>NW_022900921.1:13206741-13215561 GCF_012274545.1 Fukomys damarensis | reverse complement strand
TATAAATATATAAATTCTACCTACTTTTAAGGCTGAAGCAGGAGGATCACAAGTTCAAGGCCAGCCTGGGCAAGTTAGCACAACCCTGTCTGTTTTCTTTCCTTTTTTTTTGGTACCAGGGATCAAACTCAGTACCTTGCGATTGCAACGCAGGCATGGTGCCAGTGAGCAAAATCCCTGGCCCTGATAGCTGGTATTTCTAATCACTGTTAAATATTAAAATCCTGACAATTCAAAATATCTCTGACTCTTAGGAGCATCCACAAGGGAAGAAGAGTAACAGGACCCTCCACTGGCCATGCCTTCCCCCAGCCTCAGAACCTGTTTTATCTGTTCTCTAGACGGTATGTTGTATTACCTCAAACTGACAGATAAGAGCTCTCAAAACAAAATTAACCGTATTTATGCCATTATCATACTTAACAAAATTCCCAGCAATTTATTAACATCTCTTGCCCGTTCTATATGCAGTTTTCCTTGTTGTCTCAAAAAGGGCTTTGTAAGTAACCGAGAACAATAGTGTGCAATGCCAGTGCCATCTACACTAGAGGCTAAGACAGGAAGAAGGATTCCTTGAGCCTGGGCAAGGCCAGCCTGGGCAACGTAGTGAGTCTCCGCCTTCTTAAAACAAAACAGAAAAAGGCTTTTGTAGTTGATTTGTTCACGTCATAATCCGCATAAAGTCTGTGCATTACTTTTTTCCTCTGTATTGGGGGATGAACCCTGGGTCTTTATACTGAGCTATATTTCAGCCCTCTTTTATTTTTTATTTTGAGACCGGTCTCACTGAGTTCGGGCTGGCCTTGAACTTGTGATCCTCCTGTCTCAACTGTTCCCCCATGCTGAGATGACAGGTGTGTGCCACCACAGCTGGCACATTTCTTTTTTGGTACCAGGGATCGAACTCAGGACCTTGAGCTTGCCAGGCAGGCGGCGGAACCACTGAGCTAAATCCCCAGCAAGAGCTGGCACATTTTCAAAGACTGTCTCTTAGATCTTTGGTTTTCTAACAATCCCCTTCCCTGCCATCACCTTAAAATTCTTTTTCATGTCATTGATATCAGAAGCTGGTGCATTTGTCTCAATGGGGCTCCCACATTCTTCTTAACCTGCGCCTCCCTCATGCTGTCGTTTAACTGGAGTTCTCTGAGCAGTTGGGCTCACACACTTCCCTGACCCCATGGGGTTAAACTGTGCTTTAACCTATTCGTTCTCTGGCTCCAGACTAAAACATCGCTTCCTTAGCGAAGCTGTCCCTGTCTCACAGGGTCAGGACAGGGTCGGGCTGGGCCCCTTGTCACATGTTCTTGGAGCACCGTCATGATTCCTTCACCCCCGAGGGCAGGCGCAGTCTCCTGAGGTTTAAGCAGAGCTCCCTGTTACCCCCGTAGCCGCAGCTGAGTTTGTGCTCCTCACCTTATCTGACTGAGGCCTGGATGTGGCAGCCCATGAGTTGCCCTCCTGGACCTCCTGTCACAAGTCTGGTGAGGCAGGTACCATGTCCACCATGCTGGTAGACAGGCAGCCCCCGAGAGCGTAATGACGAGCCCTGGACCTACCATTAAGTGGGAAAATTGGTGCCAGAAAGCCCTGCTGTTTGCTGTTCCCAGGTTGTGACCTTAGCCAAGACGCTCAGGAATCTCATTACTGCCTGGAAGCTTGGGACAGGGTGGCAGGGACTTCATTCCCTCAAGACAGCTCACACCGCACCCGGGGCAGCACTGCCTACGGGGAAGGGGGCATCAGTACCAGGCTACTGATCCCAAGCTGAAATCTCTCTTTAGTCTCTGCTTTTTGTTTTTTGCAGTTTTTGGCACCCAGAGCTACACGTCCAGCCCTTGCTTACGATTTTCAGACAGGGTTTTGCTGAGTTACTGGAACATGTGATCTTTCTGCCTCAGCCTCAGAGAGTGCCAGGACCACGGAGGGCACCCCCACCAGGGCTCTGGGAGGGTTTTGTCAGACCACTAAAGGGTTTTGTCAGGGCCCTCCCTGGGGCCACACTTCTGGAGGAGGAATTCTAGGAGTGAGGGACACTTTGCTTGCCTGTAGCTGGGGGAGGCTGAGTTCTGGCTCACCTCCTGGGACCATCTCTGCTCGCTGGTCCTTGGTTGTTCTGCACTCAATGCCTGCTGCACAGCCCCTTCCCTCATAGTCACTAATGAGGTCTTTGTATCCTTTGTATCCCTAGAAAAGGTTCTGCCTGGAAAAGACAAGAGTCCAGCTCTGCCTTGGGGGCCTTAGCATGGCTGTGGACGGTCGTAAAAAGCCACGTACAGTAACGGGTGTAGCAGCCAGGAATGACAGCCCACCTTCATTGGGCACTTGCTGTGTGCTGAGAGCTCAAGGTGCGGTGCCTTCTGTTACCTAAGAACTCCAGTGAGCCCCTGTGCTAGGGCCTCCCATCCTGCCCTTTTCACAGGTAGCACCTGCGACATTTAGAATTAAGGGTCTTTCCACAGACTCTGTGGCTCATAGGCAGCCTGGCCCCCCATCACTGATAATCACATTCCCTGCCTTGAAAAGGGACCCACCATCTTTTCAACAGAACAAGCTTCTTTACTTTTGTGGAGTTCACCGGACTCAGACTTGGAAAGCGCAGGTAAATGCCCTCCCAGCGCCAGCCCAAGGAGCTCTGATTCACATTCAGAATTGGAAGGTGTGCTGGATCCTAGGGCAGCCGTAAAGAGGATGTGATCTTTAGTATGGGTGGGAAGGGTAAGTGGAGGCAAAGGAAAGAGTGGAGGAAGCTGGTCTGCCAGGGCTCAGGGTAGCATGAGTCATGTTAGCAATTTCGTGCTTAAAAGGACAGAGAGGTAGGCTTTGGGGTGCAGGTCTCCCTAGAAGCTTGTACCTGATCCTGAAAGCACACAGGCGTGTAATCCCAGCACTAGGGAGGCTGAGGCAGGAGGATTGCCTGTGAGCTCAAGGGCAGCCTGGGCTCCATAGTGAATTCAAAACAACCTGAACTACATAGCAAGACCCTGCCTTAAAAAAACAAAGAAAGAAAAATGTAAGGTGAGGTGCTGGCTCTCACCCAGGGCCATGGCAGAGACCCAAGAGGTTTTAGGCGGTAAGGAGGGTCCAAGTGACCAGTGAGACAGATCCCTCGTTGGAACAAAGTAACTCCAGACCGGAGCACCCTCAGCCCTTCTCACAGTGAACATTGTTCTTGGAGAGCCCAGCCCCAGAAGGAAGCTGTTAGTTTCTCCTAATCTTGAAGAACAGCCAGCCCACTGAAGGGAGTGATGTTTACTGGGTCACTGTAGTGTGCCCGAGACTGCCACCTGCCTTGTTCATGTTATCTCATTTGATCATGAAAGTTCTTTCCGAAAGCAACAGGTTGAGTTAAATCCACACCTGCTCGTTCTGTCACCAGGGCATGTTTTGGCAGCTGATTTTATGCCGACCCTGTGGGAAGGGGCCGGATGTAGTTCAGTGGTAGAGCGCTTGCCTAGCAGTTGAAAAGCCCTGAGTTCAGTGCCTAGCACCACCAAAACAAAATATACAGCACTGCGGGACCCACCAACTTTTCAATTGAACAAGCTTCTTTATTTTTGTGGAGTTCACCAGACTCAGACTTGCAAAGCACAGGTAAATGCCCTCCCAGCACCAGCCGAAGGAGCTCTGATTCACAGTCAGAACTGGAAGGTGTGCTGGATCCTAGGGCAGCCGTAACAGGGCAGCCGTAACAGGGCCGCTCGGGTCAGGGTGGGGTTAACAACAGAAACATACTCCCCATTCTGCGCACCAGAACTTTGAAATTAAGAAGCCAGCAGAGCTGTGCTCCCTCCAGAGCTCTCAGGGACACTTTCCTTGCCTCCTCCTGTTGCTGGTGGCTCCTGACAGTTCTGACATCCCTTGGCTTGTGTACGCATCATCCCAGTTTCTGCCTTCTCTGGACCTCTTTGTACCTTGTCTTTGGATTGCTTGTCTGTGTCTGTTTTCCCTTGTAAGTGAGGGGTGGGCCTGGCACAGGATTTTCCCTGGGGGGCAGTGGCTCTGGCTCCTAGGGAGGAGGCATATGAGCTGCCCCGCCTGGCGTTTGCTGAGGAGCCCCAGGGACCCGGTGACAGATGTGGCACCCACAGTGACCTCTCACAGCCGCAGGGAAGCTTCGGGCCTGACTTGAGTGGGAGACAGCATTACTGTCGTCGTGGGCCACACACACCCTGCTTGTGGGCACCTTCTGGAGAGTGGTTAAATAGTGTTCCCAGGGGGTGTTGGTGCTTACTGGAAATGCCTCCTTGGGGTAGGTGAAGCAATGGGTGGGGAGGGGAGGAGGGGAACTGCTGCTGATGGTGAGTGTGGACTTCTGAGACCTCAGACCCAGCCTCCCTCCCTGTTCGCTTGAGATTTGCAAGGCTCCACTTCCTGCTGGTCACCTTGGTTACACGTGGTGTTTCTTCACATCTTGTTACAGTAAATATATAAGCTCTCAAACTGCATATCTTAAACCTAAAGCTATCTGTGTGGATATAGATAGAGCTGTATATCTTGGAAGGCTGTATAAAAACCCTTCATCGTCACGAGCAATTCCAAACACACGTGCAGTGGGGGACGTGGGTGCAGGGTACGAGAAGCTTTGGGAACTGACCTTCAGCTTCTCTACCTGAAGGTGACCCATGCCTCAGCCTACTGGGTAGCAACAAAGGGCTTCTAAGGAGGAAGCAGGTCAGTGTTTATGGAGGACTGAGAGCTGCCAAAAATGTTAATGTGCAACCTCTGTTACATATGAGCTGGAGCCGGGGAGGGAGGATGTAATCTTGGGTCCAGTCCCTGGACCTCTTGAGGGGGGCACCCAGCCCTTAGCTGAGCTGGCTTCTCGTGTAGGCCTCTCCTAGGCCACTAATGCCATGGAAGTTCTTGGAAGGGCAATTCTTCAGGCAGAAACTGCAGTCCTTCATCTCAGCAAGATTTTCAGTAAATTTCTGGGTTTCGAATCAGCAAAAAAATTTAACCTAGTATTTGCCAACATTATATGAGATTTAAATGTTTCAGGACCCCTATGGGGCTAATCTATGATTCCTTTTAGAAAGGAGGAGGATTCTTAAAGTTCTCATTTCTCCATAAGTATTGACCTCCTTCTTGCCGGGAAACCCTTGTTGCCCCTGCTAGGCTAAGGCCCCTTCCCTTTCCACCCTGAAGGAATTTCTTTCTCTTTCCCCAAATCTCAGCTCCCCCAGTTTCTTGGACTTCCTCTCTGGTCTTCATGAGTGAAAGGAGTTTGTCTTAGTTACTTTTCTCGTTGCTGAGATAAAATATCTGATGCCTGAAGTTAAAGGAAAACAGGTTTGTTTAGCTCGCAGTTTGTAGAGGTTTCAGTCCATAGTTGCTGGCTCCAAGGCAGGGTGGCATGGCGGAGGAGAAACAGTTCATGGCAGGCAGAAAGTAGAAGGCAGCAAGCAGCAAGCAATCACAGCGACCCCAGCAGCCTTCTTCCTGTCCCTTCTATTCTATTCAGAGTCCACACCCTTAGGACAGGTGGCACTCATCCTAGGTGGCCCTTCCCATCATCCATTCCCAGAACTATGCAGAACCGGTCAGTGGACTAAGTTAATAATCCATACCCTTGATCTCAGCATCACACACTCTAGATCCAGCCACCTCTGAAAAGCCCCCACCTATGACTGCATAAGGCTTTGGTGTGGGGGGGGCATCTAGACACAAGCATAACAGAGTTGTTCCTAGGATGAGTAGTTGTATACAATTTAAGATCAGGAAGAAATCATTTCTATTAATGTTTACCACTTTTGAAACTTGGAGATTTGGATAACTATTGTAGCTAAGCAACTATTGTTGCTTTTGTATCAACTATTGGGATTATGAGGCTGAACAGGACCAGCCCTGTTTCTGCCCTCATGATGCTAACCATCCAGCAGGGAGGAAGGGCAATAAGAGTGGATGAAGGGAGGAGACAAAGAATCCTAGGTGTTTGGTGAGCATCTGGTGGGTTTTTCTGGGGATGTTTGTGTGTTTTGTTTTGTTCCAGGAATCGAACTTAGGACCTTGTGCTTTCCAGGCAGGTGTGGCGCCACTGAGCTAGATCCCTGTCCCTTCGAGCATTTGATAGAAGTATGAGCAGAGAACACTTTTTCAGAAGTGACTTTTAGCCAGGTGTGATGGCATACACTTGTAATCCTAGCAGTCAGGAGGCTGAGACAGGAGAATGGTCACAAGTTCAAGGCGACCCTGAGCTACATAGTGAGTTAAAGGCAAGCCTGTGACTCAAAAAAAAAGTGGGGGTGTGGAGATTTGGCTCAATGGTTCCGCTGCCTGCCTCGCAAGCGCAAAGACCCGAGTTCGATCCCTGGCACCAAAAAAAAGAAAAAGTGACTTTAAGCTGATGTCTAAAGGAAGAGTGTTAATAATGAAAAGTGAAACTGGAAGGCAGTTAGAAGAAAACAAGGCAGTACAGGACAGCAAGAGTTAACAATGGTGCTTCCCTTCCTCCCCTCCGAGGAGAAAGCAGGGACTGGCTGAGTTTATTACCAAGACCTACAGCCTCTTCTGAGGGCAGAGTGCTGTCCCAACCCGTGCAAGTCTGTGCAGAGCTGTGTGAGCATGCGTGGAATTTTCTCTCTTTCTTCCATCTTCTTTGCAGGGGTTTTCTACTTGGGGTCGGCCCTGCCCTCAGCACTTCTGAGCCCAACACAGATAGGAAAGCAGTGGCCTGCTATGGGGCAGGATAGGGAGGAGACCCGCACACCCCAGTATTTCGATAGCCCTGTGCAAACAGCCTGCTGCCCTGAGCTTGGGACTCCGTAGCTTCAGTTCCTGAGGGCTCCCTCTCTGCTAAGCCTCTTTGCACTGGACAAGTCCCAGGCAGAGCCCTCAGAAGCTGGAGAGGGGATTCTGAAGGAGTCACACCTGTCCTGACACCACTGCCTCCGCCCAAACAGTTCTTCGGTCACAGGGACACTGGCTGTGGTGCCACACGGGGTTCCCGCTCAGGGTCTCGCCATTTCCCCCCATTGGTTACTGGGGATGCCAGGGTGGGTCAGGGAGGCCAAGAGGAAAGGAAGACAAAAAAGGCCACAGGCAGAGGGAGGAGTCTACTAAAACCATTCATTCATGCACGCAGGCAGGTATTTACACATGCAGTCGCTCATTGTACAGGTGTGCAGGGCCCTTCCTGTGTGGCAGGACTCGAGGTACAGTCAAGAGCAGGACAGAGCAGTGGCCCTCTTCCTCAGGAACATCCCATCATGTAGGGTGCGAGGGGGGCAGTGAATGACCAAGTAGACAGCGCACGGGGTAGCAGCGACCAGCTTCCCTATGGGAAGCAGGGTCAGGAACCGCTGCTGGGCTGCTCGGAGGAGGGGCAGAGACCGAAAGGGAAAGAAGGATGCAGGAGAAAAGAGCTCCTCCGTGCTGTTGGTGGGGATGCTGTGGAGCCATCTTGCAAAAACTACAACTAGATAAACTGACGCAGCAGCGTTGCTGCCTGATACACCCTGAGAGAAAGGCCGCATGCTGTAGGGACACAGGAACACCCAGGTGTGTTCTAGCACAGTTCACAATATCTGGGCTCGGCCCGGGGTGGAGCTCAGTGGTGCCACTGCCACAAGTTCAATCCCCAGTACCCAAAAAAAAAAAAAAAAAATACACAATAGCTGGGCTGTGGAAGCAGCCTAGGTGCCCGTCAGCAGTTGCATAAAGAAAATGTGAGACACACACATGGGAATGTTCAGCCATAAAGAACATTTATGTCATATGCAGCAAAATGAGTAGAACTGGGGACCATCATGTTAAGTGATCCAGGAAGTCAAACATTGTATGTTTTCTTTCATAGGAGTAATCGGAGGGAAAAATAAAAAGGACAGAAATACCATGAAAATAGAAAGATTATTAGAGATGAAGGAGAGGGGAGAGAAGAGGCAAGGGAGGATCGAGGGGGTAAAAAGAAGGTTTGTTATAGGTGTGAGCCAATGTGCCAAAATGAGACCAGTTGCTATGTGTAATTAATACGCTGAGAAACTTTTTAAAAGAAGGAAAGCTAAACATTGAGAGAAAAGAGGAGGAGGAGGAGGAGGAGGAGAAACAAGAACAGCAGCAGCAGAAACCCAAATGTCCAGAATCGGGGTTTGTGAAGTCCTGGTACAATTTTGCAGTGAAATATTGTGCAGCCATTGAACTCTGAAGAGGAAGCAGTTGTAGATTTTGATCTCATTTTATGAAAGTTTGCAAGCCAGGCCTGGTAAGGGTGCTTGTCTGTAATCCCAGCACTTGGGAGGCTGAGGCAGGAGGATCACTGTGAGCTCAAGGCCAGCTTGAACTACACAGCAAGCCCTGTCTCGGGGAGTGCTTGCATAAAGAAACAGGCACAGAATCTTGTAAAACTCTGTCCTTCACTCTGAAGGAGGGGCGGTAAGTGGTCGTTTGCGATTCTTTTCTGTTTTAAAACTCATCAGTGAACGTTATAATTTATAACTCGCAGAAAGAAAGAAGAGTCCTGGGTTAGACTTCCACATGGGCCTGGAATCCCTGGAGGTGAAGCCCGGAGCCGGGGGTAAAGGGACGCGTAGGTTACCAGGAAACACTTGGCGATACATTTTGAACTGAGCCTTACTACCACGGATATCGCTGTAGTCCCTTTTTTTTTTCCAAACTAGAAACCTAGTAATTGAAATAATAAAGTGGTTCTACGTTGAATTTCAAAATTCAGACGCTAGTGAAAGCGTGAAAGTGAAAGTGTCGCAGGATTGCCCAAGCTTCCAGCGGCACCTGTGGCATCCCGAGAGGGGGCAGCTCGGAGGTGGGCGGGCGTCCTCGGGCCCTTGTCGCAGTGGCTGCCCAGAGCCCGCCTGACCCGGACAG
>NW_022900921.1:13197355-13206709 GCF_012274545.1 Fukomys damarensis | reverse complement strand
AGGCGGCTTCCTGCCCTCGGGCTGCCGCGGCCCCGCAGGCGACTGAGGTCAAGAGTGCTTGGGAGGAATGCGGGTGTAGAGCGAAGCCGGGCTCCAATGCCTTCCTCCCTAATTGGGTTAGGGAAATAATCAGCCAGACTCCTGCGCTCGGCGGGGCAGGAGCTGCGCGCTGCTGTGCACGTGCCTGCCTGCGTCGCCTTCCCTGGGGGCCAGGAAGCGGGCTGGGCTCAGCTAGTTCTGCTGCGAATGCGCTGCTGCGGAGGAGGAGGAGGACACGCTGACCGCTCACCGACTGCTGCCCTTTCTCAGCCCCCAGCTGTCTACGAATCCTAAAGTCGAAAGCATCATCCACGCTTTTCACAGGGCTGCAGGCCTTGGAGTAGCCCCACTTCTGTGGAGTCTGGTTATCCGGCTGGAGGGAAGAACCGCTCATGCTCCGAGTACCCGGCACTTTCCACAGCCAGCAGCCAGACCCCTGCTTCTCAGATGGCGTCCTGAAAGCCAGAGGGATGTGCCCAAGGCTAAGGAATGGGGCTGAGGTTCCAGCAGGGACGCCTGACCTCGCGGCCGAGTGGAGCTGCTTCTCCGTGTGCGGGGATGCGGGCAGTGCTTGGTCCAGGGAGGAACAGGCCTGCATTCATTAGTTCTGTTCCACACATATTTCAAACCCCCACCGCCGTGCCGGCCAACGTACTGGGCCCTGGGCGAACAGCGTGTGTTAGACACCTGGCCCTGGCTTCTGGATTCGTTCACTGATGAGGTTACGGCTGAATGTGATCTGGGAGGTGAAGCCAGGCTGGAGCCGTGGTCATTGGGGCGGAGCCCAGAAGGGTCTGTCTGCCTCTCTGCTTCCCACTGCGCTGACCAAAGGCTGTTTCTCCTCTGCCTTGCCGCCCTGCCTTAGGGCTGGTGGAGCACGGACTGAAACCTCACACACTGTGAGCAAAATAAACCTTTCCTCCTTGAAGTTGTGGCTGTGGGTATTGTTTCTCAGCAACAAGAAAGTAATTTAGCCCCTTCGGGAAGTCACATTTATACCAAGACATAAGGGACAAGCGTCCCAAAGAGGCCTCCTTCTAGGACACTTTCCCAGTCCTGCCCGCCTGTAAAATAATAGCCTTTCTGTAACCTTTACCTGTTCTCTAAATTTGTCTGCTTTTTGTTTTTCAGTACTGGGAATGGAACCCATTAGGCTATATCCCCAGCCCTTTAAGTTTTATTTTGAGTCACTGAGTTCCCTAGGCTGGGCTCGAACTTTCAATCCTCCTGCCTGAGCCTCCCGGGAGCTACCTGTGCCCCACCATACCCTGCACACTCACTCCTTCTTCACATGGATGCTGCCTGTTTGAATAGTCCATTGCTTTTTCTTTTATGCATCCGTGGCTTCCTTCGAGAATCTGCCCAAGGCAAAGAATCCTTTCCTTGGAGGCCTGACCATGGTCAGACATGCAGTATGCTGCTTTGAGCTCACTTCTCTCACTTGGACAAGGGAAAATCTAGAAAGTACTGAGCTTGGCTGAATGGAGTGGGGAGGGAAAGCAGAACATTGCATATCTGCCTTTGTTTGGAGGCTTTCAACTGCCCTGATGAGGGTAGCATGGTCCAACCAAAGGCCACTTGGTAAAGGAAGCTGATTTTGGGCAGCTGCAGCCTACCAAACACCGAGGGTCTGTGATTGCAGCTGCTTCTCATCTTGAGCATGAACTTAGAGGCTGTGCTTAGAATAAATAACCAAGCAGCCGGTTACAGCGTAGGGGCTGCTGGGAGTTAGGAGCACTGCTTGGAAGAGCTGCAGCCCCACAGCAGCTGGCACTACTGACTGGCCTTAGTCCAGGAAGAGCTGGCTGGGTGAGACTCATGTGGCTCCAGACTATTCCATGGCTCCCCGTTAGTCAGGCTCTGAGCACCTTCCCTGAGCAAATCTCTGGGATTGTGAAGATAGCTGAGTCCTCTGTCTCCAACCCAAGCTCACCTCCAACAGGCCAGCCTGTCCCCTGTCCCACATCCCTCTGTGGCATTCATCACAGCCTGGACCTCGGTAGTTGTATTAGTGTTTACTGCCTGCTCCCTCTCACTGACCACAGGCTCCCTGACCCTGATGATGCATCTTATTTCCTCATAACAGCTTTGTTGAGAGATGATCATTCACGTACCATAAAATTCACATTTTAATGTGTGCAGTTCTGTTTTTAATATAGCACAGAGCAGTACAGCCTTGGCCATTATGTAATTCCAGAGTGGTTTCCATCACTCTGGAAACATACCAGATACCCATTAGCAGTTATCCCCTCCTAAGTCCTACCCCAACCTCTGGCAACCACTGATCTGTCTTCTCTTTGTGTGGATTTGACTGTTCTGGGCATTTCTCATAAATGGGATTATACAGTAGGCGGCCTCTTATGCTGACCTTTTCATTTGGCACATTTCCAAGGTCCGTTTCTGGGGACCATGTGTGATATGTCCTTGCATGGGTATATTGCATATCCATTTATCAGTTGATGGACATTCCTTTTGGGGACTGTTATGAATATTGCTATTGTGACTATTCACATACAATTTTTTTTTTTTTTTGGTACTGGGGATCGAACTCAGAACCTTGTGTTTGCAAGGCAGTTGGTGGAACCACTGAGCTAAATCCCCAGCCCTCACATACCTTTTTTTTTTTTTTCATTTCTCCCAGGCATATACCAAGGACTGGAATTGCAGGAACAGGGTGAGAGCCTGCCAAACTCTCCCACAGTGACTGCACCATTTCCTTTCCCATCAGCATCCAGGAGGGTTCCCGTTTGCCCACATCCTCACAACCTTTGTTTATTTTGAGTTTGTGTATGCATTCTTTGTCGCAACCATCCCAGTGGGTGCGAAGTGGTATCTTGTTCAGTTTGTGCTTCCTGATGACCAGTGATGTTGAGCATCTTTTCATGTGCTCACTGACCATTTTTAACCTTCTTTGGAGAAATGTCTGTTCAATCCTTTGTCCATTGTTGTATTAGGCTGCTTCTCTTTTTATTGTTATAATGTAAAAGAGTTCTTTATATGTTCTAAATATAGTTTCTTAGGAACAGAGTATTTTTCAAATACGTCCCATTCTGTGATTTGCCTTTTCAGTTTTTTCTTTTTGTTTGTTTTTCGTTTTTTTGTTTTATTGGTTTTTGTTTGTTTTTTTGAGACAGGGTCTCACTATGTAGTTGAGACTGACTTGGAACTCACTATGTAGCCCAGGCTGGTCTCGAACTCACAGTCATTCTTTTTTCTGCCAACTTCATTTCTCTTTTCCTTTAGTTTTGCTTCTGTTTAGTTTCCCTATTTAACACAATCTTGCTAAATTGTGTTCTAAATAGTAAGTATGGTAGATTTGTGAGCAGAATTTCTCTGTCATAAAAATCTTTGTTTTGGTCTTTCAGGGGGCTGGTCTTTCTTGTATAAAATTACACAAATTCACACACTTCGAAGTTATCTCTTGCGGGGTTAGTTGTTATGTCTGGAACTATTAGTACGTGTAGAAAGAAAGCGAAATGTTAACGATTAGTGAGTTCAGGTAGAGAGTTCTTCGGAGTTCTTTGTACTGTTATCTGAACAACCTTTTTAGGGTTTTTACTGTTTGTTTTTCAAAAAACAATCCCACACACAGAAGGAATTAGCTGTAGACCCTGACAGGTTACTATATATCCTACATTTTTTTTTCTTCCAGTACTGGGTATTGCACCCAGGACCTCACATACGCTAGGCAAGTGCACTACCACTGAGCTACTTCCTGAGCCGCTCCACCCCCACCCCTTTGAGACAAGGTCTTGTTATGTAGATCAGGCAGTTCTTGAACTTGCTGTGTAGCCCAGGCTGGCCTCTAACTCACAGCAGTCCTCCTGCCTCAGCCTCTCAAGTGTTGGGATTACAGGTACGCGCCACCACATCTCTCTAGCCCTTCTGACTTTTTGAGACAGAATCTTGCTAAATTCCCCACCTGAGCTTGAATAAACTATCCCTCCTGTGTCGGCCTCCGGAATAGCTGGGATCACATGCATGTGTCACCTTGCTCCATCATGTTAGACATTCTGCCTATATTTTTCATTTAATCCTGAGCTGCGAAGGAGGAAATAATAAGAAGGCAGGTGACTAGGTCTCAGGACCAGGCTGAGGAGTGCAAAGAGTTTAGATGTGGGTCTCTGGTGCCCAGGCTTTCATTCTCGTATGGTCTGTGTATCTCACATTTCAAGCCCTTCCCCAGGGAATGACTGGCTCCCTCTGTCCTTCTGGCCACTTACTGAGCCTGTGCTTAGGGAGGGAGCATGGGAGATAGGCCTGGAGGTTCAGGAGTAGAGGGACTGCCCTCCTGAGACTTGAAGCAGAACGAACAAGGGTATGGAGCGAAGCCCTCCATCCCCGGCTGCTCTACAGGCAGGGCCCGGAGGTCAGCATCCTGGGGCATCGGAGGCTCTCCAGAGGCAGCTCTGACCCACGTCTGCCCTGCCTGTCCCCTAGGAGCTGAAGCTGCCTGCCTTCCGAGCCCACTCCCCACTCCTGAAGAGCCGCCGGTTCTTCGTGGACGTCTTGACTCTGCTGAGCAGCCACTGCCGGCTGTGCCCTGCGGCCCGGCACTTGGCCATCTACCTGCTGGACCACTTCATGGACCGCTATAACATCACCACCTCCAAGCAGCTGTACACCGCGGCAGTCTCCTGCCTCCTGCTTGCCAGTAAGTGCAAACCCTCCTCTTCGTCTGCTTTGGTACTGTCTCTGCCCCTCAGCAGGTGTGCTGTCACCACAGGATGGAGCATTTCAGAAGGCTTTGCACAATTCCTGTGTTCATCCTTTGCTCGGGGTGAACTATATTTATAATTGCCAGCATCTTTAACATCCGTAAAGCATCAGACTGAGAGGTAAGGGTTTCAGCAGCTTGACTTTAATAAATCTGCAGGAGATAGACACTTTCAGTACCCCATCTTATCAAGGCCCAGGGAATTTCGGAAACTTGCTTTGAGCCAGGCATGGTGGTGCACACCTGTAATCCCAGCACTCTGAGAAGCTGAGGAGAAGTGCAAGTTCAAGTCCAGCCTGGGGTGACTTAGTCAGACCCTGTCTCAAAACAAAGGCTAAGTGTGTATCCCAGGGCAGAGGCCTGGATCCAATTCCCAGGGCAAGGAAAAAAAGAAAGGGGAAAAGAGAGAGAAGTGAGAGAGGATAGAAAGAAGGAAAGAAGAGAGTTAGCTGCTTTGGGTTACCCTGATAATATATGTCAGACCCATTTTGAGACGAGAAATGCCTGGTGCCAGGCCTGTGTTCCTAACCTCTTATCTCCTGCTTCTTGGTGTCTGTCCCGGGAGGGAGCCCTGGCAACCAGTGTTCTGAGATGTGTTCAGAAATGTGGCTGCTCCGTTTGGCCCTAAGCAAGACCCATTATGCAGTCACGAGGCCCAAGCACAGCCCTCTTGGGGTTTGTACCTCACACAGAGGCCTTGCTGAAAGCACGGCCTGGCTATGACCATCTGTCCGCCTCGGGGAGGATTACTCTTTAGTGAGCCGCTGTTTGAACACTGTCCCTGGGGCTCAGCTCTGCCACGCCACCCTGCCATTTCAGATCTCCTGAGGCTCACTAAGACGCTCAGATAAAGACCATCCTCTCTGACCCCGTGCCTTTTTCCTCTTCACCCTCGGGGTTCTGGCCCCGCTGGCTAAGCAGAGCTTTGTGGGAGCTGCTCCCTTTGATCCCCCCGAAACGTCACTGCGGGCCTGCACTCTAGGAACCTCCCCCACTGCTCTCGAGGGGTTAGGACTGTCCTGTGCAGACCCGTGGCATCATGTGCTTGGAATGAACATCCACTGTGCCCACTAGCCAGGGAGTTTCAGAGACAGAAAGGAGCTTGGCACAAGGTAGGACCTCATAAGAGCAATTGCGCAACCAGCGCAGAGACTGGAACTAAGGGTTCCTGTGGAACCTGGCTTCTGCACCTCTCCAGATTGCCCTTAATGTGGTGCAGAAGAAGGCTCTAAAGCCTCCCGGCTCAAAGTAGCCAGCGGCAATTAGGACGTTGCTTTGGTAGCTAGTATTTTATCTTTAGATTGCCATCGGCTCTGTCACCCTCCTCCACCATCTGTTACGTCCTCTTGTGTTGCATTTCCCAGCCAGTGGCACCCGTTTTCTGCTGTTTGTAGCCATAAATCCCCAGCAGCACCGGCACCCAGGTGGAGAAGCACAGCTTTAGAGTTGTCCAAGTCTTCTTATTTTCCACTTGGAACCTTCTCCCTGCTGGGGGTTAGTCTCTTGGACTGCTGTGGTTAACTCTCACTGCCTGTGACTTTTCTGCCTCGGCCCAGCATTATTTCCTGGATTCTGCGTGAGACTCCTGCTCATTGGGAATGCAGCCTGTGCCACCTGAAGCCCCAGATCAACACGCACCCCTTTCACCTCAGGCAGACATGCAGGGCTTGCAAGACCGCAGTGAGGGCATTTCAGAGCGCTGGGGAAATCTGCACCGCGGCCTTTGGCCTGCCGCTTTCTCTGATCTGTGGGCTGCGTCAAGCCTGCGGGGGCAGGGGGACGTGACAGCTCTCCCCAAGCGTCTGTCTGGGGACCCGGGACATGCAGCACACACTGGAGTCGCCTTTGTTCTGCTGTCGCCATGCGGGAGGGTGGGGGCTTCAGACGAGAAGCAGACGCCCCAACGCACGCGTCTGCAGGCTGCAGCCAGCCTCTGGGCGGCACAAAGGGATTTTCAGGACACCTGCCATATGCTCAGGAGGCCTGAGGAAAGAAAAGTTTCCATGACAGCCTGAAATCCTATTCATTTCTCCCTTCCTCCGTGCTGGCCTACAGTCACCCATAAGAGGATCACCTTGCCTCAGGATGTTTGCAGTTCTGCTAATTTGGTCCCAGAGTATTAGGTGATAAGAGCTAGGATTCTTCCCCTCCAGTCCAGCTTTCTCTAGCTGCTTCCAGATAAGGGCTTTTCCAGAGATGGGACCTTCTTACCTGCCTACCATCCCTCCTGCCCTAATAAAACAGGAACCAGGCAAGGGCCGGGTCTGTGAAAGGAAGCGCAGCAGCGAGAGCGCTTAGTTCATTCCACCGAGGACATTTCCCTCTGTCTGTGACTGAGCCAGTCGCCTCTTCTGCCTTACCACAGGACAGAATGGCAATCTGTAGGATAGATGCAGGACTACTATGAGTGCAGGAAAGTCACTGTCTTCTTTAGTCTTTCATACCTCACCCCCCAGCTGCTCTTTAGTGGTTCTTGTTACCTGATTAAAAGGATGGCTTGACAGATTGGAGACCGCAGGAATTCCTGGGGAGCTGGCCTTGACACGAACCCTGACACTGTACACACAGTGGCTGGAGCTTTGCTGTATGCGGGCTCCACACCATGCCTGTCCCTGTGCCCCGCGCTGTACACACTGTGCTCAGGACCCTCACCCCCAGCCTGTGTGGTCCTACTCTCAGATGCCCACTTCTAAGATTCAAAAAGGCCAGCTAGTGGGGGCCAGGGATTTAGCTCAGTGGGGCTGCCTTCTGCCTGGCAAACACAAGGTCCCAGGTTTAATCCCCAGTACCACCAAAAAAAAAAAAAAAAAAAAAAAAAAGGCTAGCTAACCTGCCCAGCATCACAGTACTTGGGGCTTTTCTTTTTTTGTTTTTAAAATTGAGTTACAGAGTTTGATCTCCAGTACCAAAAATAAATACATAAATAAATAAATAAGTAAAATTGAGGTACAATAAAAATTTACCATTTTAAAACGTGCAATTGAGCGGGCATGGTGGCACACACCTATAGTCCCAGCACTCGGGAGGCTGAGGCAGGAGGATCGCTTTGAGTTCAAGATCAGCCTGGGCTATATAGTGAGTTCCAGGTCAGTCTCAACTACATAGTGAGACCCTGTCTCAAAAAAACCAAAAGACAAAAGCATCCAATTGAGTGGCATTTTGTTCTAGAACATTTTCATCACCCACCCTGAAAGGAGCCTTCTATTTCTTTCCTCCTCTAGCCTTGGCAACCACTAGCCTGCTTTCTGTCTGTGTGGATTTGCCTGTCCTGGCCCTGTCACAGAAAAGGGATCATAGGATCCATGACCCTTTGTGCCTGGCTCGCTTCGCTTCCCGTAGTGTTGTCAAGGTCGCGGGTAGCGTGTGTCGCACCTCATGCCTTTGTGAGGCTGGCTCATATGCCGTGTTCCGCCATGTACTCGTCTGTAGAGGGGTTTGGGTCATTGTGAATAGTGCTGCTGTGAATGTTCAAGTGCCAGTTTCATTTGCACACTTGTTTTCTGTATTTTCAGGTATACACATAAGGGTGACTTGCAGGTCCTACATTAACTCTGTGTTGAACTTTTTGAGAGGCCTTGGGAGTTTTGCTTGGCCGGATAATCTGTGCTCAGAGGTGACTAGACTATTGAGTCCTTAGCTCCAGGGTAGGGACCAACCAGGGAAAGAGGGAGAGTGGCACAGAAAGGCAAGAGTGGCCTTTGCTAGGGTCCCATGCCTGAAGTATGAGAGCTTACTACGGTGCAGGAAGTATGAGATATTGGCCTGGCATGGTGGTGCCTGTAATCGCAGTACTCAACGGCCGAGGCAGGAGGATTGCTGCCAAGTTTGAGGCCAGCCCGGGCTACAAAGTGAGTTCACGGCCAGCCTGAACTACAAAGTGAGTCTCTGTCTCGAAAAACAAAACGAAAAGAAGCATGAAATGTGTTTTTATTGTTAAAAAATATCCAAAAGCTACCCAAGTACTGAGTGTAAAAATGACTTCCCCCATGTTCACTGTCCCGTCCCACAGTTCGGTGTGTGTCTCTACAGGCATAGATGTGCTCAGGTGTTTTTATATCAGGGAAAGCTGTCTTCATTATGGGGGCATTATACGCATGTGAACCTGACCAGTAAACAAAGTCGGCAGCTTCCCTCTCTCCTCCCCTTTCTGTTGTTTTTCCTTCCCCATCTGCTGCCTATCCCATCTCATGGCTAACGTGTGCCTTCTCTCATCATTTCTGGTCCCCACTCCCGCCCTCGGAAAACAGAGATTCTCCCTGCCCAGTTGTTTTCCTCTGATCCTGAGGCTTCCAGTCTGCAAAGTGGCAGAAAATGGCGGTGGTAGATTCATCTGCTTATGGGGGTGAAGTTGAGATTCCAGTTTTCAGAGGTGAGGCTAAGTCCTATGCTGGCCTTTCTCCCAGCCCAGGGCCTCTCTGCCTGGAAGGGACCCTGCTTTGGCACCGGTGTTCCTGCCGCCCCAAGTGGGTTTCTGAGGCCTTGCTCAGCTCACCTGTAGAGGCCCAGCTTCTGAGTGTAGGTTTCTTAGATGGTGTACTCACTAAACAAGACCAGAAGAAGAAAATAAAATCTTTTTCCCATCCACTTTTTTTTTTTTT
>NW_022900921.1:13171792-13197283 GCF_012274545.1 Fukomys damarensis | reverse complement strand
CCCCTTCCTTTTTTTTTTTTTTTTTTTTTTGGTACTGGGGATCGAACTCAGGACCTTATGCTTGTAAGGCAGGCGCTGGAACCACTTAGCTAAATCCCCGGCCCCCGGCCCACTTCTGCAGAGATAACTTCTGGAAAGTTTCTGCGTCTTCTAAAACTGCTCTACTGCATACTTCTAGAAACGTCCTATGCACTTACACACACAGTTCTTTTATCCTTACTAGTCACAGATTCCGTACTCACCAATTTTCCTATTCGCTCATTATTTTCCCTGGTATGGCACTAGGAATAGAACCCAGGGCTTTATACATGCTAGGCGAGCGCTCTACTACTGAGCTACACCCCCAACACTTCGCAGAATTCTTTTAAATCCCATCAGTGATGGTATTTTTTTAGTCCTTCTCAGACAAGTACAGGACGGTGACAAGTTTGTGTGGCCCTGTGTGTGTGCTCAGCTCAGATGGAGCAAGGCCGAGGTGTTCTGCCTTTGTGCTTTAGTCCTGTACTGTAAACAAGTGTGTGTGTGTGTGTGTGTGTGTGTGTGTGTGTGTGTGTTCTTTGCAGTGTTGTGTTTTCCTCATTTTTGTACTTTTTTCCCTAAGGCATATATTGAAGTGCTGTCCAGCATTGGCACTAAGCTCAAGCAGGTACCAGGGATAGAATTCAGGACCTTGCACTTATGAGGCAGACACGGTACCACTGAGCTAAATCCCGAGATGTTCTTACAGGGAATATATGTCTGGGTTTAGAAAAGCTTTGCTTAGGCCGAGCTTGTAGTGCTTTCGACTGTGAGTTCAGTGTTAACAAAACCATGACATGGTGCATTAAACAGAAAAACCAAAACAAAATTATGACTGCTGGATTGAGAGAATGTTGCCATCAGGCTTACAGGATTCTGTCGCCTTTTCTTCCCCTAAAAGCAATCATTCGTTCTTCACTAATTTACTAATCATATTCAAGGTGACTTTATGACCACCATGACTAGCAAAATCACCAGTACAAATAAATGTACCTAAGTGCCTGCATACAGAAGGTGCTTTCTGCCCATTGCACGGAGGAGCGTCTTCCCCATCGGCTCGTGTGGACTTAACCTTACTCCCTTTTATTGAGTGTAGAACCTTCATTTCATAAACAGCATCTCTTCTTTTGATTCCCCTCTGTGTCACCATCTGCTGTGCTCCTTGCTATGCACAACGCGACTGCAGCTGACTTTTCTCCCTGTATCTTTGCACCTGGATGTAAATCTGCCTGTAAGCTGCATTCCCAGAGGTGGATTTGTTTTCTTCAAGGAGTATGTGCCTTCAGGATTTGGGTGGTAATGTTGAATTGCTTTGCAGAGGTTTTTAACTCAGGTGAGAGCTGACCAGATTGGTTTTTTCTTAATTAAACTGAACTTGGGAAAGCCTTTGGAGCCAGTCCTCTCCACCCGCACAGTGAACTGCCAAACTAAGTAATGCCTCTCTCTCTGGCCCTTGCCCTCACCAAGGTCCACTTCAGCTTACCCTCTGTTTGTTGCCTGTGGCTGGTGTGCTCGCCACATGTATAGACCCGGAATAGGTTGCAGACCAATTGCTTTGAGGGCTTCTTAAGCCAGAAATCAATAGCGTCATCTCTGAGGGAAAATACAAATAAAAGCTGTTGCCTTCCAGGTACCCCCATGGGCCTCAAGAGATTCTAGGGAGGGCTGCCTCTCTCCCAGGAAGCCACCTTCACTCTCCTTGCTCTCCGTGGGCCTCCCACTCAGCCCTCCCTCCAGCCCCTCTGCACCCTGACCCCTGCTTTGATTTCTAGGCAACTGCTGCTTCTGCAGAGTTACTTGACAGCAAAGCAGGGGGCAGGATAGGTTGATCCCCCCTGGCGACTTTGCTGAAGATTTCTGGAAACTTGAAAGCAGTCTTAATCCATCTTTGTAGACAAGGTTGAACTAATGCACTGCTTCCTGCTGGGGTGGTGTTTAAGCACAGCCACTCCCCCAAAGCTGGAATGCTTGAGATGTCTCTGGAGTTCTAATGGTGGGCAGCAGAGGAAAGAGGGCAGATTTTTCGTGGACAAAGCAGAAGATTTCCTGCCAGAATTAAACACAAACCTGGAAGGGAACATGACAGCCCCCGTGCAGGAGATAACCGAGTACAAGATGGCCAGGAGGAACTTAATATTTCAGGAATCAGGGTGGATCTTACATTTGATGTGTACACTTCACGTGACAACCCCATCCCCCAAAAAAGTTGCTGTGTCTTCTAATCAGTGGCATCTCGGTGGTGGCCACACAGCTTGGGCCACACTAGAAAGGGTGATTCGTCTATTGAGGACCACCCTGCATCACTCCAGGCTCAGGGACGAGTGTTGTAGCACAGGGAGTGAGAGGACATGGTGATTTTCCATTTCCTGTTCTCATCTCTGCAGACTGGCAGGCTTAGAGCTATTTCGGGGGAGGGATTGTGTGTGAATTGCCTGTCAGACTCTGCCGGAAACTCTTAAATTGTACAATTTGCCTTAGCAAGTCTAGCGCCCAGACCTGTTTGTCCAGGACGTGGGGTTCTGCGCTGTGAGTGTGAGGTTTTTTGTGGGGAGGAGTGGAGGATTTAAATGAACATGCAGTGTCCCTGACTCCACACAGGTAAATCATGGATATAAATGTATATATTTGAACTCTGCTGTAATGGAGACCTGTCTGCCCAGGGGGACATGGTGAATTGAAGGAATGTCCACAACTCCTGTCCGCGGAGATTCACCTCACACGTTGTTGTAGTCAGCAGGATCGGGTGAGGGAATACATTATATTTTATGATAATTACCCAAAGAGTCAAATGCAAGGAGTGCAAGAGAGATTGACCGCACAGTAGAAGCCCAAAACATTCAACTGAGGGCCTGGATCCCAGCAGTTTCCCACACAAGTCCAGCTGAAGGCTTAGAGTCCAAGGCAGTGTCCTCCTTGAGTCCAGCCAGAGGTCCAGAGCCCATGGCAATGTCTCATGCTTGTCCGTATTGCGGATCTGCACCTGGAAGGCCCAAAGGCCAGTGGTGGAAGCCAGAAAATCCATACTGGTGAGATGAAGAGTTTGTGCCACCAGGCTGAGAGATCCACAATGCAGCTGGGAAGTGAGGTTCACAGTGAAGATCAGAAGTCCCCTGATGAAAGCAGCAGCCATTCCCAGTGACAGAAAGGTCCCGAGCTCTTCCTCCAAGGAGAACAGCCAAGTTTGCCTCAGGAAAACCATCTGCAGCAAGCTTCTCCTAGAAAATCAACAGGCCAAGATCTTCCCCTCCAGTTCTCTTTTTATGACTATTGCTAACCATCTTCAGCAGGCTCCTCCAGGCCAGGCCATGCTGATTCCGTTCAGCTGGGTGTTACAAGTTCATCATTAGTCAATCTACTACACACATGGTCTTTGTGTGTGTATGCATTAGGCATATATATCATGTGTGATACACATGTGTGTATGTACTATGCGCTAGGCCTGTTAGGTGTTGGGCAGAGAGGAGAGCAGTTGCAGATGACCTGGAAACATCTACAGAACACAGTCTTAAACCTGCTTTACCTGCTGATACCTGGGTAAGTGCCACGAATAAGCCAGTCACCCATTTTGAAAACATCTGAGCGTTCTTGCTGTTTAGAGGACAATCTGCTCACAGAGCAGCAGCACAGAGACACTGACATCAGCACCCCCTCTACTCTTCATGCTGTCTTAGGCCTGGCTGCTGGGAGTCAGCTAATTGTTTTAATATTCTTTATATTTACATTTTTATTTCTGTTAACCTAGAAGCCACCTACAGTGACTTTATGTTCTGTAGCACGTTATACACCTTGCTAGGGCCAGGATTGTATGATGCCCATTCTCTTATTTTGAAGCTTTTATTATACAACCTGGGCCTTTGCCCATGCTCAGTACACACTGCCCCTGAGCTGTACCTCTGGACCCTTCTCCCGTCAATGCTAAATTCCTGAAGGAAGAGTCCTGGAGTCCTGTTCAGTAGACTGGGACCCCTAGCAAACCACCCAGAGGGCTCCTGGCTTGGAGCTCTTGCTTGCCTTTCCTGGGATGCTCAGGTTCACAGGGTGGAGATCTCCCTACCACTGGGGAGTGACCCCTGGTGCCAGGGACGTGCCCTTCACCTACGCCTGTCACCTTATGGTTGGTTGTTTAAAACCACTTTCAGATTCAAAAGACATGTGCCAGCTGTTGCATACCTGGTGGGTGAGATTACAGATTATTTTTGTATTTGGTCAGTTCACCTAGATTTTCAACATTGTCTTCAAAGAGTATGTGTGTGCTGGCTGTCCGATCTCCTACTTCTTAATTTTAATGACAAATATTTCAGTGTCTAGACAGGAAAAGTCGTCTTTGTCACCAACACAGTGGGGTTTCTGGGCCTCTTGTAGGAAACTCTGACACCTTCTGACTTGTGGGCTCTTGTAAAAGTAGATTCATGCAGAGATATTCTTGGCCCGGAGCAGATCCTCATTCTGGGACCTTCTCTGCCAGTTCTGGCTTTGGGTTCCCATCTAGTATTTTGCCTGCTAAATAGTTTTCATTTCCTCAGTGGGAAAGTGATAGTTGTTCATTGTAGGAAATTAAAAGATAGAAAAAATATAAAGAACAGAATAAAAATCACTTGTAACTTTACTGTATTTTCCCTGTATAATCAGAATCTGGAGGTAAATCTTAGCCTCTGTGATAAAACGGAACAGCTAATGTTTATAGGTGTTCATATGCCAGTCAGCATTTTCATCTTTTTTTTTTTTAACACATACTTATTCATTTAGTTCTCAAAGGAGTCCCTAAAACTTACCTAAAGTACTCAGCCAGGATGGGTGTAGATAAGCCCGGGACAGAGTCAGCTTGAGAGTGCTTCGGTGGCTTTGGTCTCTGTGCACCAGTAGCCTTTGTCTTGTAGCCGCGTCCCCTCAGGACAAGGTCTCCTTCCTTCCTGGCCTCTTCTTCCTCTCTTCTCCCAGCAGAGGCCAGAGCAGAGGATCCAGGGTCCCTGGTGTCCACACCTTCGCTCTGCTCTTCCTGCAGCTGCAGCCCTGGTTCAGAGCCACTCTGGTGGACAGCTGTGAGCATTCTGCACAGCGTGACTGAGACTCACGCATGACAGGAGAAGCCTCCCCCATTCCCCTGCCACAGGAAGCACTTGCCCCCACCCTGGCCCCCGTGCCAGCCGTGTATGTGACGCACGGCTCCTATCCCACAGCCCCGATTCCAGACAGTCAGCGAAATAATTCAGGTCTCTCACAGAGCGGAGTGTAACAGAGGCAGGGCTTGGCTGAAGCTGCTGAGCGAAATCATCACACCAGTTCTTTCATCCTCACTCGGGAGTCCACACATTGAGAAAGCCCAAGTGTGACCAGCTAGCTAAGTGCCACCTCTGGCCCTGGAGCATTTCCACAGCTTCCTCCTGAAGAAAACAGCTGCCCACAACCTCACCTCAAACAGTGTTTCCAATATGGGACTCAGCAATTGATTCTGCCTTTCAAAATGTACTTGCTTTTATCCTTCCATCTATCCATCCATCCGTCCATGCATGATCTTTCCAGCCCTGCTGTAGGCCAAAGACTGGAAATTTAGCTACAAACAAGACAGGAAGGAGAAGGGAAGGGAGCTTTTCCTTCATCTCCTAAGGCAGGTTCCAAGTCCACCTTCACACCAGGTGGGCTTCTGATGCCAGAACGTCTGGAACTGTAGATCTGCCTCCCTGGGACCTTTCCTCACCTTGGAGCTCCCAGAGTGGCCAGAGCTCCTGACAGCTACAGCTGGTCCTTAGGAACCCTGCCCTGTGGTCCTCATAGCCTCCTGCCATCTCTGAAAACCACCAAAGCACTCTTAGAAAGAGGATTTTCTTGCTTTGTCCCTGGCTCTTCTGTCCTCACCATCAAATTCCATCCAGAAACCTGTCACTGTATCTGTGACTTCATTACACGGTCGCCCTCACATCAAGCACAGATGTAGAGAGGGCACCATTCTGATCACACCAAGCCATCATGTCATCCTCACCATGATGCTGTCTGCTTCTGGGGCCTCCATGTCACAGGTCCGAGAGGTTGACACTGGCCCCCGACCACGTGGCCATTAAGTGGCTGAACCTTCGTGGAATGGAAACAGCCTCTTCGGAGGATGCTGTCTGACTTGGCTGTGGTCTGACTTGGCTGCTCCCAAATTGTTTAGAATGTCTGCCCTGGTTCCTGGAAGGACACTTGTCTGCTGGATGCAAAGCAGTACCTCCTTTGGAGGAAAGCAGGAAGCATCCTTCTTGCCTCTTACAAACTCAGTATGGAGGTGTGGCGAGGGAGCCTTTATTATAGAAAATGTCCTGTTACAAAGCCATTCCTTCGATTTAGATCCTTTCACTGAATAAAAAACTCAGTCCTGTTGATCTTATGCTGTAGATCTTCAGTAGAAAGGATCTGGAATTAAACTGTGTCTTGGTTACTTTGCTCTCCTTGCTGAGATAAACTACCTGGCACCCAAAGTTAAAGGGGAAAGGGTTTATTTTAGCTCGGTTTCCAGTCCATAACTGGCTGGCTCCGAGGCAGGGTGGTACACGGCAGAGGGGAGGCACAGAGGAGAAACAGTTCATGGCTCCCACACAGTAGGAAAAGCCACCAGGGAAACTGAACAGCATCTTTCTGCCCCTTTTATCTTATCTAGACTATGGGAATTAGGGCTGTGCTAGTCCAGTCAGTGGACTGGTTTAGTAATAGTACACCCTTACAGTATCACACGCTCTGGATTCAGCCACCTCCGAAAAAGCCCTATGACCACATGAGGCTTTGGGGGGACATCCAGACCCAAACTGTAACGCACTCCTAGTTGACATCAGGGGATGCTGAAGACATTATTTTTGGAGAAAAGCATTGATTTAAAAAAAGAGGGGCCGGAGGTGCTGGGGATTTAGATTTAGTTCAGTGATTCCTCCGCCAGCTTCACAAGCACAAGTTCCTGAGTTTGATCCCTGGTAGCAAAAAAAAAAAGAGGGGCTGGGTGTGGTGGTGCAAGCCTGTAATTCCAGCACTCGGGAGGCTGAGGGAAGCAGGAGAATCGAGTTCAAGACCAGCCTGGGTTACACAGTGAGTTCAGGGCCAGCCTGAACTACAAAGGGAGACCCTTCCTCAAAAAGAAAAAGATAAATAAATAAAAGGGGCTGGGGATGTAGCTCAGTGGTAGAGTTTGCCCAACACCCTGGTGTGTCTGAGGTTCTAGGTTTAAACCCAGCATGTTAAAGGGACAGAGAGGGAGGAAGAAGAAAGCCCTTCGAGGAGTATTAACCCCCTGCCTGAGGCTGTGCTCCCATGTTCTCCATAGAACTCTGGAGACAGGTGGTGGTAATGGTTGTACATCATTGTTTAAAAGATGGCAAATGCGATGGTATATGGTTTTCACCAGAGCTGGTTTTTCTTTTTTAAATTCTGTAAAAAGAAGCAAAGGCAGTCTGCAAGTTCTGCAAGTGTCTCTGCCGCCACGGCCTGTCTGTGGTCAAGAGCTAAGGCCACTTGGCTGGACTCAAGGCGGTCAGGGCTCTGGCTGCTCTCTGTGCACCGGCCTCGGGACTGGAAGGGTCAGTGGTCAGTCAGCGAAGTGCACAGGACACACGAGACAGCTGCTGCACGCTTCACGCCATGCTCCTGCGCGGCCTGAGAGCCACCGCGAGTGCCTCCATAGATCTGGGTTTGTTTTGGTTTTTGTTTTTTATTCCTTATTTCATTTTTGTTGTTTATTGGTACATTTTAGGTATACAGTACAATGACATTCATCATTGGGAATTTGCACCTTTACATGACGGATCTTGGTTCTTATTTTTTCCCCATTCCCCTGCCCTCCCTTCAACCTCTCCACCCCTCTCTATTTACAAAGACTTTGTTTCCATTTTATCCTTTTCTCATATTTATTCCTTTTGATCTGGGGTCATTTTGAATCTAGCAGTGTGCTGAGATTTCTACTATTCAGATGTGGGACCATGTGAACAGAAAAAGAAAACATGTAGGCAGTGATAGGATTTATAAAATATCATTTTTATCCCGTTATAATAATTCGGGAAGGGACCGTCTAGTTATTAATCTCACAGGGAAGTTGCTACCTGTGAAATGGATAGCTTGAATGTCGCCACTGTACCCCCACAGTCACACGGCTTCCCCCTTGCTGGGGCACAATGATGTGTGGGCGACTCCTGGCGTGATCCTGTAGGAACCACCAAACGTCACTTCTGTGCTGTTTTCTTGCCTAGACTGAGACATGTCCAAGCTCAAGGTAAAAATCCAGCCAATCTGGAATGGGGAAAGACAACTGCCCCAGGTTCTTCCAGAGGGCCAGTGTCACAAAGAATAAAGCCAAATATGGGGCTACAGAGATCTAACAGGCTTGGCATGCAGCTCGAGGGTAGAGTGCTTGTCTAGCATGTGTGAGGACCTAGGCTGGATCCCCAGCACCACAAAACAAAACAAGACAGCAGATTCCATGTGAGAACTTGGTTCGGATCCTGGATCCCTGGAGAAAGTTAATGAATATCAGACTGTTATTACCTTAGAGTTTGATGGAACTTCCAGTACTGTGATGATGGTAGGAAAGTATCCTCAAGAATAAACGCTGAAGGGCTAGGGATTTAGCTCAGTGGTTCCACCGTTGGGGAATGGGGGGTCGCATATGCCCATCCTTTTCATCTTTTCTGTGAAGATTTTCAAAGTAAAAAGTGCACTGAGGGAGTGGACAGGAGCCTCGTGGCTGCTGTGTGGCTGGGACGCTGTCCCAGGGTCTCCCGGGGGACCAGCCCAAAGACTTCCAGGAATCTGCTGCCTGCGCAGTTCGTTGATAAGGAGGAAGCAGCTGAGTAACCTCACTCAGTGGTGGCAGCGAAGGGACAAAGGGCCAGCCCCACTCCTGGGAGGAGGGGAGGAAATGTCTGCGGAGCCCGTACAACGCTAGGAAACCCATAAAGTCTTTTCTGGCTGTGAAATGTGTTGTGCTGCAGTCAGCTTGGCCAACAAGTGAGAGCCAGGGCTCCAGAGTGGCTTCTGGGTATAGGAGCTGAACTCTCCAGCCTGGGTGTCCCTGGAAGGGCCTCCTGCCTGGCCGAAGCGGGTCTGCAGGGTGGTGGGTTCTGAGGCTTTCCAGTGTAGGAGTGAGACTCCTCAGTAAACTTCAGCCCTGCCCTTGGCCTGGAGACAGACCTCTGGGAGGTCTGGAAAGCAGGGAGGGGAGTAGAGGGGAGGCAAGTAATCCTACTGAGCGTCTGCTGGCGGGTGGGAATGCTGGGCGCAAGGCTTGGCCACTCCTTTCTCCACCAGGAAGAAAAGCAAGGTCCTGGGGCTGCAGGTGTAGCTCAGTAGTAGAGTACTTGCCTATTGCACCTGAAACCCTGGGTTTGAGCTCAAGCACCAAAGAAGCAGGGTGGGGAGCTTGTATTTTTTTAGTGCATACAGCCAGGAGAACTTGGGCAATGTTGTGAAAAAGTGCGCGATTACAGGAGGGTAATATAGGGAATAAAAGATCGTCGAAAAAGGCAAGTGGCTAGAAACTCCTCCATCCAGGGAGGATTGATCATGCAGTGACTGATTTATTGGCACCTACTATGTGCCAGGAAATGTGCTGGGAACTGCAGAGCAGCAGATGGCCTACACCCCATTAAGACCCATGTGGATAGGATCTGGAGGGCTTGGTGTCTATGATCTTTTTTTTTTTTTTTTTTTGGACAGGGTCTCACTTTGTAGCTCAGGCTGGCCTTCAACTCGCAGCAATCCTCCTGCCTCTGCCACCCAAGTGCTGAGATTACAGGCGTGAACCACCATGCCCGGCTGTCTATGAATTTTGATGGCACATCACCTGAATATGAGATGCACTGAGATGACAGCCAGTGGCCTCTGAACTGAGCTCTGGAAGACATAAGATGACAGGAGGGAGGAGCACTCCCAGCCAGGACATGTGTGTTTTTTTTTTTTTGAGACAGGGTCTCACTTTGTAGCTCAGGCTGGCCTTCAACTCGCAGCAATCCTCCTGCCTCTGCCACCCAAGTGCTGAGATTACAGGCGTGAACCACCATGCCCGGCTGTCTATGAATTTTGATGGCACATCACCTGAATATGAGATGCACTGAGATGACAGCCAGTGGCCTCTGAACTGAGCTCTGGAAGACATAAGATGACAGGAGGGAGGAGCACTCCCAGCCAGGACAAGGATCTGAGTCCCATGTGCCTGTGTCCTGTGCCTAGGGTCGAGGGGGCCAGGCTGCAGGAGCCAGAAGGGCCTGTGTACCCGCCATGCAGAGGATGCTTCTCCTTGGGCAGCTCTGACCTTGTGCTTCCTCCCCCACTCGCCTGTTGTGCGCTTGGCAGGCAGTGCTGGGCCAGCTGCCAGAGGTGGTCAACAGTGTCATCATTTCCGTTGCTCGGTTCCTCCCCTCAGCCCAGAGCTGCGCAGACCATGCTTTGTGTTGCAGAGGGTTTTGCATCTGCCGTGGAGCAGGCGGTAGGTAGTGCTCCCTTATCTGTCCCGGAACCACGGGGACTGACGAGAAACTGGGGCAGAGGCCTCGCAGTTTGAGCAGGTGTGTGAGAGCTTTGTTTGCTGTTCCACTTGAGGGCCCGGCAGGGCACCCTGCAGTCTTTCTGACGATCTCCCCACAGCTGCTCTGCACCCTGTGAAGCTGGGCGTGGTGGCTGCACGTGACCAGACTGAGACCAGGTCCTGGAGGGGCTCAGCGCTAGATGTGGGGGGTGGAGAGGCTTCCGAGAGGCAGTGACTTAGAAGGGGAAGGACATGTTGAGGTTGGACAGGGGGCTGCGTAGACAAGGCAAGGAGAGCTTGGTATTTTCAAAGAAGGGCTAGCAGCAGGGCCTGTGCAGATGTGGGGTGGCGTCTAGAGTGTGGTGCCCTGGGCCCAGAGAGGCCGCACCACCCCAGCTGCCAGGGGCCTTGACCCTCGTGCCAGAGAAGCCCTCGTCCCCTGTGAGCTGTCCACAGCCAGCACCTCTGTCCCTGACCCTTAGGTGGGACACGACTGGCCATTTCCTAAAGTCCCTCAGTAAGGCCCAGCCCCAGCTGTCTGAAGGGGTGCTTGTGAGTGTGCACTGTGAGGCTCTCTTCCCCTTCCGGTTTCCTGCCCCGGCCTGCCTGTCTTTCCTGGCTCACCTTCCAAGCAGACTGTTTCCAAGGCAACCCAAAACAAGACCCCACTTAAAGAGTTCGAGATCCATGCTAAAGACTATGGGGAGCCATGGAAGGACTTTTCCTCGTGTGGAGGATCAAGGTCAGATATTCAAGGTCATTCTGGCTCACCTGGAGGTGGGCTGAGAGAGCCCGGCAGGAGCTGTGGAGAGCATCTTGTACCCATCCAGCCCTGACTGCACCGCTGACTGCTCTGTGTTTCGGATAATCATATGATGTGCGTTCTCTCACTGAATGTCACAAAGCCCGGAAGCATAGGTTCCATTTTACAGATGAGGAGCCTGAGCCACAGAGAGGTTGAGACACCTGGACATAATCACACAGCTACAAGTGATGGTTTGGGGAGACAGGCCCAGGCTCGACAGATACTGCATGTGTTCTGAGACCCTGGCCATCCAGCCTTTCTGCTTGTTCCTGTCCTCTATGCACACAGGTGCTAGAAGATGCCTTTAGCATCCTGGATGTAAGATCTCCAGGAACTTGTGCTCTCCCTACCCCATAGGTAAGTTTGAGGATAGAGAAGACCACGTGCCCAAGTTGGAGCAGATAAACAGCGCAAGGATCCTGAGCAGCCAGAACTTCTCACTCAGCAAGAGGGAGCTGCTGAGCACGGAGCTGCTGCTCCTGGAGGCCTTCGGCTGGAACCTCTGCTTGCCCACGCCTGCACACTTCCTGGACTACTACCTCTTGGCCTCCGTCAGCCAGAAAGACCACCACTGCCACACCTGGCCCACTACCTGCCCCCGCAAGACCAAAGAGTGCCTCAAGGAGTATGCCCACTACTTCCTCGAGGTCACCCTGCAAGGTAAGGGCCTTGGACATGACGGGGGCCCCAGGGCAGGGCCATAGGGGCTGGGGTTGGGTGTCCCCAAGGGGCAAGTCCGTCCAGAGAGAGGCTTCTATAGAGGGACGGCCAGAGCACCCTGTCGCTTTCCAGGGGGTGAGCAGAGCAGGGGCCAGGTGTGACCCCGTGTGTTACTAGTGATGCCGGAAAGGAACAGCGGCTTTACACAGGCAGCCAACACCGCAAGAGGCACCTGGCGACTCACCGTGACGCCCTGGGACCCTGCAGATGGTTTCAGAACCAGGCAGTCCTCCCACAGACAGCACAGGGGAGGCAGCTTTGTTCACATGCGCCTCAGCAATGAAAGTGGCCCTGTTCTGGGGCTCTCTTTCGAAACCTACTCTTCCCAGTATCTTAAATCTAGGAGCTCAGGAGGCTGAGCCGGGGGATCATGAGTTCACAGACAATCTGAATTATGTAGTGAGCTCAAGTCCAGCCTAGACTACATAGCAAGATCCTAGGTGTTAGACAAAATGTCAGTCAGGGGCTGGGGATTTAGCTCATTGGATCCACCACCTGCCTTGTAAGCACAGAGTCCTGAGTTCGATCCCTGGTACTTCAAAAACAAAAACAAAACAAAATGCCAGTGAGAAATACTGCTTATAGGCAGTCAGTGATGCTCCACAAACCAAAATGACCTCGAGTGGCAATACCAGTGATTATGATTAATTGAGCTCTTACAGTGTGCTACCCTTGTAAGCACAGAGTCCTGAGTTCGATCCCTGGTACTTCAAAAACAAAAACAAAACCAAAATGACCTCGAGTGGCAATACCAGTGATTATGATTAATTGAGCTCTTACAGTGTGCTCAGCATCTTACTCTAGAGCTTTTCCTACTCCTTTAAACTTCACAGTGACCTCACACAAGCAGCATTTCAGTCGTTATCACGTTACAAAAGAGGAGAAATAACTTACCGCACATCGTTGCTAGAATTTGAACCTGGGAATCTGGCTCCGTGACTGCCCTGTACCCATAATGCCATCTCACCAGTCGGTCCTTTAAAAGGCAAAAGCTGAAGTTACTAAGTCTCGAGCAACTTATGGCAACATAGCATCGCACTTAAAACCAAGTATCACTCCTGACAACTCTAGCGATCTCAGCTGTTTGGCTCTGCACAAAAATAATATCCCTTTACTGTGTTCCATCTATTTAGTACGATGTACGATTTCTCAACCTAGGTAAAGTGCCCATTTGTGTTGTGAATATCGAACTCTTTTTTGTTTGTTTGTTTTTGTTTTTGTTTTGAGACAGGGTCTCACTATGTAGTTGACACTGACCTGGAACTCACTATGTAGCAGGCTGGTCTCGAACTCACAGTGATCCTCCTGCCTCAGCCTCCCAAGGGCTGGGATTACAGGTGTGCGCCACCATGCCTGGCGAATATTGAACAGCCACTCTTTCCACAGATTTTTACTGAGTGTGCTGTAGGGAAGGTGTGCTTGCTATTTTACCCTTTAGAAGTCCTTTACAGTGGTGTCATTCACCTGTAACAACCAGAAAGGGGCTGATGTTCCGGGGTTCTGTGTGTAGCCCCTCAGCCAGCTTTTTGCAGTGAACAATTATTTTGAAATATCACCCTGCTTGATACCATAGCAGAAATTAGGGAACCGCTGCTAAAGATGAAGTAAGAAAACTTCACATTTTCTCACTTTTCATCCATTCTTAATTAAGGGCAGCAGGGACACCCCACCCCACCACCAGAACCTTCTGCCTTGTTCTCCACTTCTTAGGGTGGACGTGAAACTCTACAGGGAAGCTGTAAGATGCCGACTCCTTCCGGGATTCTCTTTCAGATCACATATTCTACAAATTCCGGCCCTCCGTGACCGCTGCCGCCTGTGTAGGGGCCTCCAGGATCTGCCTGCAGCTGTCTCCCTGCTGGACCACAGAGCTGCAGAGGATCTCAAACTATTCCCTGGAACATCTCAGTGCCTGCATCGAGATCCTGCTGGTGTAAGTTCCTCTCCTGACCTGCACCTCTTGAGATATTGAGGTTTCACTTGCCCTTGAGGGGCCTCATCAGCTCACGGGGGCATTTCCGATGTTTGAAGCAGGCGGTGGCTCCCCCAGCTAAATGTCTTGTGTAAAGTGTACCTGTGGGTCTTGGGGAATTGGCCCTTGCTATGTGCCATAACTTTGGCTCTGTATTTGTAAGGCTGGGGATGAGGGAGAGGAGAGTTATGTGCCCTTCTTTCAAACGTCAGAGCCCTTTGATCTAAGTCCTGAGGTGATCTTGTGGATATTCACACCGAGAGGGTCTCAGAAGCTGCTTTCTCGGACACAGCTGCACAGCTGACCTCCAAGACAGCTAAAACTGGACTGGCTTCACCTGAGAGGCCTGCTGCCAGGGTTCCCTGAGTCTTGGGAAGGAACCTCTTCTGGTATCAGAGAAGATGCTTAAAGACATCTTTGATCAAACACTGAAACAGATCTGGGAGGCTGGAAAAGTTTATAAGCAGCCTTAGGGAGGAGGGCAGACAGGATGGGACAGGTCCTGCAGGCTTGGCCAGGCCACTCCCTCGACTTCTCAGTGAGCAGCAGCCCATCCTGGATGCCACCTGACTGACCGGTGGGCCCGGATGGTAAAAGCAGAAGCCCTTGGGCTTCAGAGAGCTGTCTCTTAGCTTCCCCTTCTGGGAAGCTGTGCTGGCAGCTGCCAAGGACTCACCCTTTGAAATGTCAGTCCTGCCCCCAGACGCTCGTCTTAAAATACATGCTACTGCAGAAGGCCCTAAAGGGCAGAAGACACTGCTTGTTGGGCGCTAAAGGGTCCCGGTATTTAGCCTCCCACCCAGCCTCACTCTGCCCCGACAGCTGATGCTCTGGGATGCTCCCCTCCATCTCCAGCACTTACTTATGTACTTATTTACTGAGAGACTGGATCTCTCCTTGTAGTTCAGGCTGGCCTTAAATTCACTGTGTACCACAGGCTGGACCCAAACTCTCGGATCCTCTTGTCTCGGCCTCCTGAGGGCTGGGATTACAGGTGTGCATCACCACACCCATGTGCTTTATTTAACATGGGGAAAAGGATATTGTATTCCTTTTTACCTGAGGAGATGCTCAGACCCCAGCAGCAGCTCGCCTGGTGTCTGGCTAGCTGGGGCGTGACCCAGCTGTGACTGCTTTGTGCTCCTTCAGGCCCAGGGAGTTCTCTGCTGGGCCAGCTGCTTTTACAGTAGTGAGCAAAAGCAGACAGACTCAAGCTAGCCTCGGGTGTCATCTGCCAAGACAGGGCCACAGGGACAGCTTAGTCTGGACTTGAGGGGCCTCTATAGGCAGCAGTTCCAGGCTGGGAGCTGAGCCCCGGGTCTAACAGGTAAGGAGCAGAGGCCTTAGACACTTGCACAGACAAGCAAGGCCTGGCCACAGGACACATGGGTCTCTCCAGGTCCACCAAGGAAGGTAGAGGTGCACACAGGTGTCTGGCAACCTGTCACCTGCAACTCTCACAGAGTCTTTCCCTTTCAGAGCATATGACAGTGTCCTCAAGGATGCCATTGCGGTCAAGAGCCAGGCCTTGGCAATGGTGCCAGGCACGCCGCCGACCCCCTCCCAAGTGCTGCTCCACCTGCCAGCCTACACTGCGCTCGGCCAGCCGACGGCCACCCTGGCCCAGCTCCAGGCTCCTGTGCAGGACCTGTGCTTGGCCTACCGGGACTCACTGCAGGCCCACCATTCTGGGAGCCTACTCTCAGCGGGCACAGGCCTGCCCCTCCACAGCCCGTACCCAACCCTCCAGCCCGTGGACGTGTGTCCCGTGCCCCTCCCTGCGTCCCTCAGCATGCACATGGCCATCGCAGCCGAGCCCAGGCACTGCCTTGCTGCCACCTACAGAAGCAGCTACTTCAGCGGGGGCCACCTGTTCCCCGCAGGCTGTTTTGATAGATAGGCCACCTGGGGCCGTGTGGGGAAGCCTCGAAGACCCAGGTGGAGGAAGAGAGCACCGAAGAGGACACGACACAGGGGAGGCAGCCAGAGACCATTCCTTAGGAGCCTGGTGCCCTTGGATGAGGAGGGGTCAGGCTGTTTTATAATAAAACCAGCCAGAGCAAAGCCTTCAGGGACAGACCTCAGTGGAGAGCATCTCTCGGAAAAACCTTCAAACAGGCCTGGGGTACAGAGGTGGCACGGTGCCCTGTGAATCAAGAAAGATTTGGTGAGAGGGCAGAGGACAAGAAACTGTACACAGACCACTCACCCAGAGATTTCTCTGCTCTTTGCCGATGGCGGTTCCAGTGCTGAAAACGGAGGCGCATCCTGATGTGAGCCCAGGACCCCCGCACAGTGCCCTCTCTGGCGCTGTCTCTCCCCGGCTTCAGAATGGAAGGACCCTGGGCATGCTTGCACCTGCAGGGCCCAGCAGGGGGCTCTTGCCTTTGTTGTTGACCCTGAAACCTTTGTCAGCCTTTTAGATATTTCACATGCTGCTGCTTCTCCGAGTGATCTAGCTTTCTGTCCTGCAAGATGTCTTGTTTACATGTTGCATCAGGGATTTTGTGATACTTGAAAATTCCTTAAGTTAAAAAAAAAACTGTAATTGCCACACTGCCCATCTCAGGCGAAGGCTCTTTTATCTCAGCTTGTGAGGGACCCCCGGGTAATAACAGCTTCATTTTCAGTAGTGAATGGCTGAGGAGCTGTCCGTTCCAGAAGATTCTCCCACTTGGATGCTGTCTTCATCTGTAGAAGTTCGCTAATCGTGCGGGAGGGAAAGGGATTTACAGACAAGGCTTAACAAAGGGTGAGACAATCCCACCTCCCTCCACCAGGTGCGTGGAGCCGCGGCTTTTCAGCGGCCAGTGTGGGAGGTCTGCCTACCGCCATCTGGATCTGGAGAGGGGGTGTCGTGGCGTGTGACACTGCCACTGCCACCACTGGTAGGTAAGGGGGTGGTGGATGGAAAGCCAGGGTTCGGGGAGCTGCTGCAGAAGGGATCTCAGGAAGACTCTTGTAACCATGTGCAATATGTTTTTGTTCTGAACGCGCTCAGGCTCAGCGTGTTCTTTTGGTTTGTTGTCAGGGGACACATTTTCACCCATTAGAGCAGAAGCAATTTGTGCTCGTTTGTTTGTTTTTGTTTTTGTTTTTAGAAGAAGCCATCTTGGTTTTCTTGACCCGTTTGCCAGTCTAGGAGACAGTGGCCAGGAAGGACCCGAAGATGGTGAAGCTTTTCAGAGACTAGAATCTCAGCGAGCAGGCAGTAAGAAGAGATTGGGCCTGGGGAAGGCACGCAGCTTTGTCACTCTAGCATAGGAAAGTGCACAGTTCGTTTGTTGTTTTTCTTTTCCCTTTGCCGACCTCTTTCTATTTATGTGTGGCTGGTTTGGATTCTGAGTTATTGTATCTGTCTTCTGGGCCTGCAGGCTTGTAAGGGGCTCCCTCAGCCAGACCAGCTCCCAGAAGTAGGCATCCTGCAATAAACATGTCACCTGCTCTTACTCGCTGTGTTCTCTTCCTGGGCCACCCCTCCCCTCCCCTTCTCCAGCCAGCGCTGTGAGTCTCCCCAGGACGGGAGGTGCTGGGGTTCACAGCAGCAAGACTGGCTTCTTTGGAGCTGGGTCCTTCTTCTGAGGACACAGAGACCAGGGGCAGAGTAAGGCTCGACATCGTCTGCCTGCTCTCTGGTGCTGCTGTCAGGCTGCCAAGGCAGACAGACCAGGAGGGCAGGGGGGAGATTTACTCTAAGGAACTGGCTCACTCGGTCAGATCAGGGGCACATCAAAATCTCCAGGGCAGCAAGCCAGCAGGCTGCATAGTCAGCTGAGAGCTGGGCATGGGATTCCAAGGCCAGCCTGGGCTAAATAGTGAAACTCTTTCACAAACAAAAAAAAAGTAAATAAATACTCAGGTAAGTGTTGATATCACATTCGAGTCTGAAATTTGTAGGACTGGGGAACAAATCAGGAACTCAGGGATGGTATTTGTACTATGGTTTTGAAGGAAAATTCCTTTTCCAAGAAGCTTCTTTAATCTTTGCTCTAAAAGTCCTTTGAATGGGGCCCTACCACATTACGGAGGATAATCAGATTTCGTGGGTGGGGGGTAAGAGGGATTGAACCCAGGGCCCTCACACTGAGTATATCCTTGGGCCTTTTTATATTTTATTAATGAGAAAGAGTCTCGCTAAGTCACAAATTGCCCAGGCTGGGCTCAAATGTGATCCTTCTTCCCCAGCCTCTTAGTGCGGGACTACAGGTGCACACCATGTGCCCAAGTGATAATCTGCTTTTCTTAAAGTCACCTGGTTGTGGGTGTTAATCACATCTGAAAAAAACAGCTTCACCTCAACATTCTAGATTGGTGTTTTGTCAAAGAACGACACTGTGGCCCAGCCAAGGGGGCTCTAAAATTGACTGTCACAGCCACTTACTAGCTACTGGTGGGCCCTAGACCACCCTCTCTTAGGCTCAGCCTTCTCACCTGTTACAAAGAGGGCCATAAATCAAAGTTATAGCTCAGTCATAGGGTGCAGACTGCAGGATTAAGTACCTTTCAAGGCCAGAACCTCCAAGAAAGGTGATTATTACATAATCATAAGGTCTGTAAGAGCAGCTGGGTGTCTGTGATCCCAGCCCTTGGGAGACTGAGGCAGGAGGATTGCCACAAGTTCAAGCCAGCCTCGGCTACAGTGAGACTCCTGTCTCAAAAAATAAAAAAAAATTTAAAAAGATCTGTAAGAGGTGCCTTATTTGATGTACCAGTAACTTGGGGGTTCTGGTCTATTGCTTTGTACTGAGCTTGAATCCAGGAACATTTCTGCTGAGTTACATCCCCGTTCCCAGTTCTTTAATTGATTATTTTTTACTTTTTTATTTTTGGTACCAGGGATCAAACTCAGGACCTTGTACTTGCAAGGCAGGTACAGTGCCACTGAACTAAATCCCCAGCCCTTTTATTTTGAGACAGGATTGACTAAGTTGCCCAGGCTGGTCTCCAACTCACCATCCTCTTGCTTCAGCCTGCTGAGTAGCTGGAAATACAGGTATAGGCCACTGCTTCCAGAAGGTTTTTGTTTGTTTTTTTTTTTTTCCTTTCTGTTTTGGTTCTGTGGTCTGCTTTTTGTTTTTGAGAGAGTCTAAAGATGTTGCCCAGGCTGGTCTCAAACTCCTGGGCTTGGTGACCCATTTTGGTGTCCCAAGTAACTAGACTATCGATTCCTGCCACTGTGCCTAAGATCAGGGGACACCTGCCAAGGGTATGGGATGGAGCTGTCATAAAGAACTTGCCTTGCATGTGCAAGGGCCAGGCTTCCATCCCTAGCACCACAAAAGCAAAACTGAAAACAAACCCCTGCCAACTAAACCAATGAGAATTAAGAACAAAAAATTTAGGGCCAGGAATTTAGTTCAGTGGTTCCAACTGCCTGCCTTGCGATCACAAGGACCCAAGCTTGATCCCCAGTAACAACAACCAAAAAAAGAAAATTTAGCTGGGCAACTTAGTGACTTTGTTTCCAAATTTAATGATAAAAACAATGGAGATTTAGCTCAGTGCAAAGGCCCTGGGTTCAGTTCCCGGCACATGGGGGGAGAAATGGTATACAGTAGAGTTGATGGGATGTAGTTTCTGCTGCTATGGAGAAATCAGAGACTACTCCACCATCCTACCCAGAGGCTGCGTCCTGCCCTCTGCCCACCAGTGTCCAAGAGGAAAACCACCCTGAGCCACTGTCCTGCAGGGCTGAGAGGGTTGCTCGGGGTGGGAGGTACGGGGAAATGTGCGAGGCTGTGAGACTGCATCCCAGACCCAGGAGTGTGTGTGGGAACAGCACGCCCCACGTGCTGCGTGCAAGGCCAGGAGGGGAATCCAGGTCTGGAGGTTTCGGACAAAGCAAGTCAGGTTCACCAAGAGCATCCACTTCACCCAGGGGCCCTCCCTCTGGACTTCCGGTTCCCTCTGTACCACGGAGATGGTTGAACTGATGGCAGGGTGTGAGCTCCAGGGGAAGGCTGAGCCCTGGGGCCCCCAAACCCTTTCTCAAGTCACAAGGATACACGTTCATCCCCTCCACACATGACCACAGGTTGCAAGATCTTGTCAGTTTGCACGCTGCTGGGGACGGCTAGGAACTGACTAGGAAAAATTTTCTAAATGCAGAGATGGCCTTAAAGTCCCTCCCAGGGCCCTCTTTAAAACGGTAAAGATGGTGGATGGGGATTTAGCTCAGTGGTGCCACCTCCTGCCTTGAAAGCGCAAAGTCTGGAGTTCAAACCCCAGTAGCCCCGCTCAAAAAAAAAAGGAGTGTAAAGACTGCCGCCTGCCTCCTGGTACCAAAAAAAGAAAGGGTAAGGACACAAGCGCAAAGTCTGGAGTTCAAACCCCAGTAGCCCCGCTCAAAAAAAAAGGAGTGTAAAGACTGCCGCCTGCCTCCTGGTACCAAAAAAAGAAAGGGTAAGGACCCTAGAATCTTCATTCTTGGTCAGCTTTCCAGTGACTCAGATGCAGCATTTCTTTGAGGGTCATAAGAAAGAACACATATGCAAAGCATGGTCCCCATGCTCAAAGGAGAGAGGAACCAGTGTCCCAGCCTGAATCTGTTCTTGGGTCTTTTGGTACTGGGGATTGAAATCAGGACCTTGCGCTTACAAGGCAGACACAATGCCACTGAGCTAAATCCCTGGCCCCAGCCTGAATCTGAGCCACCCAAGTTCTCGGCTTCAGATTTGTTCTGCGCATTGTTTCTTCCTGCTGTACGATGTGAGTAAGCCCGAGTCCTGAGCCCCTTGCTGGGCGCCACCTGTAGCCAACTCACTCAGCCCACATTGTCCTGGTACCGAGACCTGATACTTTGTTCCTCCCCGACTCGGAGCAAATGAAGACTGACGACAGAGACAGAGTCTGCTCAACACAGACAGCGAGAGGGCCTCTGCGTCCAGCAGGCCCAAGAGCCCGAGCGCTTCCCTCACCTCACTTTTATTCACCCAGACACGGGCACAAGCAATCACAGTAACACAAGGTTCATGTGTTTTCCAATATCCATTCGTATGTGCGCTGCTAAACAACTTAACCTCAGCTGTGTTTTCCCTAATACGCAGTTACCCGCGTGCAGCCGTTCTCCGGGCTCACAGAAGAGGCCAATGAGACCTCTGTTCTCCTCTGGTCTCCACAGCAAAGTGTCTGTCCCTACTCTGGGGGTGCGGGGGAGGGCATCCTGATCGCTTTTCTTTTTTTTGGTACCAGGGACCTTGTTCTTGTGAGGCAGCTGTGCCACTGAGCTAAATCCCCACCCTTTTTTTGGTACCGGTGATCAAACTGTAGACCTTGCACTGTAGAAGCAGGCAGTGGCACCACTGAGCTAAATCCCCAGCCCCGAACCCTTTTCCGGGGGAACCTACTTCTTTGCAGACTGACACTGCCACTGAGGTTAGAGTCTGGCTTCCCATCTTCACGCCCTTCGAGGTTTCCGGTCTGCCTGTCCCAGCTCCCAGCCCTCTCTGGACTGCTCTTCGCCCTCAGTCCCTGCAGCCCTGGCTCCTCCCACATCCGGACATATTCAGCCGTCACAGCGGAGGAAAAATGCTACCAATATCTGGTGCGGAGTCTCTGTTTTGCTCTCTCCCAGTTCTGCTGACTAGGTGAAGATCGAGGATGCTGCTGAACACTGTGCCCAGGGCAGCTCCGTGACGGGGACCCAGCTGCAAACGGCAGTCGTGCTGAGTCTCCGCTGACATTGCAGTGACCATCAGCCCCTTGTATTTTCTTTGTGCTGCCTAAGCCGTGTGGACAGTCTCGTTCATGTGCTCACTTGGTTTGGAACACAGCTCCTGGTGGTGGTGGCCCTCGGGCACTCACTGTGGATCAGCCCCTTTCGTGGTAGTTCTCGGAATGTCCCTCACCACCCCACGGAGTAGAACTGTCACTGGCTGTGTGTTCCGGGTGGGAAAGTGAGGGCTGTGGAGGTTACTCAGGGAAGGAGCCTCAGGCCGGACCCCAGCAAGCGGGCGCATGGCTTGCTCCAGGCTTCGGAATGAGAAGCCCATGGACTTTGTGGGTTTAACCTCCATCCCTGAACCCCCTTGGGACCGAGGAGGGGACAGTTTCCGAGCCATGTGACACCAGGACAAGACAGGGCTTGCGGGGGAAACAGCTCGGGGACAGGATGGACTTACCCCAAGGCCACAGCTAATGGGCGGAAGACTCCAGAGTCAAAGCTCTTAGCCACTTATGTCTCCTCGCAGGGCACTGGGCCAGTTTCGGGACTGAATCCAGGACCTTCATTTAGCTACGTCTCCAGGCCTTGTTTAAAAGGATTTTTTGTTTTGATACAGGGTCACCCTCAGTTGATAAATTGCCCAGGCTAGGCTCAAACTTGGCATTCCTCCTGCCTCAGCCTCCCAGAGCGCCAGGGTTAAAGGCATGAAGCACCACGCCTCGCTCACTTACTTCTCCCTATAGGAAGCCTCTGTACCACAGGCCTGAGACCAGTGAAATGAACACTTCTCTCAGGCTCACCTTCCTCCATAGGGCTTGGAAACTAGCCTCAGCTGGGGGCATGAAGCCTGGGTCTGCAATCCTCTTAGCCTCCTCGACCACAGTCTGCTGTGTGACCTTGGGTCAACTTCTGCCCCTCTCTGATCCTCAGCATCCGTATCTGTAAAATACAGTTTAAACAAATTGTGATCTGAAGTGGACTTAGAGTCTCCCTGCCATTTGACTTTGTCCTTCAGATCTCTCTCCCTTCTCCCCACCTCTTCCTCCCTCTCCCTCAGCCTTCCCTTCCCCTTGCCTCCTCTTGGTTTTCTGCCTAATTACGGTTAACTATGTTATTTGGAGACGTATTACCCAAGCTCGTTATGAGTAATTATTCAGTCCGGAGGGGAAACAGCAATACTGCTAGTTGAATTTAATGCTTACCTAGTTCACTTAATTAGCAATAAGTCTTGGCAAAGCAGTGGAGTTCGTGGGATCCTGGCTCACTGGGTGGGTGGGAGAGGCTGGTGCTGTTCTTGGAAAGACAAACAGGTCCCAGGGTAAATGTGGGAGGTGGAAACGAGGTGCTGCTGGCAAGCTGGGCCCAGCATCTGCCCAGGCCCAGGCTGTCCGAGGTGGGGGCTGGGGATGACAGGATGGAGGGTCTGCTGTGTGCCAGACCCTGTGCGAGACGCTGGACAAACCTCGTTTCTTACCCTCCCTGCACATGGGAGTTTTACACTGAAGATCATTTAAGAACTGCCTTCAATAACTCAATCATTTTCAGTAATAATTCAGTAATTATTTTTTCCCTCTACTGGGGACTGAACCCAGAACTTCAGGCATGCTGTACCACCAAGCTACAACTACTTTTTTTTTTTTTTTTTTTTTTTTTTTTTAATTGAATTCAGGACCTTGCACTTTCCAGGCAGCTGCAACGACACTGAGTTAAATCCCTGGCCCAACATCCTTTTATTTCATTTTGAGACAAGGTCTTGCTCAGTTGCCCAGGCTTGGCCTTGAATTTGGGATCCTCCTGTCTCAGCCTCCCAGGCAGCTAGGATTACAGGTGCGCACCATGATGCCCAGGTGATGATTTCTTGGTAAATATGTTCCCTTTTCAGTAGTCTTATAGTAATCTGATAGTTAAGGAGAGCCTTCTCCAGGTGATACAACTCCGCCTTTTACTCTTCTCCCCTTTTTTACCCAGGGATGCATGGGCTTCGAGCAAGCACCAGAATCTGGCTACAAGTCCACATGGTTCAGCTTTATTTTAATAGTTTTAACTCTACTTGTAGCAAATAATAATTGACTTTTATTTATTTGTTTGTTTTTTGAGACAGGGTCTCACTATGTAGTTGAGACTGACCTGGAACTCACTATGTAGCCCAGGCTGGTCTCTAACTCACTGCGATCCTCCTGCCTCAGCCTCCCAAATGCTCGGGTTACAGGCATGTGCCACCACGCCCAGCAATAATTGACTTTCCATGTATGGAACTGATATGAGTTTCCATCATAGTAAAAATAAAAGTGAATTGTTTCTCAGAAAAATACCGATAAAGTTGGTGCCCAGATGTGACAAGTGCTCCCTAGGACAAAAAATGAAACAGGCTCCCCCACTGCTCTGGGTTAGGGACTGTCTGCCAGGGGACAAGAGGGCCACCCTTCCCAGCCCTGCCCTGGGCAGAGGAAGCCCGCCAGCAGGAAGGACATCGCCAGACTCGAAGCTGCCTCAGAGTCCTCAAGGCCGGGCTCCAGGCCCCTTCCTAGGTCTGAGTGACCTGGCCATTGCTTGCAGCCCCTCTGCCATCTCCCCAAGTTCCTTCCAGGGCCCCACCCCAGCCTGGACATCCTAGTCCTTCCTGTCACCTGGCAGTCCCCTGCCATTTCACAGACTATTATTTTCTCCTATTCCCTGCCAGTGGGTAAATTGAGGCTTAAAGAGAAAATTCCACAACCAATTACAGCAGAGCCACAGCTGAACTGACGTGGCCTCCTCAGGCATCCCTCCTGTGTCCTGCGGTGGAACCTGGCAGCCCAGACCTTCCTGGGGCTGTGGCTCCCACCAAGTCCTGATGCCTCCTGCTGTGGCTCAGCTGAAAACCAGCATGTCCCCCTCCTGGGAGCCTCCTCTTTAAGGTGCCTTCGAACAACTCAGGGCCCGGTGGGGTGAGGGGTCCACAGCAAGGTCCCACTACATGTCCCACACCCCACTGTGGCCTGTCCTGGGGCCAGGAGTCCTGCAGTCTGCAGTCACTCCTCCTGTGTCATGCATCCAACAGACCCTGGGACCACGGGAGGCCTGAGTGGCGTGAGTGACCATCCTCTGGGCCTTCTCACCCCCTGCTCTTGCCACAGGCTGCCTCCGGACCCCAGAAAACAACAACAGAGGACTCTGCACTTAAGTCAGTTTTATTGGGGATCCGTAGCCCCTTGGTGCTCGGCCTGGTGGCTCAGGCCAGCCGCTTGCTCACACGCTCGTAGCTCACATCTCCGATGGTGGAGACCTGAAAGGAGCAGCCAGACAGAGGGGGTCAGCCGCACTCCTGGGGAACTGTGGGGTACAGATGGAGGGGGGCGGCCCTCATGGTTCCCGTGGGTTACTGGAGCCACAGGACAGGGGTGCACGAACCTTCACCCACCTCCTGGTCCGTGCACCCCCTCTGTTAACACACTGAACCCCGCAACAGCGCTAGAAGGCCGTCTGCAGAGAAGGGAGCTGAACGTTTGTTCTCCAGTTGAGCACAAGCCTGCTTCTGAGCCTCCTGTCCTGGGCTGTCCCTGCCCACCTCACAGGCAGAGGAACTCAGCTCCTGGGAGTCAGCACTCGGGGCTGGCAATTCACATGAGAGGGTGTCCAGAGCTGTCCGGGTGCTCCAGGAGGCCAGTTTTCACCCAGGAGAGGAGGGATACTCACTTCCGTCATTTAACATTTGTTTCAACACAATATACCTATTTATTATTTCATTGTTTAAAAAAATAAAAACAAGGGGCCAGGGATTTGACTCAGTGGTTCCCCTGCCTTCCTTGCAAGCACAAGGGCCCAAGTTCGATCCCCGGCACCAAAAAAAAAAAAAA
>NW_022900921.1:13169763-13171750 GCF_012274545.1 Fukomys damarensis | reverse complement strand
AATAACAATAACAATAACAATAATAATACAAAACAAAAAATGAAGGGGAAGGAAGAAGACCCACTAGGCTGGGGAGGACAGGCGGAGAGTCTGGCCTGGAAGTCGGGATGGTGTCCATCTCTACTGTGCTCTAGCTGTGCAGCCCGGGGCAAGTCATACGCTGTCTCTGAGACCCAGAGCTTCGCTAGAATGGGAATAATAGGGCAGCACTGAGCCTCCTGGGCCACAGCGGAACCTTTATGTTAGTGTCCCCCAGCGCAGTGCATATGCTAAACCCCGAATCTCCAAGGCCGGGTTTTTCTCTCCCAGGGGACATGACAAGGAAGCACACACAAATCAAAAGTGGGAAGTGACAATTCAGGGATCTTTGTCTCAAAATAAATTGTTCAGAAGGGTCTGGGGATATAGCTTAGCGCTGGAAGAGGGTGGTGAAGAAGGGGCCAAGCCTGCCTCCCCACGGAGGGCCTGAGGGGAGGGAGAACCCCTTCCAGACCTGTGCCGACCCAGCAATGTGGGCAAGAGGTCCGAAAACAACTTCTGCTCCCTTTTAACCTCCCTTCATCTCTTCCACCTGGGGAAACTCTGGAGCCCCAGGAGGAAGAGACAAAGAAACAAAGGTGCCAAGCAGCCCCCACCCACGTCTACAAGGCGTGAGGATGGGAAAGGTCCACCCACCGCTGTGTGTTTGTTGGACCCTCCAGCATTAAAAAAAAAAAAAAAGTAAGCAGCTGCCAACACTTAATCATGTGGGAATTTCACAGAGAAATGCAGATTTCCAGCTTCTTCTAAAAAATCAGAATACCTGGCAAGAAGGGCCTGAAAGCCCCGTGAAAATGTTGTCCTCACTGGGTACCCTCCGACAGCACCTTCACTCACCGGAGAAAGCCCTCAGGTTCTGACTTGTGCCCCGCAGTCAGAGCGCCTCGCATTTGGCCCAGCTTTGTGTCAGAGCCGTGCCTGGCTGGTCACTCAGAACAGGGTCGGACTGATGGGCCCAGAACCCGCAGACACTCACCTCCACCAGCTTGTCACCCACAATCTCTGAGGTCTGGCGATAGTTGGGAAAGTCGAACACTATCTTCCCGCCCTCCATCTTCACAGTGGCCTGCAACGGAAACAGCACTGGACCCGAGCTGCTAGGACACTCGGGGAGGCAGGAACTCTGGCAGCCCAGTCATCCCCTTAGAAACCTGCCTGGATATATACAACTGCATGTTCCTTACCCAAGAAAGACCTTCAGTGAGGCTTCACCACCCCGGGCCTCAATTTCCTCATCTCTAAAATGGAGTCATATTCATGACTATGCCTACCTTATAAGGCTGTTGAGAGGATTACAGTGAGTTTGGAGTGTAACTCAGAGGTAAAGGACATGCTTAGTGTAGGTGAGGCCCTGGATTCACTCCCCAATATCACAATGAAAAATTATTTCCAGGATCTGGGAGGTTGAGGCAGGAGGATGCTGAGCTTAAGACCAGCTGGGCTACATAGCAAAACCCAGTCTCAGAAAACAAAAACAAAAAAAAAACCACTATTTTAAAATAATCTATGCAACAGTGCTTGATGAGCATAGTTTAAGAAGTGTCAATTGCACGGTCCCGGTCATCAGTGTCAGGAGGATGCGATACTGTCCGCAGGTGCTGCGGTATCCCGCTTTATCCACTAGTAAATACTAAATGTCAGTGAGGGAGCGGGAAAACATATGTTGGCCTTTCTCTACTCTAGGACACTATGCAGTCATGAAAAAGAAAAGAATAAGGCAAAGCAGTATGTGCTGATCCAGAAAGGATACTTCCCATGAGACATGACTTTTAAAAAAACAACAACAAAAAAACTTAGGAGCAACAGCAGTATATGCACACCTGCTTATTACAGTTTGTAATAGCTGTATCTTGGAAACAACCCAAATGCCCATCAACCAACAAATGGATAAAGATGTGGGGTTGGGTTTTGGTTTGTTTTTTTTTTTTTTTTTTTTTTTTTTTTTATT
>NW_022900921.1:13152974-13169677 GCF_012274545.1 Fukomys damarensis | reverse complement strand
TTTTTGCACTTGTGAGGCAGATAGCAGAACCACAAGCTAAATTCCCGGTCCAAGATGTGTTTTTTATATAATGGAGCACTACTCGGCCAAGAGGGAGGATGATCTCGAGACATTTACAACTAAATGACTGCGCCTTGAAACCATACCCTTAAGTGGAATACATCAGACACACATGTTTAAATACCACCACTGTTTCTCTGGTGTGAGAAACTACAGTGAAATAAGGACTAAAATGTACAGTAGAGGGCCGAGGATTTAGCTCTGCGGTTCCACCACCTGTCTCACAAGCACTACGTCCCGAGTTCGATTCCCAGTACAAAACAAAACAAACAAAATGTATAGCAGATCCTGAGAAATGAGAAGAAAATATTCAGGTGAGGAGGGGAGAGGGGGAAAGGAAGGGACAAGAAAAGAGTGAAAATAGAAAAAATAGAAACAAAGCTTTTATAAATAAGCAGGGGAAGAAGGGTCAAGGGGGAGACGGGAAAAAAAGCAGCAAGATATATCAGGTACAAATTCCCTACGATAAGTGTTATCATTTATGTATATCTAAAATATACCAAGAAAAGAAAACAAACCCAGGTGCTAAGCTGGGCATGGTGTCTTGGGAAATATGCAGTTATGTATCGACAGGCCTGGGAGGCTGAAGCAGGAGGATCTCTGTGAGCTCAAGGCCAGCCTGAGCTACATAGTGATACGCTGTCTCAAAAAAACTAATCAATAAATAAAATGCTTTTTTAAAAAGCCTACGTCGTGGAGCTTGAAGTGTGGCTAAGTGGGAGAACATATGCTGCATAGCCCTGGGTTCAGTCCCTGGTACAAAAAGAACAAGCCCAAGTGTGAATATTACAGCTGCTTATTTTTCCCCTGGGCAGCCCGAAGAGCCGACCTCTCAGGGTGGTGAATGGGTAGATGTCAGAGAGACTGGCTCAGGCCTGTGGGGGACAGACCCCTTTCACTTCTCTCTACCCAAGATTGCAGCTTCAGCCCCTGGAGTCCTACTCCCAGGCCCAGCTGCATTGGGAGGCAATGTAAGCATAGTGGCTGTGTCTTCTGGAGCCACACTGCTTGGGCATGAAGCCTGGGCATACCTGACCTCAGCAATCTGGAAAAGCACAGGGGCACATGAGCATGGAGCCCAGCAGGCAGATCAAGGAGACATCAAGGCTTCTACAGCATGGTTTTCGAAAGAGCCAGCAGGCTGAATAACTTATGGCCTGCTGTTGTGTCCCAAACGGGAACCTGTAGCCTGCAAAGACTGCAGGCTCTGGAGCAGCTTGATGATTAGCACACACAGCCGTGCTTCAGATCGGGTTATTTTTTGTTTTTTGTGTGTGTGTTTTGCTTTTTTGAGACAGGGTCTCACTATGTAGTTGAGACTGAACTGCAACTCACTATGTACCCCAGGCTGGTCTCCAACTCACAGCGATGCTCCTGCCTCAGCCTTCTGAGTGCTGGGATTATAGGCGTGCACCACCACGCCCGGCCTTGTGGTTCAGATCTGTATTGCTGTGTTGGCAGGACCTGAGGTACAAGACCTGGCCTCCCCGAGCCTCAACTTTCTTCACCTCTAAAACAAACAGAGCAGTCTCTTCCTCCCCTGTCCTCACCTTGGGCAGCCACAATGCCAGCACTTCCATGCCCTGGTTTGTTGTCTCTGCCATGGTTCTTCAAGTGAAGGCCTACCTGGTCCCACGTGCACACTCGAGATCTGTGGCTCAGTTAAACGACTGGCCCAAGGTGCACCACTGCTGGTGGGACAGCGTGGCTTCCAGTCCAGCTGCTTGCAAGGCCTGGGCTGTGTGTGCTGCTGTCTGCAGCCAGGCTGCCTAGCTGAGTGAGAAAGCCTGCTGCATAGCCCCGAGGCTTGGCTCCCCACCCCATCTGTAAAGTGGGGAGAGTAATGATGGTGACTTCAAGATGTGTAAACTGTTCACCAAGTGTCAGTTATGCGATGTTAAATTCTCAGCAAATATCAGTGGTTTCGTGGTCAATGTCGCATCTGCAACTGACGGGAGCCATTAAAAGCAAAGAGCATTCAGTGGCCAAGTCCCCCCAGTCTCAGCGCTGCCAGAGGATGCAGAAAGGATCCTCAGTACAGGGAGCAGGAGGCTGTCGGAGGTACAGAAAGGACAGAGGGAGGGGGAAGGACAGTATGGTGGTCAGGGGGCCTCTCACCTTGAAGTTCTTGCCCCCCAGGGAAACCATGTCGCTCTCCTTTCCGATGGTGAACTTGTTGGTGACGAGGTGGCCCCCAGAGTAGGACTGCGCCCAGGTGAAGTCCTGCCCATCCTGCTGCACCTCCGTGATGACCTTGGAGTTACGACCCTTCTCAAGAATGTCACTGGGGAGACCTGCGCTCCGAGAAAAGCAGAGGGACCCCATAAGAGCTGCTGGTAACCCCGTGGTCTGGAGAAGATAGGGTTGCTGCCCAACAAATATGTCAGTGAATGAATGAACGAATGAAGTCCTGTGTCACTCTACCCCCAGAGGCCTGGCTTCCTGGCGCCCCTGACGGCAGGCTTAGGGCTCACTCACCCAGGCGCTTCATGAACTCGTCGTAATTCTTCTCACTCTCCGCCTGGAACTTGCCATGAAAAGCCATGCTGCAGGGAAAGCTGGAGTCTGAGAGTAGCAAGCAAGATGAGGAAGTGGGCTGATGCTGAGGGCCCGAGTGCCAGTTTATAAACTCTCCTCCACGCTGCGGAGGCTCAGCCCCCTCATCAGCCCATTCTCCTTCTGCCCTGAAGAGGAAGTGCCTGCTGTTTTACGATGTGGGCAGAGCCCTGAGGTCCTTCACCCGGGAACATCACCCGGGTAATCCCATCGCCTACAGGGTCAGGGCCAGGCGACCGCAGGGCCGGGGAGTCATTCACCCTTGTGTCAGCGCAGGGCCTGCCCTGTCCCCATCCCCTCCTCTCTCCATTCACTCCCTCCTTCCTCGCAGTGCATCCAGCACCCACGCGTGAGGCCCTCCGCGCAGGCTCCATGAACACGACGACATGTGCTCTTCCCAGAAGAGCTCCGAGCCAGCCCAGGGACGAGGTACACAGGGCAGGAGAGAAAAAGACGCTGGGCTAGGATGGGAAGGAGCCATGGAGCCCAGCAAGGGGCTCGTGTAAAAGACCGGTGGGATTTGGAGGAGCAGAGAGATGGTTTCCAGGCCGAGCCAACAGGGTGACGGGGGCGGGAGGGCCGTGAGGAACGGAGTGGACGCCTCAAGGTTTCGAGATAACCAAACCAAAGCAGCAGCCAGGAACCACGGCGGGCACCTGGAAGGAGGCACCGCAAGGACTGCTGTGTGCCAGGACTCGGGGGTTGCCACGTCCGGGCTTCATGGCGGAAGGGGCTGTGGACTTCCGCTTCCTGTTCCGTTTCCGGGACCCGCCCGCTGCGCTGGCTGCCCCGGCTCGCGCTGTGCTCACGCCGGAAGTGCCCGGCAGAGGCCCTCAACCCTGCTGTTTCTGTTAATCGCAGTCTCCACGAATCCCACATCGTTTCCAGCGTCTCTTCTCCATGAACCTCCACCTTTTCTAGCCAAAGCACAACCCTGCTAACCGCTGGGACCTGGGACCAAATGGTTTCTGCTCTGATGAAAGAACAGTTTTGCCGCACTGCATCTCTCTTCAGTCATGGGTCTTGGAATTCCTTATCCGAGTACTCTTAGTCACACACACACAGATCTTTCTGGTGATAATTATGTACAATACATTAAAAATTCAAAGGGCCGGAGATTTAGCTCAGCGGTTCGCTGGCCTGCCTTGCAAGCGCAAAGACCCGAGTTCAATCCCCGGTAAAAAAAAAAAAAAAAAAAATTCAAGGACCGTGGAGTTAGCTCTGGTGCCACGGCCTGCATCAAAAGTGCAAGGACCCAAGTTCGATCTCCAGTACCAAAAATAAATTCAAGTTAAATTAGTACAAATGACTGCCCTGGCAGAGCTGGCCTCATTGAGGTTGGTGTTTTCCTTTCTAGGCCGTGTATGTGTGTGTTTGTGTGTGTGTGTGTGTGTGTGTGTGTGTGTCTGTGTGTGTGTACTTTCTAATAGAAATGGAATTACAGGGTCTGGGGATGTATCCTAGTGGTAGAACACATGCTTAGCATTCATGAGGCTCTACACTGGACTTCCCAGGACAACCAACCAAAATAGTTTTTTAAGAAAAGAGCTGGGTGCCTGGTCTGATGGTACATGCCGGTAATCCCAGAACTCGGGAGGCTGAGGCAGGAGGATCGCCTCAAATTCAAAGCCAGCCTGGGCTACAGGGTGAGTTCAAGCCAGCCTGAATTGCATAGTAAAATCCTGTCTCAATAAAATCCAGAGGCCAGGTGTGGTGGCGCATGCCTGTAATCCCAGCACTCGGGAGGCTGAGGCAGGAGGATCACTGTGAGTTCGAGACAAGCCTGAGCTACATAGTGAGTTCCAGGTCAGTCTCACTACATAGTGAGACCCTGTCTCAAAAAACCAAAAAAATAAAAAATAATAAAAATAAAATCCAGAAAGATAATAAATAAATCACTCTAAATAAATTAATTAATCACTCTAGAGGGCTGGGTGTGTAGCTTAGTAACAGAGCAATTTCCTCATATGTACAAGGCCTGAATTCAATCCCCAGCACTGCAAAAGGTAAATAAATAGCTCTAGAGTATTCTTTTGTACATGTTTTATAATTTACTTAACTATGTCTGGATCTTTAGGTTGTTTCCAATCTTTTTTTAATTATAAATAACTCTGATGTAACTATTTTTCTTCCTACCTCTGAGCATACGTGTCAGATTACTTACTAAGATTATTTGCTAAAGATGAACCAAACATTAAAATCCTGAAACAGAGCCAGGAGTGGTGGCGCACACCTGTAATCCCAGCACTTGGGAGGTTGAAGCAGGAAGATCGCTGCGAGTTCGAGACCAGCCTGGACTACATAGTGAGTTCCAGGTCAGTCTCAACTATATAGTGAGACCCTGTCTCAAAAAACCAAAAAAAAAAAAAAAAAAAATCCCAAAACGAAGATTTTTTTTTTTTTTCACTACTGCGGATTGCATTCAGGGACTTCGCAGTGAGATACATTTCCGAGCCCTTTTTATTTTGAGAGAATTTCGATAAAATGCCCAGGCTGGACTCCACCTTCTCATCCTCCTGCCTCAGCCTCCCAGGGTTCTGAGATTACAGACATGTACCAGCAACTGCCTGGTCAAAGGATTTTTTTTTTTTATTGGTATCTGGAATCGAACTCCTCGGGTCCACTTGCTTGCAAGGCAGGTGGTGGAACCACTGAGCCAAATCCCCGGCCCCAAAAGAATTTTCTATTTAAAATTTTTCTGTTACTCTCTCACCTTTCAGAAAGACCACAGTGGTGTACATACTGTTAGAGTCTCCCCGCACTGATGATAATGATAGTAGCCATGACAATCATAGCTGGCATTTCTGGGTGTTTGCTATGCGTTTAGAGACTTCTGCGTGTCTTACTTATCTTGCGTCATTTACCCTTCAGACCGCCTTTACGGAATGGATACCATTATGGTCCCCAAGAAACAGATGGTGCTGTGGATCGTGCACAGGAAGTTGCCCCTGGCTGGAAGCTCCAACCTCCTTAGCCCCGCTTCCCTCGCCTTCCTCCTGCCCTGTTTGTCCCAGGCCAACATCAAGGACAGGATGGGAGTGGCCAGACCATTGGCCCTCACTGCCTCCCTGTGTGCTTCTGACCCACCTGCCGCCCTCCAGCCGCTCCTCCCAGGCTCACCTGCATGCTCAGGCCCCCATTCACAACCTCCCAGAGAGGTGAGTGAACTTGGGCTGCCTCCCTATCACAGGGAGGTTTTATAGGCCAATGAAACAATAGAGCAACCCTACCCTTGGAGATAAGAAGGGTCCCAAGGCTAATCAACCCCCGCACCGGACTTCCCACCTGGACTCTGGATCCGGCCCCAAACAGCAGTGTTCTCCTGAAAGTCATACCTGAGGAAGAGTGGGGACATGCGTCAGAGGAGGGGCCTGAGCATCCTCCTGCCGCCCCTCCCAGGGCTGTGAGCGTGCAGCGTGGAGTGAGGAAACAGGCTGCTGATTCTGCCCGTCACCCAGTTCCACTCGCTCCTTTTTCCTCAGCCAAAATCTGAAATGTTCACTGGGATTGATTCTAAAATGCTATAATTCTGAGGGCAGTTTATTCCATCATGTTTTCCTGGTTCTACTCTCAGGATTTCAAGGCAGGCCGGGGGCGCAGGTCAGTGGCAGAGCCCTTGCCTAGCAGGTGGAAAGCCCTAGGTTTGATCCCCATCACCACACACACTCACACACACACACACACACACACACACACACACAAAGCTAAACGCTGAGAAATCCAGCCTTCCCCTGAAGTCTAGCTGCACTTTGTCCACAGTGAGAAACGGATGGAGGCTGGGGCCAGGCTGCCTGGGTTTGGATCCCAGTTTTGCCACTCACTGGCAGTGCGACCTTGGGCGAGTAATTTATCTTTCCTTATCGGTTTCCTCATCTGCAAAATCTGGGCTGGACCAACCTGAAAGGATGGGACCTGGATTAAATGAGCTCATTGTTTAGAGCCCTTTCTACATTGGCTGCTGCAGTGTGTGTCAAGTGAACGCTGGGCAGGCTGGCGGGGCCGGTCCCAGCTTCCTGCGGTGAGCATCTACTTCAGCTCTGAGCATCAAATACCCCACAGCTTAGACCTCCTTTTTGACCGCCAGGAGCTATTCCCTTCCAGTCCTCGTGCAGCCCATAGCCCTAAGTACCATCTAGGGCTGACAACTCCAGTTTTCCCCCTCTATCTCTCCATGCAGATCTCTCTCTCTGGACAGAGTAGGCAGTGGTGCCCCTCGGTGCACAAATTCTTTCCGCCATTCGGGACTCAGATCAAATTGGGCGAGAACTGAGTCCAAATCAATGGTTAGGTTCAACGTTGACCTTATGGGAAAATTTGATCTCTTCTTGTCCCATTTGATTTGCTACCAGAATCGTGAAAAAAATTAAATTCATTAAATTAAATTCATTAAATTCAGGGCCGGGAATTTAGCTCAGTGGTTCCACCGCCTGCCTTGCAAGCGCAGGGAGCCGAGTTCAATCCCCAGTAGCAAATAAATAAATAAATACATTCATTAACTTCAACGTACCACTGTATTTAACTTCCCACCTAACAGGTCCAAAAATTTAACATGTCCAAAGCTCTTGTTCTACCCTCAAAAGCCTGCTCTTCCCTTGGATTCTCCAACCTATCTGGTAGGGGAACGCTAGGCACCAAGATCGATCACAGAGCCAAGGGTGTAGCTCAGTGACAGAGCCCTTGCCTAACACAAAGATCTGGCTTCAATCTCCAGCACCACACAACGAACAAATAAGATCCATCGCCAAACTGCAGTGCCCAAGCCCTGAGTTCACATCAGTTACCATTCTGTTCTCCCAGCCCATCTGCTGCCTTGGTCCTGATATTTTCCCCACTATGCAGATGAAGAAACAGATGCTCAGAAATACAAGACCCAGGTGGTGGGAGGAGCAGTGTGGCTCCAGCTTGGTGCTGAAATCCTCCAACTAAAAACTACAAGCGGATCTGCCTGTGGCCTTCAGACTGATCCGGCTCTTGGAGACTGACTGCTCCTTCTGTACTTTGGGAAACCCCTGAGTCCCAGATGCTATGCTATACTACAAACTTGACAAGAAAGAAAGTGACTTGTCCAAGGTCAGTCATTGGGTTTGGAAGTGGCACTTTGTGCTGGTTCTCTGATGCCGGTCTCTACATCACGGTGAGATCCATAAGTCATGTGTCTATCAGGTCATTCATTTGGTCCATGTCTCCTGAGCTCAGGCGCTGGGCGGGGGAGTGAAAGCACGCAAAGAAAAGGCAGTGCCACCCCACTGCGTGATGCTTTCACCCACCCCCATCTACCCCGCTTAGCCTCACTTCCTCTCTCCCAGCCCATGGCTACATCATCTTCATGTCCCTAGGAAGAGCTGTACAGTGGAAGGGGACAGCAGTGCCCAACCTTCAGCAGGGTTTCTGAACACCCCAGTAGTCCATCCTCTCATCATGGTATTCAGCCAGCTCCCATTCCCAGGAGCAGATGGTCTGAAATAAACTTCACCTTCTTACCAAGTCTCCCTCTGCCTCCAGCCCCAGCCGTCACTCTTTTTTTTTTCTTTTTTTTTTTTTGGAGGGGAGTACTGGGGATCGAACTCAGGACCTTGTGTTTGCCAGGCAGGCACAGAGCCACTGAGCTAAATCCTCGCCCCCAGCTGGCACTCTTAGTGCCCCTATTGTAACTCACTGTATGGATTTGATACAATTTACTCAGACAGTCCCCATTTGTTGGGCAACTGGGTGAGGAAGACAAAAGGGCATTTGTAAAGAATAAATGCCACAGTAAGCAAAAGCCTTATTCACATGCTGTGTGAATTGTACCATTTGAGGTAAGAGGGTAAGCCAAAGCCCTTTCCACTGGATGTTCAGGGTCCGTAAACCAGGAGGGCAAACTGAGTGTTGACTATGTGTCACTAGTCCAGGGGAAGGTCAAAATTACACTCCAGCCAGGAGTGGTGATGCACACCTGTAATGTCAGCACTTGAGAAGCTGAGGCAGGAGGATCGCCATGAGTTGCAGGCCAACCAGGGCTACACAGTGAGTTCAAGGCCAACCTGAATTACATGGCAAGACGCTGTTTCAAAAACAACAACAACAAAAACTTACCTACTTATAAAACTAGCAGGAGAAGCCAGGGACAGCACGGCATATGCCTCTACTCCACCAGGAGGCTAAAGCAGTAGGATTGCAAGTTTGAGCCCACCCTGTGTGACCTAGAAAAACTCTGCTTCAAAATAAAAAATAAAATGGGCTACGGATGTAGCTCAGTGCAAAGGCCCTGGGTTCAGGCCCCAGAAACAGAAAAGATGTGAAGGGGAGGGGAGGGAAGGTCTAAAAAGAGCCGGGGATTTAGCTAAGTGGTCCGTCTCCTACACTGCAAGCGCATGGTCCCGAGTTGGATCCCTAGTACCAAAAAGGAGAGAAAAGAAAAGTAGGACATAAAGTCCAATTGGCTGAGCTAGGGACATGCATCCGTTCCTGGAGGTACACAAGGTGCTTAAGGGGGTGGAGCCCCGATGAACTACAGGGCGGAAGCCTGTGGGGCGGGGCCTTCAGGGTGCCAACTCGGCAGTTTCCATCAGAAGACGGCGGGTGAGACCACCAGGGGCCCCTGGCTTCACAGTTCTGCCCAACCCGCATCTGCAGTCCGATTCTTCTTGTGGCAAGAGCAAGGCAGGAGCAGAGGGCAGTTCTAGTGACATCCAGGTCGCCTCACACCAAACTCACATCCAAAGCAGCCCATGACCACAAACAAATACTGCTTCTGGGCCACGGATTTAGCTTGGCGGCACCGCACCTGCCTCTGCCCAAGGTCCTGAGTTCGATCCCCGTTACCGCAATAAATAAATACTGCTTCAGGCCTAAGCCAGACGCCACAAGGTCTTCCCCCTCCCAGGGCAGTCCTGCCTCGCCCCTCTCCTGCTGTGGCTTTCTGTGATTCATCCCCATCCCGTGGCAGCTGCAGGACTCAGCCTCAGGCATTCCTAATGAACTCCGTCGGGGTCAGTGGGCCCTGTGTTTCTGCGGGACGCTCATTATAACTCAGGCTTCTTCAGCTGTAGTTATTGGGAACTAGTATTACCCTCAGCTCAAACACAAAAGGACGTAGGGTCAGGGATGTAGCTCAGTGCTTCCGCCGCCTGCCTCGCAAGCGCAAGAACCCGAGTTCTAGACCCGGTACCAAAAAACAAAACAAAAAACAGGCGGAAGTAATTATGTGGAGCAGGCGGTGGAATGATGGGAGGGATCGGAGTTTTGAGAAGGCCGAGGAGCGGCTGCCCCGAAATTTTCTCCCCTTGGGGCTGCTGCTCCACACAGCTGAAGGGGGCGCCAGGCTTTTGACTTTTGAACTTTGACCTCAGGGCTGTGGTGTCAGAGCTCCCCTGGTCTGCCTGTCTCCTAAGGGCCGCCTTTGGGTGGTCCCCAGGTGGTCTCCCCCACGGCAGCTGCTCGGGTCTGGATTCCTTCCTTCAGTGGGTGAAAAGGTGACTGCACCACGCCCATTGTTCCGCAAATCAGTCAGATAGGTTATCTCATCTGATCATCACAGCACCCAATTATTGTCTTGCGGCCTGCTCCACAGATAAGGAGACTGAGGTTCATGGACGTGAAGCAATGGCGTTCCCAAGGTCACAGGATGAACAGCACCAGGCCGGTCCCACTCCCAGCTCACCTCTCCTTTGTTAACTGCAGTGCTTCCTGCGCCAGTGTGACTTGTAGTTCTTCCGCCCAGGTCCCGTAGCCTTTCCTGTTGTCCTCCACACACAGTTGACTTGTCTCAAATATTAATCTGTTTTCCACTGCGATAACAAAGTACTTGAGGCTGAGCAGCTTTAAAACAAAAGAAGTTTATTTAGCTCATGATTTTTGGAGGCTGGAAGTCCAGACAGCACAGCAGCAGCTTTGCAAGCACCCACCACACTCCCCTTATGACAAACTTCGTAATGGTGACGGTGCCTGAGACAGGAAGAGACCACAGGGAAGACAGGAATCTGCACAGCGCCAGAGGTCAGCCACACTCTCTGAAATCAGCACATTCTCCAAAAAGCTAAGTGGGGCATAGGGAGAACTGCGTTAGTCCCCTCAAGATCCACTTGCCCTGCACGAAGCCCCTCACAAATGACTGCACTTTCTGCTAAGGGCCAAGCTCCCGGACCAGAACTGGGAAACGCGGCTGTGGTTGTGCATTGCGGCTGCACCCCTGTGGCTAGGAAGGAAGGAGTGGATTCCTGTCACTGTTTGCGCCCAGAGAAGGAGGTCTTTGTGTGCAAAATGTGCAGTATGTGTCTGTAAGTACTATACATGGGAATTGTGCACACGTGTGTAAATGGCATGCACACCGCCACGTATCCAGGTAAGCAGAAGGTTGCATGCTCTTCCCTGTGTGTACCGGGGTGTGTTGTGTGTACAGGTGGGATGTGGTGTGTGCCTGTTTATTGTGCACAACCGTGACTTTCTGTGTTCAGCTTTGGATCTGTTTGCATACAGGTTTGTGGGTATAGATGTGAGAGGGATGGTTTATGGAAGGGAGGTGTAAGTTGGATTCCTCACGCTACAAGTAAAAGAGAAAAGAAAAAAGCCAGATGTGGTGGCACATACCTATGATCCCAGCACTCTGGGAGGCTGAGGCAGGAGGATCAAAAACCCAAGGAATTTCGTGATTTAGCAAAATCCTGTCTTAAGATTTAAAAAGTAATAAAATGAAAGGCTGGGGCTATAGCTCAGTGTGAAGGCCCTGAGTTCAGTCCCTCTAACCCGAAAGAAGGAAGGAAGGAAGGGAGGGAGGGAGGGAAGAAGGAGAAAACCCTCATATAATTAATAAATATTCTGTCACTTGACTTGATTCCAGAGGTAGAAGGGGCCCTCTATAGCTGCCTGACTGTGTGGATCAATTAGTCATTAAGAGCCCTCCTTTCTGCCATTTCTCTTTGGCTAATAACACACCCTCTTCATCACACAGTGATGCAGCATTCCATTCTCCTCATTCTGGCAGGACAGAACTTCATGACGGAAGAATGACTCTGCTTGCGGGGTGACTTTCCCAGAAGCTCCAAGCCCACTTCCCTCGTGACTCATGGGCTAGAGATCGGCCACACACCCAAAGCTGAAGCACACACACTGTCTCCCTCTCTCTCTCTCTCTCTCTCTCTCGGGACTGAGATCACCAAGTCAGCCTAAACTTCACAGGACCCCTCTTCTGGAGCTGGGAATCTGAGACAGGATCTCACTATGCAGCCCAGACTGTCGGACAGGCAGCCCCCAGTGCCAGAGGCAAAGGAATGTGCTCATGGGTGCAGGTGTGTGTGTGTGTGTGTGTGCGCGCGCGCCTCTTTTTCCCTTTCTCTCTCTGTCTCTTTCTCTCCTGCTAACGTCTCCAATAGCTCATGTCTTGATCCCAGAGCTTTCTCGCTGAGCTGCATCTCCAGACACCCTTTATTTATTTATTTTATGTTTTGTTTTTGTTTTTGAGACAGGATCTCACTGTGTAGCTTCGGCTGGCCTTGAACTGACTATGTAGCCCAGGCTGGCCTCGAATTTTCAATTTAAACTCAAACTCACAATACTCCTACCTCAGCCTCCCAGGGGGCTGGGATTACAGGCATGCACCAACCACCACGCCTGGCTAGGCGTACCTCCTTATAAGTGTACATAAACTTGTACATATACGAAAGTAAGTAAGTACATACTACATGTGAGGACTTCAATTATTTTTGCATAACAAGTCATTTTAAAACAGTGGCTTAAAATTTTTTTATCATTTCCTATGATGCGGGTGCCAGGATTTAGGCAGGCAGTGGTTGGATGGTCACCCTTGCCCCACTGCACTGACTAAGTCATTCACTGTTCAGCAAGCAGCAAGGCAAAGGCGGCAGGTCCACACAGGCTCCACTTCAGTGCTCCTCAGCAGCCTCCTCTCCACTGACTAGCTTGTGCTTCCTCACAGCATGGCGGGCCCAGCATGGTTGGCCTTCATACATGGCAGCTGGCTTCCAAGAGGGAGAGAACAAAAAAGCACCTAGTCTTCTTCATCTGTGGATCAGAAAGCTAAGAACATTGCTTCTACCACAAATACTTGAGAAGGGAAACCGAATTTCCTTTCTGCTAAGTGGAACAGGATAAAAGCCCTGGGTGGCAGCCATCTTGGAAGCCATCCACCATGTGGGAGAAGTGAACAGAATGATGGGTATGTGCGCACACATGTATACATTTTGTTTGTGTGCACCACACATGGGGTGTGTGTGTGTGTTTGTGTGTGTGTGGCTGAATGGAAAAATGTACGCATGTGACTCTTGAGCTGAGCTGGGGGCTTCTGTGGTGGGAAAAAGGGGAGAAGTTGTGGGGCTGATCCTCCCTGGCTGGGTTTCCTGGCAATGTCCCCTGAGACAAGGCCCGGCTGAGGAATGGACATAGACACAACTGCGAACTTGTCCTCGGGCAGCTCCAGAGGCCTGGAGTCCCAAGCCACACAGAAGACACAGCCCCAGTCACAACTCCACCAAAACCGCCATGCCACAGTCCGGGGGAGACCTCCACATTCCTTTAATTGCCCTAGAAAGGTCTGGACCAATGTCTTCTGCCTGGGGCCCCGCCGGCCGGGCCTGCATGAGTCAGTGGGGTTTCACGGGTGCAGCCTCCTTGCTGGGCGCCGCCACTCTGCCCACAGTTGTTGATTAGGTCAGCAAGTAATCCCAAAATGATATATGGCACCAAGTAATCTAAACAAGCAAATAATCCAAACAAGAAAAACATTACTTGCTCGATATCAGAAATGCAAGTTCCTGTTCTCTAAAATCAAAGAATGAATTCTAGGAACAACTGAGGTTAAGAGTAGAAGAAATTTATTGCGAGGAAGAAACTTCTGTCTGAGAGAATCAGAAGGAGGGACCAGAAAGTGGGTTTCCCGCCCACTCTGCTTCTCAAAGACGTTTTATTGAGCAAAGCCATGAGGTAAAGTGGGTTCAAAGTGGGCAAACTATACAACCCAACGGAAAACTACAAGGTGCGCAGGAGGTGGGACAAAACCATGGCCAACCAATAAGATTACAAGTACAGTCTCCAGGTAACATTGATTAAATGGGGGTCAACTGGGGGAGCAAGCCACATAGCTAACATGCGAGAAATTTCCGGAAAGGAAATAGGCTAGGGATATTGATGCCTATTAAGAATGTCAATCACTGGGCCAGCCCTGTCTAACTGCCTACAAGATAGCTCATTAACTTAGCTATCTACAATCCTGTGAGCCTCAGGACGCCACTTGGGAGCCGAGTTCAAGGTGGGAAGCCCGAGTACTCACTCTGCCCCTGCTCGGTTTTTCTGTCTGGTACCAGGAATTGAACACAGGACCTTGCGCTTACCAGGCAGGCACAGTGCCACTGCGCTACATCCCCAGCTCTCACACTGCCCCTCTAACTGCCACAGTTGTCTCTCAGATAGAAAAAATACCACAGTGCGGTACACGTGGCAATGCACACCTGTGATGCCAGCACTCAGGAAACTGAGGCAGGAGGACTACTAATCTGGGGCAAGACTGACATACAGGGCAAGAACCTGTCTCAGAGACAAATTGAAAAAGAAAGGGGCTGGGGATTAAGCTCAGTGGTGCTGTCACCTGCCTCGCAAGCATGAGATCCTGAGTTCAATCCCCAGAGCCAAAAATATTAAAAAGAAAGGAAAATACCGTTGTGCAGTGGAGCACTGGAGATGTGGACAGAGCAGTTTCATGTCCCGGCCACCATGCGTTCTCTGTGGCTCTTTACTCAGTTGCAAGGACTCTGTGTCTTTTAAAAGACAAAGAAAAGGGTGCTCAGAAAGATAAAGCAATTTACCTTGCACTTTTTCATAATAGATTTTTAAATTAAGAATTAAAATGAGATGGGTGTGGTGGCACACACCTATAGTCCCTGCACTTGGGAGGCTGAGGCAGGAAGATCACCATGAGTTTGATACCAGCCTGGGATACAGAGTGAGTTCACAACCAGCCAGGACTACAGAGAAAGACTGTCTGAGAAACAAAAACACCCCCGCACACACACACAAAACAACCCTTGCCAAAAAAGAGAATTAAAGATGGTCTGGCCTAGCTGGGCACAGTGGCTCGAACATGTAATACCAGCACTCAGGGGGCTGAGGCAGGACGATTGCCTTGAGTTCAAAGCCAGCCTGCACTACAAAGATACTCTGTCTCAAAGAAACAAACAGCAAAAAAAAGATGGCTTAACCCAGAGTGTACCAGGCCCTGGGTTCAACCTCCAACACCACAATAAGATAAAGAATAAAGGGAGTTCTTGTTTTGAGATAGGGTCTTACTACATAGTTCAGGCTGGCCTCAAACTTGAGCGATCCTCCTGCCTCAGCCTAACAGGGTCCCCTTCTTCCATGAGTCTATCATAACGTGCTTAGCCAGTCACCTGCTAAAGGAATGTGAAGGTTATCTCCGATATTGTGTCACAACAAGCAACTCTGCAGTGGGAAAAGGGCCCTGCGATCTCACACCTGTAAGATTTTGTCTGCTGGGTGAAACGAGGTAGAGTGGAGCTGCCCCTCTCGATGCCGATGACCACGGCGGACCGTCCTCCATTGAGGTGGTGCCACCCGCCCTCGTCGGCAGGGTCTGAGGTCCCCAGGCTCTTTGTCACCCTGGGTCTCTCGTTTGTTTTGGAGACAGGGCCTCTCTGTAGTCCGGGCTGGCCTTCAACTCACTACGTTAACACGAGCTGGCCTGGAATCTGTGGCTATCTCCTGCCTCAGCCTCCCGAGTGAGTGCTGGGTGTGCACCACCACACCAGCTCCGCGCCAGGAGGAAGAGCGGCGCCATCCCAAGAGAAGCCGGGGTGGGAAAACACAGATGAAGGGCCCGGGGGCAGGTCCGGGTCTGTCCCAAAGCCAGGGTCAGGGCGCCAGGGCAAGTGGAGCCAGAGTGTGCCGCTGTTTCACTTGACCGGTACTGTTCGTCCTTCGTGAGTGCCCTCGGCATCGCGGGGAGCCCCGTGCCGTGTGACTGCCGCGGCGGAGAGCGGCTGGAGGAAGTGTGGAGACTCAGGCACTACGAGGGAGGATTCGCCTAGCCCCATCGGGCTGCGGGCGCCACCCAGGATGCGCGGCCTGGAGCGCCCTCTGCCGGCCGGCTCTGCACCCCGACCGGGATCCCCAGGGAGCGGCCCTTCCGGCGGGTCTCACAGCCAGGTGCAGAGGAGCTGAAAGCGAGGCAGGGGTCCGGAAGCCCGAGCAGCGGCTCATTAGCATCACAGGGAAAGGCGTGCACGGCCCTGGGTGGCACTTTTCACTCCCCTCCGGTGGCCTCTTTGCAGCTGCTCGGGACACACCTGCTGTCCCTCCTCGTCCACTTCCTCGTCCCGGAGCTCCAGCCCCCCACCCGCGCCTGTGAGTGCTGGGGCGCCAGAGGTGAAGCCGCCCCGCGTGATATGCGGACCCGAAGCGCTGAGAGCGGCTCCGAATCGTTTATATATTTCTCTACTCAAAAATAACAGCCATAAATAAATATAAATAAATAAATAAATAAATAAATAAACAACGGGCCTCGAATTTAGCTCAGGGGTTCAGCGCCCTGCCTCACAAGCACAAGGTCCTGAGTTCGATCCCCGGTACTGAAAATAAAAAAAAATAATAACAGCCAGGCGTGGTGGCGCAGGCCTGTAATCCCAGTACCTGGGAGGCTGAGGCAAGGAGGATGTCGAGCCCAGAGACCAGCCTGACCTTCTGTTTGTCGAAACTAACGAAAAATAGGCAGAGGCCTGATGCACAGGGGTGGAGGAGGCAATTTGGGTTGGGTGAGCGGGGTGGGGGGGGCTCAGCCTGACAGGCGGCCTTGTATAGACGATGCTTCGGCGCTGAGAAGGTCAGGGGGACGCAGGGAAAGGCGCAGGCGGGTCAGAAGCTCCGGTGCGGGCGGCCGAACGCACTGCGGCAGAGAAGAAGGGGACCTGGGAGGTGTTAGAATGAGCAGAGCTGGGGTCCAGGAGGGGCCCAGGCAACCCCAAGGGCTGTGCCCGGGTGCAGGCTGGACGCCAGGACAGCTTCTGGCACGGGAACTCAGGCGAGGACGAGGCGGAAGCAGGGGACCCGCGCTGGAGCCCGCGCCGCCAGGGACAGGCCCAGGG
>NW_022900921.1:13132939-13152808 GCF_012274545.1 Fukomys damarensis | reverse complement strand
TTCCCGCCCCGCCCGGCTCCCTGCACCGCCCTCGGGCTCCCGCTGCCTTTCTTTCTAGACCCCCTTTCTCCACCGGAGGCGATTTGGTCGCCTGGGGACATTTGGCGATTTCTAAGCACGTTTTCGGTCAGAGGCTGGGACTGGCACGGGGAGGTCGGGCTGGGATGTGACCGGACATCCCGCAGGGCACCGGGACGGCCCAGCGACAGAGACCAGGGGCGACAGTGCTGAGGACTGCAAGTTCCACCCCAGCCTGGGGGTTTCGTGAGATCCTGTCTCTAAATTAAAAAATAAGGCTGTGGCTGGATCTCAGTGCGAGAGCCCTGGGTTCAGTCCCCAGTTCTGCCCTGGGTGGTGCCCACCAGGCTGGAAGGGACCATCCCCTCCCTAGAGGTCCTGATCAGCATCTGGCCACGCAGCAGGCCGTAGCTGTGCGGCCACAGCGTCCCTGCACTCCTCTAGCGCACTCTGAGGTGAGCAGCGTTATTCCACCCAAGGCCACATAGGAAGTGCGAAGCAGAGCGGAACTCACAACGGGAAAACCCTGGGGTGTAACCGGCCTCTCCGAGCAAAGCTTTCCACGGCGTTTGTCCTTGTTAGCAGTGGGACACGTGGTTTCAAGTGACTTCTTTCTGGGAAGGAGAGAAAGGCCAGCTCCCTGGGCTGAGCAGTGTGGAGGGGCAGCCAGCCTCCAGCCTTCCCCAGCTCCTACGGAGCTCTGGAGCCGTCTGCCCACCCCGACAGGGCCACAGGGAGGGTTGCCCTGGTTGTGCACTGCAAAACTCTCAAAATGCCACTCCCCGGGGCTACCTGTGGAGCTAGGAGGGGTGAGGCCGAGCTGCCTCAGAGCAGGGCTGGCAAGCAGGTTTTCTTAAGGGTGTGAACAAATTGCTTAGCAAAGGGAGTGTCATGGTGAATTAGAGAGCTGTGGAGCAGGAAGGGGGCGTGCGGGTGGGGACAGAGCCTGTGGTATCTGCCTTTCCAACCCCAAGACACCTAGGAAGTGGAATGTGGGCTGGGAGTTGTCTTGTATCTCCAGTTCTGCAGTGACTGAAAACAAAGCAGTCGGCCCCTTGTTGGTAAACAAAAGTAAACCGGACCAGCGGACCAGCGGCGCACACGGACCCTGTTCCTCGGGAGGACCACCCATGCCCAGAGCCTCCCCTGCAGGAGGCCGGGTTTCCCCGAGGGGACCCAGGATGAGGCGGGAGAGGCCGAGATCGGCAGTCTTACTCCACGGGGACCAGCAGAGGGGCAGACCGGGAAGTCCCTTCTGCAGCCACCTGGAGTGAGCCTTTGGGCTCAGGATGCGGGCCTTCCTGGAGCAGGACCCCCACGGAGACAGATGCGGGACCCAGGGAGAGGAGGGTGCAGGGCCCAGCTGGTGCCCTTACCCTTCCTCAACAAAAAAGCGCTGTCCTGGGCCCATTCAAGGAAAACAAAGGAAAGAGAAAGGGTTGGGTGCAGCGGTACGTAACCTTACTCTGCCTCAAAAAACCAAAGGGGAAGGCTGTCTGGTGGCGCACTCCCGTAATCCCAGAGCTCGGGAGGCCGACAGAAGGATTTGCTGAGAGTTCAAGGCCAGCCTAGGCTAAAACAAGACCCCTTGTCTCCAAAAGTTGGGGACAAGGGCTAGGTAGTAGGCCCAGCAGCCTGCAGGGAAGGTTTTAGATTTTATTCCAAATCAACTAAAAACATTCTCAACATTCTCAGCCTAAAAAAATTCCCAACATTCTCCTCAGTTACTCTGGGAGCTGAGGCAGAAGGACTGCAAACATGAGGCCAACCCGTGCAATTTAGCAAGACCCTGTCAAAATAAAACACGGAAAAGGGCTGGGGATGCAGCTCAGTGTAGGGCCAGGGCACTGTTGGAGGGAACACAGGATGAGGGCCTCCTTGAGCTTTACGCATGGCAGACTTGACCTCTGCAGCGAGGATCCAGCAATCAGGAGGGCAAAGGCAGCTAATTCAAGCATTTATGAAGACTAAGAACTCAGGACTAGGAAGTTCCTAGGTAGCTCGATTAACGTAAGAATTGCAAACCTCCCCTCTGCTTAATTCTTTAGTCTAAACTACCTGCCCATAAGGCCCCCACCCAAAGAAGCAGGGTAAGGTCGCAGGGCCAGAAGAAAGCCAAGGTCAGGAGAAAGACAAGTCAGGGAGCCAATCCGATTCCAGGACTCTCCATGGGCTGAGGATCTCAATAAAAGGAGCTACAACAAGACCCCACAGGCAATCCACTTTCCACTTCTCTCTACTCATCCAGCGATGTCTGTCATCTCTCTTTAACCTCTGCTGCTTTAGTTCTTTACCAGCTCTGGGTTTAGGATTCCCGTCAGCTGTATGTTCCAGCAGAGCAGTGGCTTGCCGCCCACCCTTGGAAGTTAAGAGTGTGGTACAGTGTGGCATGGTGTACAACCCTCCCCAATGTTAAATCAGTAGTAGGGAGCCCCTAGGTTTGATCCCTAGCACTGAAGGAAGGGAAAAATATTTTGGGTATGGTGGTATACACCTGCAATCTCAGCAATGGGGCGGCTGAGGCAGGAGGATCGCTGTGAGTTTGAGGCCAGCCTGGACTACATGATGAATTTGAGGTAAGGCTGAACTACACAGTGAGATCCTGACTCAAAATCTTTATTACGTAGGGATTTAGCTCAGTGGTGCCACTGCCTGCTTCCCAAGTGAAAGGTCCTGAGTTCAATCCCTCCTACTAAAAAAAAAAAAAAAAAAAAAAACTTACAGTAAAAGGTGCACATTATTGGGCTAGGGATTTAGCTCAGCAGTTCGGTGGCCTGCCTTGCAAGAGCAAGGACCGGAGTTCAATTCCCGGTACCTTAAAAAAAAAAAGTACACATTATTAATCCCTCTCAAAATTCATTCTTCCCTGCACATGTATGCTATCATGGCTGCTACTTTGGGAAGCATCTCTGGAAGCCCTCTTTGTGTGTGTGTGTGTGTGTGTGTGTGTGTGTGTGTGTGTGTGTCTTTAATCAATTATGCTGTCATGCAGAAAGAATGGCTGCTATCAAGAAGTGAACCAAAAGGGCCAGGGATTTAGCTCTGGTTCTGCCACCTGCCTCACACACACAAAGACTTGAGTTCAACCCCGTACCAAAAAACAGAAAGGAAATGAACCAATAAATGCTAGAGGGGCTGTGGAGAGAAAGGAACCTTCCCAGCCATGCGCGGGAGTGTAGACTGGTGCACTGTGGAAGTCAGTGGAAATTTCTCAAAAAACTAAAAGTAGAGATTCCAGTTGACCTAGCTGTTCCCCCTTTCAGTATCCTCCTGAGAGAATTAAAAGCATCACAGTGATATACGCATACCCATGTTTATAGCAAGTGACACAGTTTATAATAGCTCAGTCTTGGAAACAGCCCAAATGCCCATCAACTGACAAATGGATAGAGAAGATGTGGGGTTTTTTTTTACAGTGGAGTACTACTCTGCTATAAAGAAGGATGAGCTTCAAACATTTATAGCTAAATCGTTGGACCCCAAGATCGTAGTTAAGTGAAATAAATCAGACACACATATCTAAATGTCACATTGTTTCTCCAGTGTGAGAAACTGAAAGTGGAAATAAGCACTCAAATGTAAAATAGGTATTGGGAAATGGGAAGAAAATGTTCAAATGGGAAGGGGAGCAAGAGGAGAGGGAGGGGGAAAGGAAGGAAGGGGCAAGAGAAAAAGTGAAAATACAAAGAAAAAATGGAAACAACACTTTTGTACCTCAGGAGGGGCAGGACCTTAGGGGAGGGGAGAACGGGGGAAATGAGGCAGGATGCATCATGGACAGGTGCGGATTCCCTACGCGTGCCTAAGACGCCTCAGTAAATGTTTCGCTATTTAAAAAATGAACTGAGGGAGTAATACAAAACCTACCAAAATTGAAGGGCCAGGGATTTAGCTCTGTGGCACCATGCCTACCTTGCAGGCACAAGGTCCTAAGGAGGATCACAAACCCGGATCACAAGGAGGATCACACCCGGGGCAGCTTAGTGATTTAGAAAGTCCCTCTCTCTTCAAAAGAAGTTGAGAGAGAGCTAAGGATGTAACGCAGTGACAAGGCCCTGAATTCAATTCCAAGTGCACCAAGAAATAATACGAATTTCTGTTGCCGTAAACCTGTTTCATGGGAGCACATACACAATTCACACTGTTTTTTTTGAGATCTAGGCTGGCCTCCAACTCACAGCAATCTTCCTGCCTCAGCCTCTTAAGTGCCAGGATCACAGGCGTGGCCACCATGCCCAGTCAACCTCGTTCATTTACGTCTCATCCAGGCCATTTCTGTCACGGCGGCCAAGCTAAGCAGTGACAGTGCCCGGCCTGCAGAGTCCAAGTCATTTACTCTCTGCTGTAAACCAGAGCTGTCAGCAACACCTCTCCGGAAGGAAGGAGTCCAGTTGAGACAATCCCCAGTCCTAGCAGGCCTCGGGGAGGCATGGGTTTCAAAGGCAGAAAAGGCAAGACTCTGCAGGAACCACTCCAAGCAGGGGACCTTGGAGAAATCAAGGCCAGCTCGGGTTTTAGTTGGAAAAGCTAAGCCTGGAGACCAGTGTGGACCTGCCTGAGGCCCGCAGCAGGCTGTGGGCCCCACATCCCGCGTGGTGACTGGTGCAGCCCAGCCGCATCACTCAGGATCTCTCAGGAAGGCTACGCCCGGCTGCCCCAGGGAGCCTCTTTTGTTCAGCCCCAACGGCTCCGGCAGAAAGGAGGGCATCTGCAGCTTGGCCTCTCACGCTTCCCCTTGGCTCTGTCCCCAGCTCTGGCTGAGGACGAGGCCCCCTACCCGGTGCTGGTCCAAAGCCGACCGCACTGGGCCAAGCTGGTACCTCTTTGCCAAACACAGAAAAGATACCCGAGCAGCCTGTGAGCGCTGGTGGCCAGGGAAACTTGAGCTTCTGGCTGAGGAGGAGCAGCTCAGGGTGGCCCACAGCGCCCCCACCTCCCACCGCCCTTATCCTCGTGGGTGATCTGAGAGGGCTGCCTGGGAGAATTCAGAAGACTCCTTTCTAGGCTGGGGAAACAAGTCACCCCCTTCCCCGTGCCCGGTTTTTTGAGGCAAGTTCTCCCTTCTTAGTTCAGGCTGACCCTATGTAGCCCAGGCTGGCCTTGAACTCACAGCGATCCTCTGCCTGAGCCTTTCAAGTGCTGGAATTACAGGTGTGTGCCACCACCACTTCGGGCTCCACCTTTTTCTTTTTAAGTAATCATTTTTTAAGGTGGTCGCTTGAACTGTGCTGGAGAAGAACCATCCACAGAGAAGGGCCCGCATCGCTCTCTCCAGCAGCTCAGACCCCGGTCTCCAGCTCCCTGCACATCTGAACTGACCCAAGTCTCGGCTCCCCCTATTGTAGAAAGCTAAATTAATTGGGTAGGTATCTCCCAGGCAGGCAGGGCTGGCCCTCCAGGAATCAGTAGGAAAGAAAATTCAGATACACTGACTGAAGGTCCTCATTGCAAAGAGCAAAGGTACAATGCTCCTCCGTCCCCTAGAGATGCATGGCAGTGACTGGGTGTCACCCTGGGTGGGGACCAAACACTCACCAGCCAGCTCCTTCCCTCCAGGTTAGTCCTTGCTCCTTCCATGTTTGCTTGCTTGCTGTGGGACTGGCTTCCTCATCTGATCCCCATTTAATGAATATTACCTAAGGGGGCCTGGGGATTTAGCTCAGTGGTTCCAGCGGCTGCTTCAAGTTCGATCCCCAGTACCAAAAAAAAAAAATTACCTAAGGGTGGCTGGGGATGTAGCTCAGCAGCACTGCACCTGCCTGATAAGTGCAAGGTCCTGAGTTCAGTCCCTGGTACCCCGCCCAAAAACCCCACAAACAAACAAACCAAAAATATTCCCAGATATTGACAGGTGTTCCCTGGGGAGCAAAACTGGCCTTGGTTGAGAAGCCACAGTACTGTTGGGAGCCATTCGGCATAATTTTGATTAAAAAAAATCATTTCACAATTAAATTATGATTAGGTCTGTCTGAGGCCTCAGTGGTCCTGTGATACTGGGATGCTGAAGGGCAACATTACATCAACAGAAGATCCTCAGGAACTCAGGATGACCAGCACCCTCTGAGTCATCTCATCCTATGAGCCAACCCAGTAAACACTGGCCAGCTCACAGTGTCTCTGGCTCCGGCCCGCTTTGAGGCACTGATCTCCCAATCCCCACTGACATAATTCTCTACTGTCTTTTTCTCCAGCCCTTGCAGCCCCTTTCCAGGCTGTCAGAGGACTGATCAGCCTCCAATACTGTACCAGTTGAATGAATGAGTGAAGTTCTGAGTTCTACGTGAGCTCTCTCTGCACCAAGATTCAAAAGTACTTCGGTGTAGCCCTGGAAAGGGAGATTACAGAAACAGCCCAGCTATCCTTCTCCCAAAACAATGCTCCAAAGCCCCACTCCTACAGAATAAAAGCCCTCTGGACCCTCAAAGTCCCTTTGTCATATAAAGATTTTTCCTCCAGGCACATACACGCATGTGCGTGGGGTTTGTCTCTTGTGCGTGCACGAGGATGGAAAGTAGCACGGTCCCCTCCCCTGCTGGATCCTATCCAGGTCTCCCACCCCCAACCCACCCGACTACCCAAGATGGAGGACAGGTCCTGTGGAGTGTAAGTTAGCTCTTCCCAAATAGCTTCTACCCATTGAAGCCAAGACCCCGTCCAGTCACAAATGGACTCAGCTGGCCCTTTTTAAACATTACTCAGGTGCTTGTTGCTATATTAAATAGATGCAGCTTAATTCTTATATATCCGTTTCACCTTCACAACTCTATGAGGCGGGCAATGTTGTTAACCGCTTCACAGGTGAGAAAATTGAGGCCCTGGGAAAGAAGGTCAGGAGCTGATTCTCTGAAGAGCATTTGTACCACTCTCCTGAAACCCAGTGGCTCCCAGACCTGAGCCCTTGGGCGCCTCTCAGGCATTTTATTACAGAGGCTCCACTAGGCCAGGTGGCCTGGCACCTCCTATAGTCCCAGCTAAGCTGAAGGCAGAGGCAGGAGGATAAGGAGTTCAAGTCCACCTTCAGCCACTTAGTGACACTCTGTGTCAAAATAAAACTTTACTGGAAGGAACCTGTCTCTTTTCTGGTTTTTGTCATTGTTGTTGTTATTGTTGTTGTTTTGTTTGGTACCAGGGATCGAACTCTGGTCCTTGCACTTGCTAGGCAGGTGGCAGAATCACTGAGCTAAATCCCTGGCCTACTTGCCGTAATCTTATGGGTTGATCATAGTTTTGTCCCACCTTGTGTCCACCTTATGATTTCCCATTGGACCAATACTACCTAAGCAACTGTACTTATAATCTTACTAGTTTTTTATGGTTTTGTCCCACCTTGAACCTGCCTCACCTCCTGTCTTTGCTCCATAAAAACTCCCTTGAGAGAAACAGGATCCTTGAGAGACTCACTTTTGGGTCCCCCTTGTGTCTCTCATAGGCAGAAGCTATCTTTCTCTCAATAAAGTTCTCCTATCCTTAACTTCCACTGTTCCTAGAATTCATTCTTTAATTTTACAGAACGTAAACTCACAGTTCGAGTATCTGGCAGGTTTGGGCGTTACACCTGTTCCCCCTATATGAGTGTCAACCTGCTGATTCTCCGCAGAGATCCCCTTTGTCTCCAAGACAAACCCATATACTCAGGCCACTTGGGTCCCTACTCCCACCTCTTCTCCCCTCTCTGTTGTTGCTCGCACCCCACCACTCCTGCTCCCTGGGCCTTGTACCCACGGTGCTGACTCTGCTGTGCCTGCTGCTTACCTGTTCTATAAGGCTCAGCTTTGCCTTCTCTGTCCTGTAGGTCTGGGGTTGCACTGTAACAACCCCCTGTGCTCCCCTCCACCCCACGCCCCAAAGCTGTGGGCCCCAGGACCCCACTGGCGCTATAAGCAAAGGCGGGGGACAGCAGGGGCCCATCCTTGTGTTACAGTGAAGCCAGAGACAGGCACATGGCTGAACAAGCACAGGTGCCGAGCCTGCAGAGGGCATGGCACACGGTCACTGTCTCTTGGGGTAGAGGTGGTGCTCAGCCTTGCGGAGAGGAGAAGCCAAGCGCCTCAGCAGTAGGGTGTGGGAGCCCGCTGGCATTTGACGTTGGAAAAGTAACTTCTTCTACCATTGAGGCATTGACACAATCTATGACTCTGTTTGGCTTTTCTGACATGAGGGTCTCAGCTATGCAGATGACATTGACCTGGAGCTCACTGTAATCCAGACTAGTTTTATGGGATTACGGGCGTGCACCACCATGCCTGGCTCAAGGACTTTGTTAAATTTGACCTTTGATCTCCTCCCTAATAGTTGCTTGGTGCTTCCTGTTGGCCTGCCTTTAAAAGGAGCTGTTTCTGTGTAATAAATCGGACCTCTTGTCTCCACACTATTGAGTGTGCTGTCCTTTCTCAATCCTCACTCCCCAACTCAGGTACGTTCGTGTTGTGACGGCCGGACCGCCACAGCAGGGGAACTCGCTGTGCTCTGGGTTCTGTTGGTAAAATAAGATGACATCTGTCCTCAAAGCGGTGGTGGTAAAAACCGTCCGCTTGGAGCGCAAAGGACGAGGCATTCAGCACATGGTGCGGCTGCCTGTGCCTGCGGACCTGACCCCCAAAGTGACAGTGACAAGAAAGTCAGTGGGGTGAGTGGAGCAGCTAGCACGGTGGGGCAGCGTGGGCCCCAGTGCTCCACTTGTACTGTCCCTCCAGCTACAGCATGACACGTGGTTCCGAGTCCTGCCTGATCCCTGTCGTTTCTGACACTACTTGAGATCCTTACTTTTGGGGAGATGAGGGCGATGCGGTGTTATATTTGTAGTCCACGCTAGCCTCAAACTTACTATGTTCTATGCTGGCCTCGAACTCGAGATGCTCCTGCCTCAGCCTCTCAAGGGCTAGGATTACAAGTGTGGGCCACGACACCCACCTGGCTAGTCTCCTTGTTTTTGAGACCCTACTCCAGCTCGGCTCCTACTCAGTGACTCCTTCCCTGGGGCCCTGTGCGCTGGGCTTCAGTGCCCATGGTTCATCAGAGATGTAACTGGACGCATCACCCTGGGAGAAAGCCTCTGACCTCATGTTTTTGTTCTTGTGTTTTTGGTACCGGGATCCATCTTGGGACCCTGCATTTGAGAGGCAGGCAATGGAACCACTGAGCTGAATGCCCAGCCCTGACCTGCTGTTCTGACATCTTCAGAGGCAGAGGGGGAGGAAGTGGACCGACAGAAGGTGGCATTGGGTGATAGGATCCTGCTCCACTGACTGGTTTGAGAGCTGGCACAAATCCACCCCAGTCCTTGCATCCTATTTCTCCTGTGGTGACGGGGAGGCTGTGAAGGCCTCACTAGAACCAACATTCTGGAATTATCAAATCCTGTCACTTTGCTTTGTTTTTGTTTTTTTGAGACAGGGTCTCACTATGTACTCCAGCCTGGCCTTGATCTCACAGCGATCCTCCTGCCTCAGCCTCCCAAGCACTGTGATCACATGTGTGCGGCACCATACTCAGCCAAATCCTGCTACTTTTGTAGCTTTCAGGCCACTGTTCTTTTAACATTATTCAATGTCTGCAAGCTTTCTCAGCCCGTTCACAGTCACAGCAGTGTCCCGGCCCCGGGTCCATGAGGGCCCCAGGCTTTGGCTGATGAATGAGGGCCAAAGTCCCTCAGCCAAGAAGAGATGGAGCCTAAACTGAAACCAGCCCGCACCCACCCCAGGAGCACACTTGCAGTCCCTGGGAAGCGCGCTGGCCCTGGCTCCCAGCGAACCCTGTCTCCATACGCGCATGCGTGGTGCTTCAGACACTCGGACTGCCCAGATGTCAGCCTCCCGAGTCGCCACTGTGCCGCGGGCACCCCATGTCCTCACGGTTATCTGCTGTGCTCTCAGCCATCGCTGCCACCTGCCCGGGAGTAGGAGGAGCAGGGCCAAGGGAGCCTCACACACGTCTGGGGCTGAGGGCTCCGAGTCTGGCGTGGCTCTGCCCTGGAGAGAGCTGTGAACCTGGCTCGCTGCCATACGCCTGCCAGCCGGGGCGACTTCGCTCATGCGTGCATCTGTGGAGACTGGGCGACATCTCCGGGCGACAGGGCCACTGCGAGGAAGAACCCAGGAAGGAAGGGGCCCAAGAAACAGCGAGGCGCTGGTTTTCCACTGGAAAAGTGGGGAGGGAAGAGGAGCTGAGAGAGAGAGAGCGGCTGGTGTGGTCTGCGGCGCTTTCTCATTGCCAGGGAAATTCAGTCTCCCTGGTGCCCTGCCGACTGTGACAGCCCCAGGGAGTCCTGGCAGGGCCTGGCTGCCCCCCACATCCCTGGGCCCCCAGCACTTCAGGGAGGAAGTGGCAGGAGATGCAGGGGTTCTTCATGGCCCCACGGCCTTCTCCATCCCCTAGCATAGTCCCTTGGGGTAGTATTTGTGTATATATGAGCCCAATGCACCTTGGAAACCCTCTAGTCCAGAGTCCCTGGCTTTTGTCTTTGTTTTGCTTTTCAGTCCGAACTGCTAAAAACAATAGAAGAAGGAGAAGGAGAAGGAGAAGATGATGATGAGTTGCATATTCTTTTTTCCATTCGTGGGGATTGAACCTCTGCACTGAGCTACATGACCAGCCTTTTTAATTTTTTATTTCAAGAGAGGGTCTTGCTAAATTGCCTAGGGTTGCCAGGCAAGATGGCACACACTGTAATCCCAGCAGAGGATTGCCAAGAGTTCAAGGCCAGCCTGGGCTACATAGTGAGTTCAAGGCCAGGTCTGAACTACATAATGAGACCTTGTCTCAAAACATAAAATAAATAAAAATAACAGCAACAACAATAAAGAACATTGCAGTTTGCCAGGTATGATGGTGCACACCTGTAATCCCAGCACTTGGGAGGCTAAAGTGAGAGGTTTACTGTGAATGTAAAGCCAGCCTGAGGGGCTGGGGATTTAGCTCAGTGGTTCCACTGCTTGCCTCAAAAGTGCAAGGACCCAAGTCCAATCCCCAGTACCAAAAGAAAGAAAGAAAGAAAGCCAGCCAGCCTGGGATAGTGAGTTCAAGGCCAGCCTGGACTACATGGCAAGACCCTGTCTCAAAAAAACAAAGAAAGTGGGCTGGGGGTTTAGATCAGTGATTCTGCTGCCTGCCTCACAAGCACAAGGTCCTAAGTTCGATCCCCGTACCAAACAAACAAATAAAGTCATGGGGGGGTGTCAAAATAAAAGGGGCTGGAAATGTGGTTCAGTATGTCACAGTGGGCACGCAGAGCCCTGTGGGCAGGAGAGCCAAGTCACCCCAGCATGGCCCCAGCAGTGAGCCCTCAGGTTTAATTGCAATGTCAGCGCTTTGCAACAAGACCTAATCTTACTAAATTGCCCAGGCTGGACTCCTTTAGAGTCTCCTGCCTCAGCTTCCCTGAATACTGGTTTACAAGAGTGCACCACCAGACCCAGCTCCTGCTGTGCGCTGTAACATGAGGCTCATCGTGTGTGCCAAAGTAGGCTGACTGGGCCAGGATTCCGCTCAGTGTTTCAGCTGCCTGCCTCGCAAGCAAAAGGACTTGAGTTTGATCCAAAAAACAAAACAGGCTGATTTTTGGACAATTTAGTAAGTGAAAAAATGCAAGGTACAGAGCAACACACCAGCCTCATGTGCTCAACTGGAGGGCTTGTGTGTGTGCATTTGGACAAGCATCTTCCCAACCAAGTCTATTTGGTTTCTTTTTCAAAATTATTTTATTTATTTTTATTTACTTATTTTATGATAGGATCTTGCTATGTAGCTCAGGCTGGTGTTGAGCTCACTATGTAGCCTGTGCTGGCCTCAAACTTGGGTGATCCTTCTGCTCCAGCCTCCCAAGTGCTGGGATTACAGGTGTGCACCACCCCGCTTCCTTCCTTTTTTTCTTTCCCTTTCCTTCCTTCTGTGTGTGTGTGTGTGTGTGTGTGTGTGCGCGTGTGTGCGCGTGTGTGTGGTACCGGGGATAGAATCCATTTCTTTTCTTTTTTTTTTTTGTTTTTGTTACTGGAGATCAAACTCTGATCCTTGCTCTTGTAAGGCAGCAGAACCACTAAGCTAAATCCCTGGCTGTCCATTTCTTTGCTTTTGCAGTATTGGAGGTTAAACCCAGGGCCCAGGGCCTAAATGCTCAGCTCTTTTATTTTTCATTTTGAAACAGGATCTCACTAAATTGCCTAATTGCCCAGGCTGGGGTCAAACTTGGCAAACCTCCTGCCTCGGCCTACCTGAGTGCCGGGATTTTAGGCAAGCACCACTACATGCAGCACTACACCCAGCATGATTTTGCTTCCTGAATTCAGGCAGTGAAGTTGCAGACAAGAAGGGTGCTTGCTATCTCTTCTGTATCTTCTCAAAGTTCACATAAGCACAAAGACACGCGCATGTGCACACACACACATACATGTACTAGAGCCATATAAATACAAATGTAAGAATAACCGTCTGTGTACTTTGGTTATCCACAGATTATTCCAACACAAAAAGAAAATGGATTCAGATAACCTCTTTTACGAATAATTTGCCATCTAACTCTTTTGTTGTTGCTTTGTTTTTGAGACAGGATCTCCCTATGTATTCCAGGCTCGCCTTGAACTCACTGTGTAGCCCAGGCTGGCCTCAAACTCATGGCAGTCCTTCTGCCTCAGCCTCCTGAGTGCTAGGGGTTACAGGAGTGTGCCACCATGCCCGGCCTCCAACTCTTGTTATTCACTATCAAAAATGAAGAGAAGTCAAGGATTCTAATACCGGAGCTGCAGAAAATGCATATTGGGGTAAGGACAAGCTGGGACACAATAATTGTTATCAGGATCCCCAAAGTTTCCTAGGCAAATTGCTCCAAATTCAGCAACAAGGCAGGTTTAAGGAGCCCAAATCATTGCTGACTTCCTTCTCCCAGGCAGGAAATAAAGTAGAGTTTAGTGCTTGGTAAGCAGCAGAGAAAATCATAGACGGTGTACAGAATGTTGGAGTCATCACAGCCTATGATGGAAGGAGATTTTTTTGCTTATGTTTTTCATGTCTCAGGGATGAAAAATGTTGCCACTACCCTCTTATGGTTAGTGACTGAGGGCTGTGAATTAAACTGACAAAAGACAGAGTAGCTAGAAAACAGACACTTAATCATGTACCCACAGAAATTCACAGAAATGTGTTACCTAAGAAGGTGGTTAGGGCTAGGGTATGGTGGTGCATGCCTGTAATCGCAGCACTCAGGAGGCTGAGGCAGGAGGATCACCCAGAGTCCAAGGCTAGCCTTGCCTTGCCTAGCATGCAGGAGACCCTGGTTTGATCATCAGTACTTCACACATACATACTGGTTAGAATCTGGGTCATCTACTACCTTAGCAGGGGAAGGGACAGATAAGTAGAAGAGCACTTACAGCTGGGTATGGTGGCACATGCCTGTAATCTCAGGGATGTAAGCATGATATAAGGACCTCCAAAAGATGTAAGGGAAATATTACAATTCCCAAACTGTTAGATGTCTCATATGCCGAGGTTGTGTTCTCTAAAATCAAAGACTGAATTCTAGGAACAGTGCAGGTCAAAAGTAGGAAATATTGAGCTGGGGATTTAGCTCAATGGTGCCACCACCTGCCTCGCAAGCACAAGGTTCTGAATTTGATCCCCGGTACCCCTTCTCCAAACAGAGTAGGAAATATTTATTGAGGGGTAGATAGGTCCTGCCTAAGGGGGACAGGAGGGGACCCAGAAAGTGGGTCCCACAAGCCCACTTCTCAAAGAAGTTTTATACAGCAAAATCACGAGGTGGGCATAAGGTGGGACAAAACTACAGTCACCAATAAGATTACAAGTATTGATGCTGCCTTTTTGCATCGGGTTTGCTGCAAGAGCACAGGTGTAGGGAGAAGCGCCAGTTAATCAAAGCCAACATGGGAAAGGAAAAGACTCACATCAACATCGTCCTCATCGGACACGTGGATTCGGGCAAGACCACCGCTACCCACCATCTGATGTGGTGGCATCGAGAAAAGGACCACTGAAAAATTTCAGGAGGGAGCTGAGACGGGGAAGGGTTCTTTCAAGAACGCCTGGGTCTTGGATTCACTGAAAACCAAGCAGGGCGTCACTGTTGACATTTCCCCATGGAAATTTGAGACCAGCAAGTATTATTGATGCCCTAGGACACAGACACTTTATCAAAAGCATGATTATAGGCACATCTCAGGCTGACTGTGCTGTCTTGATTGTTGCTCTTGGTGGTGGTGAATTCAAAGCTGGTATCTCCAAGAATGGCAGACCCATGAGTGTGCCCTTCTGGCTTACACACTGGGAGTGAAACAACACATTGCGGGTGTTAACAAAATGGATTGCACGGAGCTACCCTACGGCCAGAAGAGATACGAGGAAATTGTTAAGGAAATCAGCACCCCAGAAAGTGGGCTACAACCCCGACACAGTAGCTTTTGTGCCAGTTTCTGGTTGGAACGGTGACAACGGGCTACAGCTGAGTGCTAATACGCCTTGGTTCCAGGGATGGAAGATCACGCATAAAGATGGCAGTGCCCGCGGAGACACTCTGCCTGAAGCTTTGGGTGGCATCCTGCCCCCCACACCCCCAACTTTGCAGCTGCCCCTCCAGGGTGTCTCCGAAGTTGGTGGTATCAGTACCATCCCTGTGGGCAGAGCGGAGACTGGTGCTCTCAAGCCTGGCACGGTGGTCACCTTCGCACCAGTGACACCACTGAAGTAGAGTCTGTCAAAAGGCACCGTGACGCTTTGAGTGAAGCTCTTCCTGGTGACAATGTGGACTTCAATGTCAAGAACCTGTCTGCCAAAGATGTTCATTGTGGTAATGGTGCTGGTAACGGCACACATGAACCAGTAATAGAAGCAGCTGGTTTTGCTGCTCAGGTGATTCTCCTGAACCTTCGGGGCCAGATCAGGGCTGGGCCCGTGTACTGGATTGCCACACAGCGCACTTCGCTCGCAAGCTTGCTGAGCTGAAAGAGAAGAGTGATCGCCAGTCCGGTAAGGAGCTGGGAGATGGCCCCAAATTCTTGAAATCTGGCGATGCTGTCATCACCGACTCGGTTCCAGGCAGGCCTACGTGCCGAGAGCTTGGCTGACTGTCCACCTCTGCGTCGTTTCGCTGTTCACGACGTAAGACAGACAGTTGTTGTGGGTGTCATCAAAGCAGTGGACGAGAAGGTTTCTGGAGCTGGCAAGGTCACCAAGTCTGCCCAGAAATCTCAGAAGACTAAATGACTATGTCACTAAGAACTGCCACCCCCATCTTAATCAGTAGTGGAAGACCGCTCTCAGAACTGTTTCTCCCAATTGGCTGTTTAAGTTTAATAGCAAAAGGTGAAGGATAACAGTGTGTTTTAAAACCTTCAGTGAGAAAGGGGAATGTTTTGTGGACCATTTGCTTTCTTTTTGTGTGTGGCATTTTAAAGTTATTAGGTTTTTTTTTTTAATGGATCTTGTTTATTTTTTTTAAGCTATTAGTGTTTAAAATCACTTTTTTGGGGGGGTATCGAACTGAGGACCTTGCGCTTCCGAGGAGGCAGTGGAACTACTGAGCTAAATCCCCGGCCCTAAAATCACTTTTTAATAGAAACAGCTTGACCAAAAATCTGTCACAGAATTTTGAGAACCATTAAAACAAAGGTTAGGGCCAAGGATTTAGCTCAGTAGCTCTGCCACGTGCCTCACAAGCGCAAGGTCTCCAGTTCATCCCGGGTACAAAAAAAACCCCCAAGAAACAAAACGCAAAGTTTAATGAGGAAAACAAAGCAAGCAGTTGCTGAGGTAGTAGTAATCCAATGGTGAAGGCGAGTCACATACCAAGCATACACAGAAAGGAGGACTTTCCCGGAAGGGATGGGTCAGGAGGAAATGGTCCCCCTCCCAAGGTAACTGATGCCTGTTTAGAATCTTTCTCGTTTGTTTGTTTTTTGTTTTTTGAGACAGGGTCTCACTCTGCAGTTGAGACTGACCTATGTAGCTCAGGCTGGTGTCGAACTCACAGCGATCCCCCTGCCTCGGCCTCCCGAGTGCTGGGATTACAGGCGTGCACCGTACTGTTTAGAATCTTAATCATTATTGTCCATCCCTTGGTGGAAGCGTAGGTGTAATCATTTCACCTTTATCTTGTACCCTGGCCTTCAATGAATGTACCTCCAGCCACGGTTATATCATGTTCTTTATCTTCTGCACTGACTTTCTGGTCTGACTGCCAGTCATATTTCTATCTCATTTAGCCATCTATAGTACCAGCATTTGGGAGGCTGAGGCAGGAAGACTGCTGCAAGTTTGAGTCCAGGCTGGGAAACATAGTGAGATCCTGCCTGGAAAAAAAACAAAACAAAAAAAACCCAATTTACAGAAAAACAAATGGCTTTTGGGAAAGATAAATGGACCCTTGGGAGAACAGATGAGAGATAAGATAATTTTGTTATTGGCCTGTCTAGGTGTGCTTATTATAGATAAGGAAGTTAATGAGATATCTTACAGGCAGGCAAGGACAGCTCCCCCCCAACCAACATGGAGGACAATTAAGACACAGTCACTGAAGGCCAGCACTGTATGGCACCAGTATTGAACTCAGGACTTTGCAGCAAGGCTGGTGGCAGCACCATGGAGCTAAATCCCCAGCCCAGGCCAGCACTGTAAAAGAAGACAAAGTAGTACACCCAAATAAGATGAAAGCAGTGATTGATACTCTAAATAAATATCAGTCACCTGTGGGGGACCAAGCTCCTCCAGGAAACACCCCTGAACCCTCCCCTACCAAAAATCTTTACTTTGTCCTTGTACCCTCGCTACGTGACGTGCTTCCCCATTTAATCAATGTTACCTAAGCAAGGACTGGGATTTTAGCTCAGTGGCACATGCCTGCCTCACAAGTGCAAGGTCCTGAGTTCAATCCCTGGTACCAAAAAACAAAACAAAACAAAACACCCTAAGGCCAGGGATTTAGCTCAGTGGTTCCACCACCAGCCTTGTAAGTGCAAGGACCCTAGTTCAATCCCCATACCAAAAAAAACAAAAAACAAAAAACCCAAAAGCAAACAGAAAAGAAAACACCCTAACCAGGGCCAGGCATTTAGTTCAATGGCACCGCACCTGCCTAGCAAGCGCAAGGTACTGAGTTCCATCCCCAGTACCAAAACACCCTAAGCAACTACATTTGCAGTAGTCTCATTGATCACAGTTTTGTCCCACCTCAGGTCCACCTTGTGATTTCTCACTCAACCATTATTAGGGAAGCAACTGTGGTGCCATCTTACTAGTTGGCTGTAGTTTTGCCCCACCTTCAACCAGCCTCACCTCACGGCTTTGTCCCATAAAACACCTTTGAGAAGCAGGACGGGCGGGCAGCCCACTTTCCAGTCCCCCTTTGCCTCTTATAGGCAGAAGCTTTCTCTCAATTTTTGCCTCCTTGTAGCCTCCGTTGTCCCCAGAGTTCACTCTCCGACTTTAGAGAGCACGAACTCGCGTTTCAGCTATCTAGCAGGTTGGGAGTCACATCTCTTCCCCCTTATCATGGTGACTTCTAGTCTCAAATGATCAGGTCTCTTCCCTGGCTGCTCTGGGGGAGACCCACGACAGGTAAATTCTCTGGGGAGTCTCTTCTTTCGGTGATACCCTAAAGGCCTTCTGCTCAGAATAATTTCCATGCTCCTGCAGGGGACTTGGGATCTCTTACTGAAAAGTCCAAGGATCAGAACTAAAGTTCACGTAGGACACAGTGGCTCAATCCCTTTCATCAATTTTTTTCTTCTCAAACAAGCTTATTTGTTTTGCAGTACTAGGGACTGAACCCAGAGCCTTCCTGCTCTGCTACATCCCAGCCCTTTATTTTTTATTTTGAGGCAGTCTCTAACTCACTACATTTCCCAGACTGGCTTTCGCTTTGATCCTCTGAGAGTGCCGGGATTCTAGGTGTGCAGCACCATGCACAGCTCTTCCCTCTGCCACGCTCCTTAATCAACCCATCTGTCACCCTCTCTCCTATTTCTGTGCTGTCTCTCTCCGGAATGGCTTCTTTCTTGGGCAGTCTCCTTTCCCATCTCAGCCAGATGGCCTCGGGCTCCTCCAGACATGCATCGAGCCAATCTCTGGCAATGTGACTTTTCCCAAGAGCTCCGGAAGAATTCCTCGGATTGAGTCGCTTTGGATCCCGCCGGAGAGAAATCTGCTGATCGCCTGCCTGGCACCCGGGGTTGTCTTGGAGCCCAAGGGCAGAAAGCCAAGGTCAGACTCCCCAGAACATGTGGACTGGGGTTGCAAGAGGACAGCTCCCCCCAGGAAAAACTAGGGTGCTGCCGACAGGAGCAGAGTGGGTGCTGGGCCCGGAAGAGCCACAGCTGTCCTTGCTAGAGAGCATGCACGGTCACAGAATGGCGGTGTCAGATGAAAGAGGCTGAGAGACCCACTCAGAACAAGCTTGTGACCCAGCCCTTCATGTGGCCGCTGATTTCCGGGCGTGCCAGGGAACCCACGCTGTTCCTGGTGGATGCCCATATCCTGGGTCGACAAGAGGAGGAGGGTCCCCTGGTGTCCTCTCCCTCCCCCTGCTTTTTGGCAGGAGGATTTTGGGTCACAGCTGCCTACTAGGCGTGTTGCGCAGGCTCCCCCATCCACAAGCTCTGGGTCTGGCCATCTGCCAGGCTGGCAGTCAAGCCCTCCCACTGCACACTCTCTGGGGCACCCCGGCCCTGCTGCTCTGCACCAGGGTGCCCAGCTGCCCAGCCCTGAGAACCAGGGATGCACCTCCAGCCACACTGGCTGCCCTGCTCTGACCTGCTCAGGAGCTCCCAGGCCCTGGCCATTCCGTCTCTCCTAGGGAGAGCTGAAAGGGAGAGGGCAGGAAGAGCTAAGCTAAACAAAGCCTGAGACTGAAAAGGCCCGGCCTTCCTCTCCCCACCCTCCCAAGGGCTGAACCCAGCGAGGAGGCACAGAGCGGGCCCCCAGGGCTCCTGCAGCTCTCTCCTCCTCCTGCCTGTTCTCCCTCTGCACAATGTACCAGTAGAAAAGCAGTTTTCAAACCACGGAACCCAGCGAGCGCAGACTGGCAGCTCACAGTCCAGAACATATTGTACTTGGCCCTCCCAGTGTTTAAGACAAAATGTGAGCCAACCTAAAAACTCGCATGTTCCGCTTCTGCAGAGAGCTCCTAAGATCGGCTAACGCCGGGCTGGCACGTCCCATGGCACCTGGCAGCCCAAGTTGAGCGTGGGTCCCTCTGAAGACTGGGTGGGCATCCTGCACATGCCACACAGAGAGAACGCAGTGCAGGGCCCTTTGGTTCTCCTTGCCCTGGCCAAGTGCCAGTTGCATTTTCTTCACTGTTGCTTTTGTTTTGTTTTTGAGACACAGCTTACTATGGGAGGCTGACCCTGAATTCACTAAATATCCCAGCCTGGACTTGAACTCGCTGAAATCCTGCCTCAACCTCCCAAGTCCTGGAAAATAGGTGTGTGCCACCATGCCTGGCTTTTTATGGGGCTGAGATAGGAGGTGCTCCATAGTCCAGGCTGGATCTGAACTTGTCATCCTCTAGCAGCCTGTTGAGTAGCTGCGGTTACAAGTGTGAACCCTTTCCATCTGTCCTTCTTTCCTTCCTTGATTTCCCAGCACTGAGTATTGAACTCAGGACCTTCATCCTGAGCTACATCCCCAGGCTTTCTACAAATATAATTATGGGGCTGAGATAGGAGGTGCTCCATAGTCCAGGCTGGATCTGAACTTGTCATCCTCTAGCAGCCTGTTGAGTAGCTGCGGTTACAAGTGTGAACCCTTTCCATCTGTCCTTCTTTCCTTCCTTGATTTCCCAGCACTGAGTATTGAACTCAGGACCTTCATCCTGAGCTACATCCCCAGGCTTTCTACAAATATAAA
>NW_022900921.1:13119080-13132866 GCF_012274545.1 Fukomys damarensis | reverse complement strand
TACATATATATATTTTTTTTTTCCTGTTTTTTTCAGACAGGGTCTCACTATGTAGTTGACCTGGAACTCAGTATGTAGCCCAGGCTGGTCTCGAACAAACAGCGATCCTCCTGCCTCAGCCTCCCTGAATGCTGAGATTACAGGTGTATATCACCACTCCCTGCCTGGTTCTACTTTTCTTTCTTTAGTTTTCTCTATTGTTCCACCAGAAATAGGAAATGAATGACTGAGGTTGCCATACCACAAGGAAATTGAAAGAGAACACCTCTTTCCAGAGGATACCGGTTTTCCTAGGTGTTTGTATCACTGGCCTGGCCCAGTCAGCCTTTGGGAGTAGAATCCCAGTTTAATTCACCTCCCCAGTTTTGGGAAAGAGTCGCCTGGGTCCAGAACAGTGCAGTTCAGCCTTTTAGTTAAAGGCTGCATAGCGAGTCAGGAGAATTTGGACTAAGGGTGCATGTCTTAGCTGGCGAGGGGATGTGACTGCCCCACCACTCACCCTGCTATCAGCACGGGCTTAGATAGCCTTTCTTTTTCTTTTTTTTTTGGTACCAGGGATTGAACTCAGGACCTTTCACTTGCGAAGCAGGCAGCAGAACCACTGAGCTAAATCCCAGGCCCAGCCTTTCATTTTTATTTATTTTCTTTCTTTTGGGGGAGGGGTGGGTACTGGAGATCAAACTTGGATTCTTGAGCTCGTGAGGCAGGCGGCGGCAACACTGAGCTAAATCCCTGGCTCCTGGACTGTCCCTTTTATATCACCCGCTCCTCAGGCTGAGGTCAGGTCTACGCCACTCTATAAAAAAATCTGCTTGAGTTCTCAAGAGAAGCCCGCACATAGGGCTTTGGGAACTGTTCTGCACATGTGCTCCTGGATCTTGTCATGCCTCTTTTCCCAGGCAGTTTTAGTTTCACGCTACCTTCCTGCCTCAGTCTATGTAGCCCAGACTGGCTTCGAACTGGCTGTGATTCTCTTGCCTCAGCCTCCCAAGTGCTGGGATTACTGGTAAGCGCCACCATGCCAGGTGCTTAACATTATGATTTCTGCCAGGTGTGGTGGTGAAAGCCTGTAATCCCAGCACTCGGGAGGCTGAGGCAGGAGGATCACTGTGAGTTCGAGACCAGCCTGGGCTACACAGTGAGTTCCAGGTCAGTCTGAACTGTATAGTGAGACCCTGTGTCAGAAAAACAAAAAACAGGTCCCTGGGATTTAGCTCAGCGGTTTGGTGCCCTGCCTTCCAAGCGCAAGGACCCGAGTTTAATCCTGGGTACCAAAAAAATAGAAAAACAAAAACAAAAAACAAACATGATTTGTAAGAACCTAACCCACCTGGGCTGGGGATTTGGCTCAGTGGTTCTGCCACCTTCGTCGCATGCACAAGGGCCTGAGTTCGATCCCTGGTACCAAAAACAAACAAATAAAGAACCTAACCCACCAACATTCTCCACTGCCAGGAGTGAAACTTCTAGGAAAACCAGTTCCATTTCAGGCTGTTGGTTTTTACCTACCCTCGCCTCCACATTACTTGCCTTGTCTCCATCTTCTGGTCACGAACCGCAGAACCCCAAGGCTCTTCCTGGAGTATGATGACATCAGGTCGCAGTCAAGCTGCTCTGTTAAACCTTCATTGATTTACTCTTTGGGCTGTAGGGCTGTGAGCTCCTTGTCCCACATTCCTACATCTCTCTTAGGCTGGTGGCTTGTCAAAAGTTACTGGAGTAATTCACCTGAATTACAATATGGACAGTTCTAAGGCAGTTCACATAAGCGAGTCTGGGTCTAACTCCAGAGAGACTCCAGAATGCCATTCATTTCATATACATTTATTATGCATCAATAATGTGCTAGAAGGGCTGGGGATTTAGCTCAGTGGCACCCTGCCTGCCTCCTAAGTGCAAAGTTCAGAGTTCAATCCCGGGCACAAAAAAAAAAAAAAAAAAAAATTGTGCTAGAACCAGGTGTCTTAGCACACGCCTGTAATCCCAGTACTTTAGAAGTTGAGCCAGGAGGATCACTGTGAATTTGAGGCCAGCCTGGGCTACATGGTAAGTTCAAGCCCAGACTGAACTAGAGTGAGACTGTCTAAAAACAAAAATAAAATAAAACAAAGCAAAAAAAAAATATATATATATATATACACACACACATACATATATATAATGAGCTAGACACACCCCTAGCTCTTGTGAGCCAGAGCACATAGAAGCAACTTTGCAGCTTTACACAAGTACACACACACACACACACACACCCTTGATTCCTGCAGGATAAATGGTGGGAATGGTGTAGAAGGTGAGCTCCTAGTGCCTGCTAGGCCCTCACCCTCAGGAAGTCTTTCCCCTGACTTTGCTCTAGGGGAAGGAAGGAGACTTCGGTCAAGTGACCTCGGGTCCAGAGTTTGGAAGCCTGGAACTGTGGCTCCTTTCACCCTGCACTCTGGTTCCTTCCCTGCCTGGTGGTGGCTTCACTGTGAAATGAGGAGCTTGGGCTGAGAAACTCCTACAGGCCCTTCCTCTACAATCACACCCTGTTAAAAAGAAAAGAAAGTAATCCACACAAAGAAGGTAAAAGGCCAGGTGCTTTACTCTCTACACAGGAATAAAATACCAATTAGGGTCCATGCGTTGGGAGGCCCAGGCGCCTGGTTTTCCCTCTGCCCTTTAGGTGTCTCACAAAGTGTAGGGGTGGTTCAGCAGCAACAGGAACAGGTTAATAGTTAAGACACCAAAGGCAAATACCTCAGGCCCGGAAATTCCTGCTCAGCTAAGCAGAGCCGGCCTGGGGCAGTCTGGGAGGGCTCCCTCAGCCTTCAGGGAGAGCGGGTGGGGGAGCCTCAGGCCTCAGCCAACCTGTGTGCTTCTGCTCTTTCAGTTCCTGGGAGACCACTTACAGGAAAACACGGATAATAGCTCAGCTTTCTACAAAATTGTTTGTGGTTCTGGGTGTTGAACTCAGGGCCTTGCGCACATTCAGCAAGCACTCTACCAGTGAATTAAGCTCCCTGCAAAACCGGTGAGGATGACTATTAGACCCTGGGCTAAGAGGCCTCATGTTTATAAGCTGATCTCATATAATCTTGTTTTTTTATTGTGGTAAAGTGTACGAAATGTAAAATTTAGCATTTTAACTTCTTTTTTGTTTTTTTGGTACCAGGGATTGAACTTGGCACCACTGAGCTAAATCTGCGACCCCCATTTTAACTTTTTTCTCCCCCAGTCTACTGGGTATCAAATTCGGGGTGTTTTACCATTAAGCTACACCCTCAGCCCTTTTTACATTTTATTTTAAGACAATTTCCCTAAGTCACCTTAAAGTTGTGATCTTCCTGTCTCGGCCTTTCCAGTAGACGGGACTGGTTACGCATAACTATGCTGTTTAACTCTTTTTAGGTGTACAATTCGATGGCATTAGGTATATTCCAATTAGTGTGGAGCCTGCCTTCTAGCCATCTTTCTTTTTGGGGCACAGAGCCTCACTATGTAGTTCTGGCTGACCTTAAACTCACTGTGTAGCCCACGCTGCCCTCAGATTTGTAGCAATCCTCCTGCCTCAGCCACCGGAGTGCTAGGATTATGGGCGGTTGCTGCCACACTTGGCTGTGACCACCCGCATCTGTCCTACTCTAGTTGTCGTTTTTGTGCCTGGCTCATTTCGCTTAGTGCGACGTTCTCAAGTTTCATTCATGGTAGAGCACGTATGAGAATTTCATTCTTTTTAGAATATTTCCTTTCATGTGCTCACCACATTGTTTATACCTTCATCCATGGAAGGACTTGGGTCCCCCAACCTCCTCTGCTTTTTCTTTTTTTTGCTGTTGTGAATAATTCTCTGCACATATGGTATACAAATGTGTGGTTAGGTCCTTGGTTTAAATTGTTCCATGTATTCTTAGACATGCTAGATCGTTCACCCAATTTTACTGCTTAGTTACGAAGGGAGGTAAAATTTGCTGCATTTTACCAATAAGAAACCCAAGCCTTAAAAACTTCACTGGCCCGTGTCTAGGAAGTAGATCAAAAGGTAGGTCGTTGGGCTAGGGGTGCAGCTCAGTGGGAGATGCGTGCTTAATGTGGGAGGAGACCTGGGTTCAATTTCTAGCTCCAAAAATAAAAGTATGCTGTTAGCGAGGAGGTGTGGTGGTTCACCCGGTAATCCCAGCACTCCAGGAGGCCGAGGCAGGAGCATAGTGAATTCTAGCCCAGGTTGGGTAATTTGGTGATTTAGCAAGATCCTGTCTCAAATTTAAAAAAGAAGAGCTGCGGTGGAGATTAGTGTGAAGACCCTGAGTTCAGTCTCTAGTACTAGCCCACACATGAAAGAAAGGTGTGTTGTTTATGTCTGTCTATCTCTTTAGACTGTGAGCCTTGGGCATTCCTTTTTTCTGAAACTGGATGGCCTTCCCTCCTCTCTCACCTCTCTAGTTTCCCTTGCAGTGGACAACAGCACTGACCCAAGCCCCAGGCCATCCGCACCTTCAACCACTGCTGTGCCTGCGGCAGGAGCTGCAGTACCCAGCTCCAGGTCCTCCTGAAGTCTGGAGAAGAGAGACATTAAGCATCTCAATGGCACAAAGATTACTCAGTCGCAGCTGTGACAAGAGCTGGGTGGGCCCCTGTTCCACCCCAGTGCTCACCAATCCCCACAGCTGCTGCACAGCTGTCTGGCTCCCCAGGCTGCCGCCCCAACAGTCCCTCCGGCCCCATCTCCCAGTGTCTGCTCTCTCGCCCGTTCTCACCTGCGACCCAGCGTGTCACAGGTGAGCTACCCTCCCGCTCCGACCCACAAACTGAAGACCAGGACCTGTGGCTCCCAGAACAGTCCCTGTCCAGGGCTTCTCCAATTGAACACCATTGCGTCCGGGGTACATCGTTCTGTGCAGCACAGGGCTGACCTAGGGGCCTCCGTTTCCTCAGTGCCAGTAGTTCCTCTCCCAACTTTGTCCCAACCATGACACAAGAATGTCCAGTCACTGCCCAGGGTCCCCTCGGCGTCATGATCAGCCCACACCGACTCTGTCCCAAGTGAGCACCCCTCACCCACGTGGTGACATCGCACACATTCACATACCCCTCCCCCATCCTTTTTTTTTTTTTTTTTTTTGGTGTGGGGGGATCCGAACTTAGGACCTTGCACTTATGAGGCAGGCATGGAACCACTGAGCTAAATCCCCAGCCCTCTCTCTTCCTGAGACAAAGTCTTGCCATGTAGACTTCAGACTGGCCTTGAATTTACTATGTAGCCCAGGCCCCCACCTCAAACTCACCACAGTCCTCCTGCCTTAGCTTTCCAAGTGTGTGTTTTTTGCTCTTGAAGAGCACTGATATACTGGACCATGATAGGAGAAAACTCTGCTTAGGATTTTAAGCTCCCTGGAGGACTCAGGAGACCTTCTTTATGTGCACATCATAATTATTTTCTTCTCCTGTTCCTCTTCTTCCACCTCTTCCCTCCTCTTCCTGTACTGAGGTTGAACCAGGGCCTTCATATGGAACTACATCCCTAGTCCTTTTTTGTCTTCTGTTTTGAGACAGGCTTTCACTAAATCACTAAATTACCCAGACTGGTCTTCAACTCAGTCCTCCTGCCTCAGCCTCCCAGAGTGCTATGATTACAGACACACACACCGTAACATCCAGCTGTAATTCATCTTTTCCCCCCACCTCATTCCTCCGAGATCACTGACTGCAAGCAGCATCTTTTGGTGCTGGAGATTGAACCCAGAGCCTTCACATTGAGTTATATCCCTGACCTTCTTAAAAAAATTATTTTTATTTTTATTTTTTTGGTACCGGGAATTGAACTCTGGTCCTTGTGCTTGGGAGGCAGGCGCCAGAACGACTGAGCTAAATCCCCAGTCCTCAAATTTTTAAATTTTGAGGCAGGATCTCACTAAGCTGTTAAATTGCCCAGTCTGGGATCAAATTTGTTATCCTCCTGCCTCAGCCTCCTAGAGTGTTGGGATTACAGGTGGGTACGACCAGGTGTAGCTACACCTGTTGTTTTATTTTTAATTTTGGGACAGTCCTCACTAAATTGTCCAAGAGGAACTCAACCTTAAGATTTTCCTGTTTCAACATCCTTCATAGTTGGGATTATAGGCATGTATCACCATGCTTGATTATTTTATTTGAGGCAGGGTCTCCCTAAATTGCCTAGGCCAACTCTGAACTTTCCATTCTCCTGCTTTAGCCTCCAGAGTATTATGGTATTATGGGAGTGGTTGCATGGCTATTATCCAAATTTTTTTAATTAAAGAAAAAAATCAACCAGCTGTGATGGCACAGACTGTAATCCCCGCACTTGGGAGGCTGAGACAGGAGGATCACAGTGAGTTTGAAGTCAGCTCAGACTACATAGTGAGACCCTCTCTAAAAACAAAAACAGGGCCAGGCTTTAGCTCAGTGGTTCTGCCCCCTGCCCTGCAAGGGCAAGGACCTGAGTTTCATCCATGGTACCAAAAAACTAATAATAATAAAAATAAAAAATAAAATAAAAACAAAAACAAAACCCACAAAAATCAAGCTGTGAAAAGCATCCTTCAAATTCACTTTCTTCACCCTGGAATGTCTTTTTTACTTTTCCCCCTAGCATTTCCGGCTGACAGAAAAGAAGTCTTTGGGCTCTGGGTGGGGCTGACAGTGGGATGTGGATTTTTTTTTTTTTCTCTTCTTTTGACCTGTAGTTCCAATAGGAAACTGTTCCTAAATCTGAAGATAACAGAAACCACTTATTAGACCTTAGTCACAATGCCAAGTGATTTACATACATTTCCTCACTTAATCTTCACAATGACCCTATAAATGGAGTCCTATTATTATGTTGTTTTTACAGAGGAAGAAATTGAGACATTAAGTAAACTGTCCAAAGTCACACAGCCAGGAAATGACAGGACTCGGTGACTAATAAGGATTTTTTTTTTCAGTACTAGCGATTGAACCCAGTGCTTTCACATGGAGCATTGCGTCCTCAGAGCCTGTTTATTTTTTAAGACAAATTCTTGCTGGTGTGGTATGGTGTACCCCTGAAATCCTAGCACTCACTGGGGGAGGCTGAGGCAGGAAGATCTCATGAGTTTGAGGCCAGGCTGGGCTACATATCAAGACCCTGTCTCAAAAAAAAAAAAAAAAAAAGGAAGGACAGGGCCTTACTAAATTGCCCAGCCTGGCCTTGAATTTGTGTTTCTCCTGCCTGAGCCTCAGCCTCCTGAGGAGCGGGGGTTACAGCTGTGCACCTTCAAGTCTGGCTACTCTGGTAGCCTTTAGCGACAACCCCACGGAAGGTGACCCAGGGCTTGGTGCAAAGGGTCAGGGTATCTGTGCAGAGACCCAGCAGCCATGCGATGAGGGGCAGGGCACAGCAGGCTGGGAGTGAGGACATGCGGACTCTGTGAAGCTCTCGGAGAAGTCCCTTCTTTGTCTGCTGCGGGAGGGGGACGCGCAGGGCACCAAGCTCACTGTGCCCGGGGAAGGGGGAAGGGGCAGCGGGGGAACACGGACAGGACAGTGACACCGGCGTCTCCATCCCCTCCTCCCTCCGCACCTACAGACCCGAGGCCTGGGAGGAACAGAGGTGTGGAGCCAGGAGCGAGGGACGGTCGGCCGGAGACCACAGGGCCCCGGAGCTCTCCTGGCGCGCCTTCTTCCCCCTTGGCCTACCCAGCCAAGGCTGGAGCCACGTGCCCCAGATCAGACTCCGCTCCTCCTGCCCACCAGGCCCCATGGATATGCACTCCCCGTCCAGGGAATGGGTTCGGGGTCCCGTGACGAGGTGACCCCGGGACTATTTCATTGCCATATTTCTTTATTTCGTGCTGAGGATGGGACGCAGGGTCTCTGTACTGAGCGCCATGCCTAGTCTGTTTATATTTTTTTCTGTTGAGACAGGACCTAAATCAGCAAGCTTTCCATCCTCTTGCTTCCGTCTCCCAGTGTTGAGATTACAGGTGCCCACCACCAAGTTCAATTAGGTATTTCTTTTCTGAAGCAAGCATTTACCCCCCTACCCCCCACCAAGAAATTCATGTTCATTATAGCAAAATTAGAAACTTGGATAATTGGAACATATACATAAACATAAAGAAAATCTGCAGTAGTCCTGCTACCTAGAACAACCATGCACTCATCGATCTCCTTTCTGAAACAGAGTCTCACTATGAAGTTTCGGTCAGCCTTGAGCTCACAGTGTAGCCCAGGCTGGCCTAGAACTCTAGGTGATCCTCCTGCCTCAGCCTCCTGAGTGCTGGGATTACAGGTGTGCCCCACAATGCTCAGAGCAATCATTCACTTATTTGCTCTTGAACTCCCCAAATAGCTTTTTAAGGCCTCCTATATGTGCTGCGGTACATGCAAAGGGTACAATGGCAAGCAAGGCAGATCTCCTAGGTCCCCTTCCCTTCCTTCCATCCCCCCCTCCCCCAACCCCCCCTCCTCCCTTTCTTCCATCCTTTCCTTTCTTTTCTTCTTTTTTGACAAGGGATGGTGTGTAACCCAGGCTGGCCTGGAATTTATGGTCCTCCTGCCTCAGCCTCTGCAGGGCTAGAATCGTAGGTGTGCACCACCATGCCTGCCCGCCCAGTTTGGAAGTTTTCTGTGACCACGCTGAGGCTTCCTTCCCTGCCTGCATTGTTGCAAGAATTTGTGTTGATTTCTGAGACACACCTGGAGCAGCCTGGCCAGTCAGCAGGGTCTGCCTGAGGGCTCCCTCTTTAGCACCAAAAGGCCTGGATTTCAAGAAGCCCCTCAGGGCCTAGCAAACCTCTCCCTCCACAGTGGGGGCCTGTGGGGTGAATATTGAAGGAATCTGCCCACCTGGTGAAGGTTAGGACAGACACAGGGGCAGTGTCTTGGGTGGGGCCTGCATTTCAGCTGTGAGGTCCCCCAGGCCCACCCTGTTGCTGTCTCTGCCGGGCATGCAGTCACTGGCCGGGGAGCTTGGGTTAATGGTCACTCTCATTATGGGGACTGGATGGTTTTCTATGCTGGTCTTCGACTTTGTAGCCTCTTCTGCCTGACAGTTTGAAGTGAGGCTCTGGCCTCAAGTCTGAGGCCAGCCTGGACTACATAGTAAGTTCAAGGGCAGCCTGAACTATACAGCCAGACTCTACTTCAAAAATAACAAAGACAAAAAGAAGAAAAAAAAAAAAAAAGAAAAAAGAAAAAGGAAGTGAAGCTTGTTATCAGAGGGGAAATATTTTCCCTTTTCACTGGTTTAAACCTTTAAGCAGCACTGTATTTGTTTGATTTCAGAGTTTAAGCTTGTTGCATTGATGGGGTCTTGTTATATAGACTGTGCTGGCCTTGAACTCTCAGTTCTCCTGCCTCAGCCTCCCAGTGCTGGGGGTCACAGGTATGTGTGGCCACTACTCCTGACTACATCGTGCACTGTTTGTCCTTAAAGTTTCCTGAGGCTCCCTGCCCCTTGCTACCGATTCCCCTGTGGGATCGTCTGCCCTGGAAGTGGCTGGACCCAGCCACAGGCTTTCAGAGCACAGCACAAGTGAAGGGTTCCTCTCCCAAGGTCAGAGGGGAAAACCGTGGCTTCTTTCCTGCTCCCATTTCTTACTGCTCTTCCCAGCTTACATGGATGACCTAAGCTATGTATTCTGAGCCGTTCTATGGAGCAGACCTGCGTGGTGATCAGCAGAGAGCACCCTGCTTAGTCACCTCCGGGAGCCAAATCCTGTCCAAATTCACAAGTGAGCTTTGGACATGGACCATGTTAGTTAGGGAGCCCAAAGGAGCAGAACCAGCGCAACACAGAGATGTCATATGGGGAAGTGGCTCGGTGGGTGATGGAGGCTGAGGGGCTGAGGAAGCTGTTGTTGCAAGCTGGAGCCCTAGGATGGTCTTTTTCTAATCTAACTCCAAAGGCTCTAGAGCCAAAGTCCTAGTCTTTAGGCAGAAGGAGATGAATGTCCCAGCTTGAGCAGGCACGAAGGAGCAAAAGAGACAAATTCAGCTGGGCCTGGTACAGTATGCCAGTGATCCCACCACTTGGAAGGCTGAGGCAGGAGGATCGCTCAGGCTTTGAGTTTGAGGCCCGCCTGGGATACATAGTGAGACCCTGTCTCAAAATACAAACAAACAAAAAAAAAGAGGCAAATTCTTTCTTTCTCTGCTTTTCCTTCTGTTCAGGCCTTTGAAGAACTGGCCTGGGCAGTGCCCAAGCACATTCGGAAGGCCCGTATACTTCTCCAGGTCCACGGGTTCCAGTGCTCATCTACCTCACCAAAAGTGTCATCACACTGCAAAAATCAGGTTTTATTTGGGCTCCCGGTGGCTCCCTGAAACTGACACACAGTCAAACATTGCCTGGGCCCTTCACAGGGCGAGCTTTTGGGCAAGGCCACAGTCCCATATGATGCTTTAGCTACAGAGTTGTGAGAGACCCTGAAACAGAGAGCCTCGTGAAGCCGTGCCTGCTCTCTCATACCGTCAAAACGATGTATCTTGTTTAAGAAACTAAGAAACTAGAAGTTATAGGTAATTACTACAAACTTGCTACAGAAGTGCACAGTTGGATGTATCTTTTTCTTTGTTTTGTTTTTTTGAGACAGGGTCCGACTATGTAGTTCAAACTGGTATTCAACTCACTAAACTCACTATATACCCTAAGCTGGCCTCAAACTCTCAGCGATCCTCCTGTCTCAGCCTCTCCAGTGCTGGGACCATGGGTGTATGCCACCAGGCCCAGCAGGATGTATCTCTAAAAGCTGAAAATACCTGTGTAACCCAGACCAGGAAACAAATCATCAGAATCTCGGAACACCTCACTCATGCGCCTTAAAAAAAAAGTATTTATTTTGCAGTACTGGGATTAAACCCAGGGTCTTGTGCACAGGAGGCAGGTGCTCTCTCTCTGAGATGCACACTTGGGCACACTGCCCTTTGAGTCACAAGTTGTACTGCTGTCTTTTACCCTCAACAAGGAAAAACTCCTGTCCTGACTTCAGACAGCAGAAATTTGCTTTGCTTGTTTCAATACATTATATACATGGGATCATATTACATGGGCAAAATAGCTTTGTAGGAGAGTCTCAGAGTGATCCACTCTGATGGGGGCGGGCACTGACCTGACTTTCTTTTGTTTTCCGCACTGGGAATTGAATCCAAGGCTTTCACAATGAGCTACACCGCAGCTCATTTTTTATTTTTTAATTTTGAGATAGGGTCTTGCTAAGTCTCTAACTTGGCTGAAGTCTCACACAGGCTGAACTGGTGATCCTTCTGCCTCAGCCTCCTAGAGTGCTGCGTTGACAGGTGTGTAACACCCTGCCTGGCTTTCATGGACAAGTCTGTCAGTAGCTACGTATCACCCTCTGGGTCTAGAAGCAGGTGAGCTGATTGTAGAAGAGGAAGATTGGTTATCTAGCCAGAAACAGACTCAGTTCAGGAAGAGCAGCTCATTGAATGTCTATGATTTGGCAGCTGTGTTCCAGGCATGAGTCCTGAATCTCTTCCCCCATGTTATCTTCCATCTATAACTCGATTCCCCAAGAGGAACATAGGACTTTGCTCTTTTTTTTTTTTTTTTTTTCTCAGCTGGCTTGTTCTCTCTCTGTCTCTCTCTCTCTCCAAGATCTTGCCAAACCATTGCATTCACCAGGCTGGGTTTAGGCCTGGCATCCTGCCTCAGCCTCACAGAGCGCTGGGATTTCAAGCATGTGTCAGTGTCACTGTACGCATCTACTAAGCCGTAGTTAAATATCTTTACTCCTCTCTGTGAACGAACACCTTGGTTTAATTTTTTTTTTTTTATCCTCAGCTGGCTTGTTCTCTCTCTGTCTCTCTCTCTCTCCAAGATCTTGCCAAACCATTGCATTCACCAGGCTGGGTTTAGGCCTGGCATCCTGCCTCAGCCTCACAGAGCGCTGGGATTTCAAGCATGTGTCAGTGTCACTGTACGCATCTACTAAGCCGTAGTTAAATATCTTTACTCCTCTCTGTGAACGAACACCTTGGTTTAGGGGATTTATTTAGTCTTTTACAAGTTTGACTATTAGAGGTCAGCACCTCTCAAGTATGTTCACCCTCAGATGTAACCATAAGACTTAGTCTCTAGGTCTCATTGCAAACAATTACTGAGCTACCTACCCTGTGACTGAGGGTCTATGTTATGCACTTTCTATGTTACATAATTAAATAACCAAAACAAAAATTTTTTTTGTACTGGGGATTGAACTCAGGACCTTGCACTTGCGAGACAGATGGCAGAACCACTGAACTAAAGCCCTGGCTCTAAAAAAAAAATATTATTGGTAGGTAGTCATTTTTTTTTTTTTTGGTACCAGGGATTGAACTTGAGACCTTGTGCTTGCAAGGCAGGTGGCAGAACCACTGAGCCAAATCCCCAGCCCTGTAGTCATCATTAAGATGTCAGTGAGCCGGGGCACGGTGGCTCATGCCTGTAATCCCAGCACTCAGGAGGCTGAGGCAGGAGGATTGCCGTGAGTTCGAGACCAGCCTGGGCTACATAGTGAGTTCCAGGTCAGTCTCAGCTACATAGTGAGACCCTGTCTCAAAAAACCAAAACAAAAAACAAAAAGATGTAAGTGAGATCACACAACATGTGCACCATAGCTCATCCATGAGGAAACAGGGTCAGCAGCTTGCCTAGAACCACACCCAGGTCACTGAGCCAGGCAGACACAGGCTCAAAGGGTAGACCCAACCTACCATCTAGCCAGCCACTAATGCCACAGGGCCATCCATGACACAAGAAACTAGCATCCCCTTTACACTAATTCCAGGCCAGGAGGAAGCTGACTGCTGAAGTAACTAAGAGACAACATCTATGGAAGAGCCAAGTTCCTCACTACATTTAAAATTCCCCAAGGGCACCTCCCTCTTTTGTATGTTTTTTGGACCGGGTCTTCTCTCTGTAATTCAGGCTGGCCTTGAACTCTCAACGATCCTCCTGCCTCAGCATCCCCAGAGCTGTGACTAGTGGCGTGCACCACCATGCCGCGGCCTGAAATGCAATCCCTGAGAAAATAGGGAGATCTTTCCGCAGATCTTTCTACACACAACAAACCAAAAAAGAGTAAAGAAGTAGGGGCATCAGTACCCTGAAAAGAGAGGCTTTCTGTACCTGTCACATAGCAGAGGCCAGGAAAGAAAAAAGGCTTCCGCAGGGAACCACGTGCGTCCCTTTCCCAGGGCTTGTGGAGAGAATAAGCAGATTCAGGAGAGCCGCAGTTTAATCTGCAGGATGGCTCTCCTCACCCATGAGCACTTTTCTTCTTTGAAATCTGTCGCTCCCTAGACAGTTCAGATCAGTCTTTGTTTTTAAAAAGTGAAGTCAAGGAGAAAGTTGCTCCTTGTCAGTCAGGAGGCTGGAGCGGCTGCCAGGAGGTTCTGAGCAGTGTCTTGTACATCGCTCTCGCCCCAGCATCTAGTAAAATGACTAGCAGAGTAGCACCCAAAAGTGTTTGTAGATTTATTTTCAACTTTGTTGTTTTCAAAGAAATCTGTCGTGCCCACCTTTCGGCCGCTAGCAGGTCGTCGCCTAGAAATAACATTTATTCTAAGGATCTCTGCGCAGGGATTCTTGGGAAGCGGTTCCCCTCCCGCATTTTCCCGTTACTCCTCCTCTCAGATGCCTTTCAAAGAACTGGCACGCCACGTGATTCCTTCCTTTCTCCCACCTCCGAAGACCAAGCTGATAATGGGCAGAAGCTGAAGCCAACCATAAAACTGTATTTCCCCTTTCAGCCAATAGAAAGAGGCTATAAGTAGACAGCTCTGTTTGACGACTCGCCACGCCCCCTTCGGGCCCACCCCCCCC
>NW_022900921.1:13112189-13118094 GCF_012274545.1 Fukomys damarensis | reverse complement strand
GGGCGGGGGCATCGCAGATGGGTCTCTGCGGAGAGCGGGTGGATGTGTGCGGGGCGCTCGACTGTCCTCCAATTCACCTTTAACCCGAGCGGCTTGGAGAAAGGCGCCCTGGAGGACGGGGCTGCCAGCAGCTTACCTGTCACCGCGTAGAGAACCTTTGCCAGCGTGCACCTTCCAGCCGTTTCTGTCGGGTGTAGCTCCCCGTCGGTAACCGTTCAACAGCGGGCTGCCTTCTCGTTTTAAGGAGAGTTTTAGAGCTCTAAAGAAATGGGGTGTGCACGGAAAATTGATCTCCTCGTGTCAGTGGTGTGGCTTCACAGTGTTGAGATGACTTCGGAGGCTGTAGACAGTTTAAATTTCCCGTGGTCGAAGGACGAGGAGATTGAGTGCACCCAGGAAGCTCGGAACAGTAGTACATTTTCCTCTCGTGAGTGAAACCGTGTAGGGACAGTGCGTTAAACAGGTGAAGCAGCGTCTTCAGGCTGGAGTTAACCTTTTTATTCTCTTCTTTTGCAGATATGAAGTGCAGAGACTCCCACTCACAGCTTTCCTTTCTGTTTCCTGCAACAGCACACACTGATGATGTCTCGCCTGTTTGGAAATGGCTTGTGTTTTACTTTTAATTCCTTGTCCTCCCATCAAGACACAAGAATCCTCCTTTTTCACTTGGGAAAAAGCCATTTAAATCATGTTGAAGTTCGGTGTTTTGGGGAAAAAAATAGTGAGCTTTTATAATTGCTCTGTATGATTTTAATCTTGAGTTTTTTTTTTTTCTTTTAATAGTTTTGGGTTGGGTTTTTGCACTTTTGCTTTCATAGTTAGAAAGCAGGGTAAGACAAGTGTGCTTTCTACTGATGTATTTATTTAATAGCAAGAGAGACACTCGTGTGTATGCTATTGAATCAAACAGAAGAGGAGGCCAGTGATTGTGTGAGAATCTGAATTTCAAATCTGCAAAAGAAAGGTGCAAAAAGGTAAGTTGTTTTGAGAATGGAGCGGAATGAATAGGGCTTTCCTGTTTTGAGGTGATCCCGTCAGTTTTTTTATTTGTTGTTTTTTTTTTTTTTTGAGGCAGGGTCTGGCTGTCAGACTAGCCTTGAACTCACTATTTCTTTCCCAGGCTGGCACTGAACATGCAGGCAACCCTCCTGCCTCAGCCTCCTAGGTGCAGGATTGCAGGAATATGCCGTCACATCTGGCAGTTTTTTTGTTTTTTATTTTAGTCCAAGCTGCACTTGAACTCATTATATTTCTTGTCAGTGTTTTAGTTTTTGAAAACTTTGGTAGTTAAGTTTTACAATTTTGCATTTTGTTCTATTTTACCAGTGTGGCTTTTCATAAACAGCAATTTCTTTTGCTTTTTTTTTGTCAGTGGTGGGCCAGGGAACCCAGGGCCTCCCTTATGCTAGGCAGGTGCTTTACTACAGAGCTACAAGCCTAGCCCTAAATGATAATTTCTTTGTTGGAAGAAAAAAACTTTTTTTTTTTTTTTTTTTTTTTTTTTGAGATTGGGTCTTGGTAAGCTGACTTGGGTTCAAGTTAATGACCTGGGTTCAAGTGGTTTTCCTGCTTCATCTTCCCCGAATGGCTGAGACTGTAGTAGTTGGGACTGTAGGCCTCCTGTGCCACTGTTCTTCAGCTTGGAGGAGCTGCAGTACTTGTGTATGTCGGTGTGAACGTTGGCCATACTGGGGATTGCACACAGGGCCTCATGTTATATTTTGAGATGGGTCTGGCTGAGTTGCTGAATTGCTCAGACTGTGCTCAAATTTGTGATCCTCCTGCCTCAGCCTCTCTTTGTGTACCACCCTGCCTGGATAAGGAGAGTTTTTTTGTTTGTTTGTTTGCTTGGGGTTCTTAATATAGATGTTTTTCATTTGAATGTTTTGAAGTGAAAGGATCTTGTTCTTAAGATTTGTGTTTTTTTAAAACTTAAGTGAATCATATCAGCTTTTTTATTTAAGTGCAGGGATGGATCCTAGGGCATTTTTATACATGCTAGGCAAGCACTCTACCTCTGAACCATAGGTTTTAATTCCAGAATGGTGTGTGTGTGTGTGTGTGTGTGTGTCTTGGCCCCTTCTTAAGTGCTTTGAGAATAGTGTGTGTGACACACTCCCTGCCATGGGATATAACTGTCATGGAGGGCTGGGGAAGTTGGGGAAGTAAAGCACAGTAGTAGTTTTAAAATTTAGCTGTGAAGCTGGACGTGGTGGCACACGCCTGTAATCCCTGTAATCCCAGCACTTGGGAGGCTGAGGCAGGAGGATGCTGTGAGTTTGAGACCAGCCTGGGCTACATAGTGAGTTCCAGGTCAGTCTCAACTACATAGTGAGATCTTGTCTCAAAAAAAAAACCAAAAAAACAAAAAAACAAAAAAAACCTAGCTATGAAGGAATTGTCAGCTGGTTGACTAATTAGTTGAGATTCCCTGTTTCATGACTTAAATGCAGTGTGGAAAATGTACTTGCTGATACATTTTGTAATCTGCTCTTTTTTTTTTTTTGCGCTACGAGGAATCAAACTCAGGACCTTCCGCATGTCATTGAGCTAAATCCCCATCCCTACTCTTACCTTTTTAATTTTTTGGGAAGGGGGCACAGGGAATGAGAGCCTCAGGCACTCTAGGCAAGGGCTGCACGACTGAGCTACCTCTGGCCCTGCACTTAAGGGGATACTTTTTTATTCTTCGGTCACTTTAAAAACAATTTGTATCCTGTTGAAATTGGCTACTGAGTTAATGCCTAGGCAGATATAACAAGATTTCTCTCCTGAATGTCTGTTTTGTGCCAGTGATTATATCTTGTAGTATTCTTTATAAATACTGGTAGTGTTTTTCAGTTATACAGGAGGTAATGGAGGTTCATTTAATTTGGCAAGTTAGTTTCTAAGTGACAGAGTAAGCACATGCCTTTTGTACTTTAATATTAAAACCTTTTTTTGGGGGGGGCGCTGGGGATTGAATTCAGACCCTTGTACTTGGAAGGCAGGCGGTGGAACCACTAAGCTAAATTCCTGCCCTCTAATATTAAAATGTTAGTGGGGCAGACAAGTTTTCTTCTCAGCAGAATGAAAAGTTTTGTATCCTGGAACTCAGTGCTTGTCTGGACTTCAGTGGACATATGGGTTTTTCCTGCCTGTCCCGGTGGGATAATTGGGAAAGATTCAACAATGGAAGGGAGAGTGTTACGTGTCCTTTCTTCACTCTTCAAAAGGCCTAGTTGCTGCTTTGATTCCCCCCACTTGTACCGGTGAGTGAACCCCGAGTCTTTACTGAGCTAGATCTTCAGCCCTCCCTTCCCCTTTTGGGGTTTTTGGTTTGCTTTTGTTTTTGTTTTTTGGTCCCAGGGATCGAACTCAGCACCTTGCTTGTGAGGCAGGCAGAGGAACCTCTCAGCCGGTACCATCTTACTTGGACTGCTATTTTCTCCTTTTCACTAGGTGTCTTGCTTTGCAGCCAAAAATGGCGTGGTCCCCCTTAAAGGGGAGGTTATTTTGAGTATCTGGGTAAAGACAAATTTTGTGTAGCATAATGTGTATCTGAAAGTGAAAACCTTTGGATGAACTGCATTCTTAGTTTGCACCTGCTCGCTTTGTTTTTGATGATTGTTTCCGTGCTGCAGAACACGGGCCTTGCACTAGTTGGGCAAATGCTCTACCCCTGAGCTGTGGCCTCAGCCTTCTTAGTTTAAATTACCTGCCCACTGCTGAACTCACTGTCAGTGCCTGATGAGTAGCATGGTATGTTGATGAACCCTGTAAATTCAGTTTCGGTGTTTCTGTTTCCCTTCCTTCCTTAATCTTGGGCTTTTCTTTTCTTTTTTTTTTTTTTTATTTTTGGTACAGGGATTGAACTCAAGACCTCGGGCGCGGTGCAGCTGAGCTAAATCCCTGGCCCAATCTTAGGCTTTTACAATTTTTTTTGTTTTGTTTTGCTTTACTTGTTTTGAGACAGGCTCTCCCTGTGTAGCCCAGGGTAGCTCTGATCAGTGCTGAGATCACCAGCATTGAGCCACCATGCCGGGCTTGCATTTATAATTTGTGACATATTAAACCATTCAGGTTGTCTGCCTTAATTTTAGTATATGTGCTGCCCAAGTGAGCACCGGCCTTAACTTTAGAATAATAAATCAACCATGTGGTAACTATCTTTTTTTGGTGGTACTGAGGTTTTAACACAGGGTCTTTCCTCTGAACTGCATCTGCAGCTCTTTTGGGAATCAGACAATCTCCCTAAGTTCTCCAGGCTCAGTGTGTGTTCTCCCTCTCCCCCCCCTCCCTCTCCCTCTCTCCCCCCCTCTCTCCCTCCCTCTCCTCTCTCTCTCCCTCTCCCTCTCCTCTCTCTCCCTCCCCCATCCAATTTCTACTCTGCAATCCCTGGAACTGAGCTAATCCCTGACCTCTCAGCCTTTTTGAATAATCTTCCTGCCTCACCCTCCCAGAGTGCTGGGATTACCTGTGGTACCTTTTTGTTGGACTTCTTCTTAGGGGAAGCGAACCTGCATGTCCGTACTGCCTAGCTTCAACATTTTATCACCTTTTACTTTTCAGCCAGATTTGTCACATCGCTGACCTGCTGCCATTGGATTATTTTGAAGCAGATCCCAGGCATTGCCGTATCTATTGTAGCATAGATCTCTCAAAAGATAGACTTAAAACCCCATTATCAATATCACACCTAAAATAGCAATGACAGCTTTCTAGTATCTTGCGACATCCAGTCAATATTAAGATGTCCCAGATTGTCTCAAACTCAAAATTAACATCTCAGCCTGGCACTCTGGCGTAGACCTGCAATCCCAGCTACTTGATGGAGGTTGAGGCCAGCCTGAATACCCTCAAAATGGGGTGCCTGGGGTTGTAGCACGGGTTCAGTCGTTCTCAGTACTGGGGAGTGAGGTGGCGCTGAAGAAAGAAATCAGCATTGCCAGAATGTTTTGTTCAAATTAGGATCTGCAAGTGGTTGATTTTCTCAAGTCTTTTTTAAAATTTAAAAAATTTATTATTATTTTTTGTTACTGGGGCTCAAATTCAGGATCTTGTGTTTGTCTGTCCATGTCTGCTTGAAGGGATGTTACTCACTTGAGACCGATTGTTTCATTCCCCAGACAGATCACTTAATCTGTTTATTCTCATCAGTTTTTTACAATCTTAAAAATAGTTGTAAAGCTAATTTGGAACCCTGGAAAAATCTTTTAGTCCTTTTTTCCCTTTTTACTTGACATAACTTAAGAGCTCATGAAGTAAATATTTGTGCAGTATGTGCTTATGCATTTTAATTTGGTGGCATATGTATATTCGAGGTTGTAGCTAGTATTCCAGAAGCAGTTGCTTTGCTTTGTATATATGTTGGTACTGTTGGCCCTGAAAAGAATGGAGATGATTTCTTTAGAAGACTTCACATTTCAAAAACAAAAAACAAAGCAAAACAAAACAAAAAAAAGCCGGGCGTGGTGGTGCACACCTTAATCCCAGCACTCACTCAGGAGGCTGAGGCAGGAGGAGTTGAGACCATCTTGGGCTACATAGTGAGTTCCAGGTCAGTTTCAACTACATAGTGAGACCCTGTCTCAAAAAAAAAAAAAAAAAAAAAAAAAAAAACCAAAAAACAAGCAATCAAAAAAGAAAGCTTCACATTTCACTGTAGGTTCTTAAAGCAAACTGTGGAAAATGACCTATTTTTAAAGGAAATACAAACCAAGACCATGATTTCTTTTCTTTGCAGAGACCATGAACGTATGGTGCAATAGCCCTACTTTTGGTGGGAAACTATACAGCCATTCTGGTGAAGCAGTGAGTAGTGGTATCTGTGGCTCACACTAAAGTGTCCAGGCTGAGGATTTGGGCCTCACATCATAGCTTGAATTATTGTGTCGAGTTGTACTTTTTTTTTTTTTTTTTTTGT
>NW_022900921.1:13071088-13112174 GCF_012274545.1 Fukomys damarensis | reverse complement strand
TTGGTGCCAGGGATTGAACTGGAGACCTCGCGCTTGCGAGGCAGGAGGCGGCCCCACTAAACTAAATCCCTGGCCCGAGCTGTACATATTTAAAGCACTGAAATACTCCTTTGTGACTATTCTCATATTTCAAGGTGCTAGTAGAAGGCTCTTCCTCTGCAAAAGTAGCAGGGACAGGGTCGGTCACTTTGCGATGTGGACAACTGTAGCATACTCTCCCTTTGCCGTGCTCTTGAGCAAGTTTTTCACTGTGCTGCACTCCTGAGTGGTTTAAGTCATTGTTTGTTTTGTGTTTTTGAGACGGGTCTTCACTATGTAGTTGAGACTGACCTGGAACTCACTATGTAGCCCAGGCTGGTACTCACAGCAATCCTCCTGCTTCATCCTCCTGAGTGCTGAGTGCTGGGATTACAGGTGGTCATCACCACAGCCGGCTTAAGTGATGATGTGTTGAGCATAAGTCTGGTTGCAGTGTGACAGCAAAGAATTGATATTTTTATTAATTTAGGGCCAGGCTTGGTAGCACATGCCTGTAATCCCAGCAATTGGGAGGCTGAGGCAGGAGGATCACAATGAGTTTGAAGCCAGCTCGGCATCTATAGTGAGTTCAAGGCCAGCCTAGCTTCCATAGTGAGACTCTGTCTCAAAAAAACAAAAAAATTGTAAGTAGGTCTCATACTAGATGCATTCTTCCTTCCTTTTTAAAAATTTTTAAAAAAAATTTTTGCAGTACGGGGATCAAAGTCAGGAGCTTGAACTTGCAAGGCAGGTGCGGTGCCACTGAGCTAAATCCTAGATGTATTGTTTCTGGATAATCCCTGTGAAGTGTATCACTAGTTGATACTGACCCTGTTCATGCTAAATTCTCAAATTAATTCAGACCCACATTGCCAGTAGAACAGAAGTTTGCTGTGTACTAGATCTTAGAGGAAAATAAGTGGAGGACAAGTTACATCCTGGGTGGATTTAATGTCAGGTGTTTTTGCTAAGCATTTTGGGTAAGAGTCCCTCCCGAAAAGGTGCCTCATTACTGGGCTTCTCCACCAATTTGTATTTTTAACAAGAAGATTCTGTTGTCTATGATTCTTGGACTATTTTGGAGATAACTGAAGTTTTAGGGCATCATTCTGCCAAAAGAGTGAACGACTCTCTTAGAACCTGTTTTAAGAAGTTACTGGTTATGGGCCAGGGATTTAGCTAGTGGTTCTCCCGCCTGCTTTGCAAGCACAAGGACCTGAGTTCAATCCCTGCTACCAAAAGAAAAAAGAAATTACTGGTTAGCTGGCCATGGTAGCACACACCTGTTATAATCCCAGCACTTGGGAGGCTGAGACAGGAGGATCACTGTTCTAAGAGGTCAGGGCTAGCCTGACCACCCTGTCTCCGGTAACCCCCCCAAAAATGCTAATTTCCTATAGGACATAATTATATATAAGCAGTGCTTGTGGAATATGCCACTTGGGTGGCAGATCCAGATAGATCCGTACAAATGGTAATTAAGGTTGCAAATGGACTCTTAGATTTGGTAGCCTGATGTAAGTTTCAGTAGTATATTATTTTCTTCTCTCTCCTTGAACAAATTACTAGTTGCCATATTATGAGATACTGTTACAGGACATTCATTCATTCATTTATTTATATTACTGGAGTTTGAACTCTGATCATTATGCTTACAAGGCAGGCGGTGGAACCACTGAGCTAAATCCCTGGCCCCTATTTTTTGTTTTTAGGAGACAGGGTCTCTGTGGAGACCAAGCTGACTCCAACTCCCAGCAATCCTCCTGCCTCAGCCTGCACAGTGCTGGGATTACAGTCGTGCACTTACCACACCGAGCAAGATGGTGTTTTAAGGCTTTTAAAGCTCACTCCCCCTAGTACTCAACTTCACTTCTTGCATTCCTATCATTTTAGAAGTTTGCCAAGCTTAACTTTATAGAATAGTTATTGTGTATTCCCTAATTCTACTTTTTGTTTTGCTTTGTTTTTTGTGATGGGGTCTTGCTGTGTAGTTAAAGCTGGCCCTGAATTCACTCTAGCACAGTCTGGCAGTGAACTTGCAGTGAGTGATACTCTTGTCTCGGCCTCCTGAGTAGGGGCTTATGATTTTTTTTTTTTTTTTTTTTTTGGTTTTTTGAAACATGGTCTCACTATGAGTTGAGGCTGACCTGGAACTCTCTATGTAGCCCAGGCTGGTCTCGAACTCACGGAGATCCTCTTGCCTTAGCCTCTCAAGTTGCTGGGATTACAGGCGTGTGCCACCACACCCGGTGGGGTCTTATGATTTTTAGGTATTAAGATAATTTTCCTGTATATTCTGCCTACATACAAGATAGGGTTGGTTACCTGGTGCACTCTGGCTTTAACTCCATAGCAGTCCAGGCTGAATAGAACTGGGACCCTCCTGCCCCAGCCACCTGCATGCTAGGATTACGGGCTATGCCTCTGCCTGACTTCCTTAGCTGTCCTGCTCACATACCCACCCACACAGAGCTGTTTGCTTTAAGGATACTAATGTTTTTCACTTCAGTTTAGTGAACAGTTTAGGAAATGGGGTTTGTTTTTCTTTTTTAAGACAGGGTCTTCCTATATATGGAGTTGAGGCTAGCCTTGAGCTCGTAGCCATACTGAGCACTGGGATTGTGTGTTGTGCCACCGTGCCTGATGGTTCCTTTTAAACATCTGGTCCTGCCTCTTGGATAACATTGTGTTTTGCCTTTGCTGTCCCAATGTTAGCAGTCATGAAGTACATTTGTTCAGAAGTGTAAATTGTCCGCGTTGAGCTTGTTGAGTACAGATCAGTATGCTGCAAGTGCTAGATAACCAGTTTTAAGACTGAGGGCCGGGGATTTAGCTCAGCGTTTCAGTGGTGGCCTGCCTTGCAAGTGCAAGGACCCAAGTTCAATCCCCCCCCACCCCGGTACCAAAACAAAACAAAAAAGACTGAATGGAATACAGTAAGCTTCTGTGAACCCTGGTTTTTTAAAATGGTACCAGGAATCAAACTCGGGACCTTGCACTTGCCAGGCGGCTGTGGTGCTGCTGAGCTACATCCCCAACCCACGAACCCTGTTTTTGGCAAAATAGGAACTGTGGAATAAATTGAATCAATTTTATAGAAAAGTGGATCTGTATTTAGTTACTTATAGAAGTCTCACTGTATGCCTCATGCTAGCCTTGAACTTGCTCTCTAGTCCATGTGACCCTTGATCTCCTGAACATCCTGTCTCAGCCTCCTTAGTGCTGGGATTACAGGTGCGTATCTCCACACCCAGCAAAAAAGTGCTTTTTGTTTTGTTTTCTTTTTGAGACAGCTTCTTACTCAGTGTAGTTCAGGCTGGCCTCAAACTCATTTCGCAGCCCGGGATGGGCCTGAACTCCTGCCCACCCTCCTACCTCAGCCTCCCATGTGCTGGGATTATAGGCGTGCTCTACCACACCTGGCAAAAGTGCATTTGTTGAGAAATACTTGACCCTCAATGTGGTGGACTATATGGCCCTTCAGACAGATGAAGTAGGGAAGGGACACAAGTTGTACTGGAAACATGGGGAAATTTAACACTGCTTGTCCATATCTTTGAGTGAGCACCAAGGAAATTCAGTTAAGTCTTCAATAACTGATGCATTTTTACATTCCTAATTACAAAGAAAGTAGCATTCACTTTCTTGGGAAAATACAAATATCACTATCATAGGTGATATACAAAAGTAAAGTCAAGATTTGTCTTGAGAATATTTTACCCCACTGACCATTACAATTTTCTTCTTGATGGTTATTTATTTGTTGATGGGCTTTCACACTGAGCCATATGCCCAGGTCTTCTTGTTTTTGTTTTGTTTTCTTGTTGTTGTATGGTTTTTCTTGTTTGTTTGTTTTTTGAGACAGAGTCTCACTTTGTAGTTGAGTCTGACCTGGAACTCACTATGTAGCCCAGGCTGTTCTCAAACTCACAGCGATCCTCTTGCCTCAGCCTCTCCAGTGCTGGGATTACAGGTGTGCACTACCATGCCCAGCTTTTGTTTTGTTTTTTGAGACCTGTCTCATTAACTTTCCCAGCCTTGCTGGAATTTGAGATCCTCCTGTCTCAGCCTTGCAGAATGCTGGGAATACAGGCATGCACCACCATACCTGTCCTTGGATGGTTTTTAAGTAAATTTGTGCTGGGTGTTAGTAGCACATGCTTATAATCTCAGCACTTGGGGCAGAAGGATTACTGGGAGTTCAAAGCCAGCATGAAATAAGTGGTGAGACCCTGTCTCAAGAAACAAACAAACCATAGCCGGGTGTGGCGGTGCACGCCTGTCATCCCAGCACTGGGGAGGCTGAGGCAGGAGGATCGCTGTGAGTTCGAGACCAGCCTGGGCTACAGAATGAGTTCCAGATCAGTCTCAACTACACAGTGAGACCCTGTCTCAAAAAACCAAAAAAAAAAAAAAAAAAAAAAAAAGAAACCAAGAAACAAACGAAAAGCAAAGGGGGAGGGATTTGCTACTATTATCTATCATATGTATATGACTGCTTGTTTTTGATTCTCCTGTGCTGGTGATTGAACGCAAGGCCTCCCTGCATGGTATGCAAATGACCCATCACTGAAATGTCCCCAGCCCCCTCTTTATAACTACTGTGGTCCAGGCTGCCTCAGCCTTGGTACAGGGCTGCCCCACCCCCCAGCTGGCTGGGACTCCAGGTGTCATCCTGGCCGCGTGTTGAGCCCATAGCCTTGTACACAGAGTGGGAGCCCTGCCCCTGACTCCACCCCAGCCCTTTTCTGCTTTTCTTGTTTTGTTTTGGGTTTTTTATTCTGTTTTGTTTTGTTTGGTACTGGGGATCGAATTTAGGACATTGCACTTGCCAGGCAGGCGCAGCAACACTGAGCTAAATTTCTACCCTTTCTATCCTTGAACTCACTCTGTAGCCCAGGTTGGCCTGGAATTTCAGGCTCATCTTGCTTCAGCCTCCCAAGTGCTGGAATTTTAGGCTGTACCACTATGCCTGGCACTCTGTCCTCCCTTCTTTTAAGATAGAGTCTCTCTGAGTATATATTTCAGGTGTGTCACCATGCCTGGCTTCTGTTACTTTTTGTATGGCAAAAAAACTAAACTCTGGGTTTACTTTTGAATTCCGGGGGTGGGGGCGTGGCGGGGAGAAAGCCCAAATTAAACCTTTGATTAACTTAATGATGTGGTGACGCTGGCATGTACATTTAATGAACCCACTTATTGTGAATGTACTTTCATTTAATTTCACTGCTGAAATACGTTTGGTGATGGTTCTTCCTCCCGTCCTTTTTTTTTTAAGAGGGAGAGGAAGAAGGGGAAGGAGGGAGGCTGAGGCAGGACGATCACTGAGTCAAGGCTGGCCTGGACTGTGGTGAGATCCTGTCTCAAAAAGCAAAAACCAAGAATGTAGTGTGGCTTTGAGAAGACTGGCTCTGTTGCCTGCCAGCTGTGTGACCATGAGGGGATGATTTGGCCCGCTGTACTGTTTTCAACTAGAGCCTGGGCTGGTAGCTGGGCGTGGGGTTCACCTTGTGGTCTGAAATAATCAGGACACCGAGTTCAAGCCCAGGTTGGGCAACATAGTGAGATCTTTCTGAAACAGAGCTGAGGGTGGAGGTCAGTGGTACAAAGGGTGCTTTGGGTTTGATCTCTAACATCAGAAAAGGAGGGTGGGGCTCGAAGACGTGAGATGCTTATTAATAGGGTTGCTGTTGGGATTATATCACTTAAAATAGTGAAACACGATGAGATTGAGAATAATGCCTGCATGCAGTACGTGCTATGGAAAAGTGTACTTATTTTATGAAGTAGGCTTTAAGGGGCAGGACTAGGAGGAATGTGACAATGGCTCTTGCAGTCACCTATCAGGGACACCCTTGAAAATCCACCCAAGCTCAGTACTTGGTACAGCGGCCTGCAGTATAGTCAGCTCCTTTCAGGAGCTTTGAAAGGAGCTGTAGAGCTTCCAATTGTGTCTGGCATTGGGAATGCATAGTTTACCCTGTAAGGAGGAAGGGTGAAGGGTGTTTTGTTACGGTTGGGGGGTGGTTTCTGATCTTTTCCCACTAGCACTTTGTTGGGGGGACAGTTTCTTTTTTTGGGAGAGGGGTTGAGAAAAGCTCTCACTTTGTAGCTCAGGCTGGCTCTGAACTCAGTGTGTAGCCCAGGCTAGTCTCAAACTCCTGGCAGTCCTCCTGCCTCAGCCTCCTATGTGCTGGGAGTGCTGGGATCTCAGGCACGGTGGGGGTTTTGGGGGTGGTGCAGACTTTCTGATGGAAATGGTAGGCTTTGTCATGAAGAAAAGGATAATTTCATTGGGCAAATGTAGTACATCCTGTAAGCTTTATAAACATAACTGAAAAGGCTCACCTTTGAGAATGACACATTTCAAAGTAGGAGAAAAGAAGATTTTTTCCCCCTCTTTTTTGTACTTAACTAATTGACTAGCATAGATGAGTTTAAAAAGCTTTAAGTATGTGTTTAGTTAGAGAAAGCGTTGATCTGTAGCTCCTCTCATTCTGGAGTGCTGGGATTACAGGTGTGCAGCACCACACCCAGTTTTGTTCTGTTTTGTTTTGGTGCTAGGGATCCAACTTGGGACCTTGTGCTTTCAGGCAGGCAGTGGAACCACTCAGTGAAATCCCCGGCCCTGGTTGGGCTTTTTTATCTTTCAAAAGTCAAGCTTATTAAACACCAACTCCCAGTTTTTTCTTCTCAGGGTCTGGCAGTCACCACTCCACTTTGTTTTGTTCAATGAATTTGACTAGTGACACCTCCTAGTCCATGCACGGTGTGTCCTGAGACCCCTCGCGCATTCCTGGAGGCAGACCTCATTCACTCGTTTTCTCCTGTATGTTCCTATAATAACATTTATTTATTTTACTGGTTTTTTTTGTTTTTTGTTTTTTTTTAAGGAAGTGACCCAAAGGCTTTTCAGGTTTTTGCACAATTTGAAAAACATTTTGTAAATATGTCTAATGCTTTTTTTTAATTTTGTACCAGTGATTGAGCTCAGGACCTTGCGCTTGTGAGGCAGGTGGTGGCACCACTGAGCTAAATCCCCAGTCCTACCCTGACTTAATTTAATATTAGGTTAATAAAATAGATACATCTTCATAGTTATCTTTACATATGATAAGATTATAACTTCTATTTCTGGCAGTAGTCAAGTTGATAATGTATCAGTTACATTTAAAGTCCTAAGCTTGTTTTATTTTATTTTACTTTTTGGGTACTGGGAATTGAACTCCAGTCCTTGTGCTTGCAAGGCAGGCCACCGAACCGCTGAGCTAAATCCCTGGCCCTTAAGCTTGTTTTATGACAGTCTGAGTTGCCCATTCTGGGCTCAGACTTGGAATCTCCCAACCTCAGTCTCCTGGAGTGCTAGGATTTTAATCATGCATCACCAAACAGCCTGGCTGTTTATTTTTTTGGAACTTGTGGATTGAATTGAGGGTCTTCTTTATGATGCTGGTCCCAGAGTCACCCTCCAGCCCCTCTAATTTCAGTCATTCTCACTAACGTTAATTCAGCACTAATTATGTTTTACTATAAATCTGCCTAAAAATAATTTTGAAAATCATCTTGGTAAATTGCTACCTTAAAGTTACATGGAGTTAGGTAACAGATATCCATTAACCATCCAGTACACCTACAAAAAGATAAAACGCTGGGCTGGGGATTTAGCTCAGTTGTTCTGCCACCTCGAAAGTGCAAGGTCCTGAGTTTGATTCCTTTTAGCCCCCCCCATAAAAAAGATAAAATGCTAAAGGATAGTTCAAGTCTGCACACTCAAGGGTTCTTGTTTTTATAGAGACCAAAGCCAGGATCTGTCAGTAAGATTATTTTTGCCGCCACACTGAGAAATCACACTGCGAGGAAGCCTCACTGGGAGATGGTAGATTCCTACATTTTTTGATGTATAGAATTCTAGCATATGATAGTTTACAATTATCTCCTTCCTAGGTCCTTAGTATATTGTGAGAAAGTTTAATTTCTAAACATGATAAGAGTTACAAGAATAATACAATGAGTAGTTACAACAATATGCTGTAATAAAAATTACTCCACAGATCACAGAAACCATGAAAAGGTTTGAGGGCTGCTGTGTGTAAGACAGCTCTTAAGTGAATTCATATGAACAAATGTCTTTAAGACTCATCCACATTGCCAGGAGTGGTGGCCCACACCTGTAATACCAGCACTCAGGAGGCTGAGGCAGGAGGATCTCCATGAGTTCGAGACCAGCCTGGGCTACAGAGTGACACCCTGTCTCAAAGAAAGAGACTCATCCAAGTTGTAGTATGTGACAGGATTTTCTTTGTAAGGATGGAAAATACTGTCACATCTATATCTGTATACACGTGGATTACACACATGGTACAGACACACTGCCACCTGTGTCTTGTTTACCCAGGTGCATGTTGCTGGGCCATGGGCACTTCTATCTATCAGCTCTTGTGAAAGATGGCCACTGAGACCATGAATGTGTAAATATTCCCTAGAGATTCCACTTTCTGTTCTTTTGGTACCAGGATCAAACTCAGGTCCTTGGCGCTGGCCAGGCAGGCAGCGGAACCACTGAGCTAAATCCCCGGCTGCACTTTCTGTTCTTTTGGAAACATACTCAGAAATGGGAGCACTGGATCCTAGAGTCATATTATTAATTTTAAATAATACTTTATATTGTAATTAGCCAAACCCTGATTTATTTTCTGATATTAAATTTTAATATAATAACCAATCTGAATAGAGATAGGATGTGAACCAAAATGAGCTTGCTTCAGTTTTTCCTCCTGACTGAAACTGTTGTTAATTGTAAGGAGAGGTTTTCCTTCTTTTCTTTTTCTTTTCCTTTTTACAGTACCAGGGGATCAAACAGAGGATCTTGCACTTGTAAAGCCAGCACAGTTGAGCTAAATCCCCAGCCAAGGAGAGATAGTTTTTAAGAACATCTGCTTGAAGTAAAATAAATCTAGGTGGGCCAGGGATTTAATTTAGCTTGGTAACGGCACCTGCCTCACAAGCACAGGGTCTGGAGTTTGATTCCCAGCAACAAAACAAAAACAAAAAATAAAATGTAGGTTTTTTGTTGTTGTTGTTGTTTTTTTTTCCACGTAAGGTTTTTTTTTGGTACTGGGGATTGAGCTCGGGTCCTTGCGCTTGCGAGGCAGGTGGCAGAACCGCTGAGCCAAGTCACGGGCCCCTTCATTTAAGGTTTAATCAGTGCATGTTTGTGGTATGTGGCTCCATTCACCATGGGGAGTTGGTACATGTACATAACACAGCTTAATTCTTTTTATGTCTTTTTTCCTACTCTCTCCCCTTCTCTCGTCTCATTCCCTTTGCCAAGTAGTAGCTGCATATAAGTTTCTCCCACTACCAGAGAGCTTTTTTTTGTTTTCTCCAGATCCTTTTGCAGGGAGGCAGCTTTGGTCCGGCCAGTGCACTAGGCTGTCCCCATTAGCCCTCCTGAAGTATTATTCTGAGCATTTAGTTTCCCAGGACTGCACTTTGCTTGCTCAGTTGGTAATACCCTTTTTTGTGGGGTGGGCACCCTGGATCGATTTAAGACCTTGCTCTTGGGAGTCAAGCACAGTGCCACTGAGCTAAATCCCCTGCCCTTAGTTGGTAATACCTTTGCTTTTTATTATTCCTTTACATTTAATGGATAAGGTTTACAAAAGATGCCCTCCTGTAGTTGCAACTTGGCAAAAAGAGTGGAAGGGAAAGAAGACCCAGTTGGGCTGTTGCACTTGTGCATGGGAAGGGGAAGAGTACAAGCCCTAGGTTAGAGAGGAGTGATGGGAGTTGCTATGAAATCTAGCAGTGAATACTGTATGAGCATTTAAAAGGAAGTTTGAAAGTAACAAATAAGAATTATATGCCGGGAGGGCCGGGGATTTACCTCAGTGTTTCGGTGCCCTGCCTTGCAAGCGCAAGGACCCGACTTCAATCCCGGTACCCCCCCCAAAAAAAAACAACAAAGAATTACATGCCGGGCATGGTGGCGCATGCCTGTAATCCCAGCACTTGGGAGGCTGAGGCAGGAGGGTTGCTGCAAGTTCAAGATCAGCCTGGGCTACACAGTGAGTTCATAGTAGTCTGAACTACATAGTGAGACCCTGTCTCAAAAAATAAAAAAAGAATTATAAATATGTCTGACCAAGGCATCAGAAATCTTTCCCTATGTTTGAAGGATCCTTTGGGGAGGAATTTGTATGACAGCCGAGAAGAGCTTTACTCTAAGAAGGGAGCGATGCGTGTGTCAAGAGTAGGATTGAGTGGTAAAGCTGTGAATCTTGGGCAAGAATCATAACTTTATGAAGTTTTTATAGGTGAGTAAAAGTTGATTTGATTAAGGCTAGAATCATTAATAAAATTTAGACATAAATGGAACCTAAATACTGGGAGATAATAGTTTTTTCTTGTGGTACTGAGGATTGAATGTAGGGCCATATACATGCTGGGCAGATGATGTACCTTCCAGTTACATCACCAAACCTTTTTACTTTTGGGATAGGACTTCACTGTGTTCCCCAGGTTCCGAGGTTGGCTCCCCAGTACCTTTCTTTGTTACCGGGGCTTGTACTGAGGTTTTCGCGCTTGCAAGGCAGGCAGCGGAAACAACGAGCTAAATCTCCGGCCCGCACATTACCTATTTTTGCTGGTTTGGTTTGGTTTTTTCCTTTTCTTTGGAGACAGGGCCACTATCTCCAGTTTGGCCTCAAACTTGTGACCCTTTTGTCACAGCCTCCCAAGTGCTAGGGTTTCAGGAATATGGCACCATGCTTGACTTCTGATAATCTTTGTCATGTGATACCTTGCCCTGACGCAAAGCAACTATTAAACCCCGATTTTCTGTCCACTCGGGATTTTGGCGCTCATTCCTAACTTACTCAGGAGGTAAGTATTTTTTTAAACTTCATTTATTTATTTTTTAATTGAGTTTATTGGTACATTTCAGGTATACAGTACAGTTACTTTTAAACTTTATTTTGAAGAATTACAGATTCACAGGAAGTTGCAAAGGTGGTGCAGAGGTCTCTTGCACCTTTACCTCGTTTTTCTCTCACAAGTTATCTCCTGTATTTCTACAGCCTGGGGATTGAACTCTGCCTACATCCATGCTAGGCAAGGGATCAGTCACTGATTACCATTATTACTACACCAGTAAGTGCCTTCTATGCCACAACCCCAAGCCCCACTCATTTTTTCTTTTTGTGCTAGGAATCCAGTGAACTCAGACCCTTGCACATGGTGAGCACATGTTTAACTCTTGGAGTATCTGAGGTTGTTTTAGAAAAAGCACAAGCAGGAGCCAGCAGTCACTGTTACGTACCTATCCACTTAACTAGAGTTTTCCTCTGGTGAGGTCACTCTTTGAACACTACCTGTTACATAAGGGTCTTTACCTTTAAAAAGCTAAAGGTGCTTACTGAAAATTCACATTTTGGGTTCACTGGCAGAGTATAGGGCAGGGCTTTTAGGAATCTTTATTTTGAAATATAGAAGTGTGACTATAGAGAAATTAACATTTTCCTTTTCTTTTTTAAAGACAAGCTTTTAGTATGTAGTCTAGACTGGCCCAGAGCTCACTGTCTAGCCCAGGCTGATCTCCACCTTGGAATCTTCCTGCTTCAGCCTCCTCAAGTGCTGGGCTTACAGGTGTGTGCCACCACACCCAGCAGGATCTTGGGGTTTTTTGTTTGTTTGGGTACCGGCGATCAAACTCAGGACCTAAAATCCCTGGCCCAAAAGGATTTTTTTTCTTTATCTTTTGGTATGGGGATTGAACTCAGAACCTTGCGCATGCACAGCGCGGGCAACACTGAGCTAAATCCGCAGCCCTTGTTTGTTTTTTGAGATGGTCTTGCTATGTAGTCAGGCTGTTCTTGAACTCACTGTGTAGCCAGGCTAGCCTTTAACTCAGCTATCCTCCTGCCTCTGCCTCCCAAGAACTAGAGTTGTAGGCACTCTTCACCATGACTAGCTAGGATTTTGGATTTTACAGGGACCATAATTTTTTCAATGAATTTTATTTTATCCCCTTCCCCAAGTCCTCTTCCTACGTATAAAAGCTTTGTTTCCATTTTTCTATTTTCACTTTTGAGGGACCAGAGTCTTGTTCGTACTCTAAATTCTTAGGATACCAACAGGTACAGTGATGCACACTTGTAATCCCAGCACTCTGGAGGCTGAGTGAGGCAGGAGGATTGCTGCAAGTCTGAGGCCAGTCTGGGCTACATAGTGACTTCAAGGCCAGCCTGAACTGCATATTGAAACCCTGTCTCAAAAACATTTTTTTGGTAATAAGGTTTAAGTTCCATAGGTTAGTGGCCTCAAGGTTTTTTTGGTTTTGTTGTTTTTGGTACTGGAGATTGAACTCAGGACCTTGTACTTGCAAGTTAGGCGGGCCCTGAATTTTTTGAGCATAGATATAAATAAATATATTTCACATGTGGATCTTTTTTTTTTTTTTTAAGTCTGGAGATGGTGCATTTACTTTACCTTAACTAGAATCAAGGATGTGATTAATAACATTAAATAAGCCACCAAAAATTTGTTTTTAAGTCAACATGAAAACTGCATTCCTCATACCAAGTCAGTTATGACTATCACAGTTATACATGTGGATCTTTATTTGCATATATACATATGTGAAACAGATCTGTTGTAGTTAGTCACTCTCGTGTTTTTAAGTACTCTGGTTTTCTCTTTTTCATCCTGTGACCCTGTTACCCCTCAGTTTGATAACCCTGTCCAAGGTATGAAGTCTGTGAAGGGTGCAGCCTGGTACCGAGACCCTGAGTGAAGACCACCAACCCCAGGGCCCTGTTTCTCCCACTGATTTACCTTTATGCTTCTTGGAGGACCTCTGATGATTACTTTAAAATGTTCTGGGGCTGCAGATATAGTTCAGGGTTGCCTCGCTGCACCTGCCTGACAAGCACAAGGTCCTGAGTTTTATCCTTGGTGGAGAAAGAAGAAAAAAAGCATATAGATAAATTTTGTTTGCCAGTTATTCACTATCCACATTTATCAATTTGGCTTCTTTTTTCTTTTAGTAGCCTGCAGTTTCCATCCATTATACTAGTAAGTGCCTTCCTATGCCATAAAACACACTTCGTGCCTGAGAGTGTAGCTTGGGGTTGTGATGCTTAGTTGTGTGACCCCAGGGTTTCATCCCCAACACCACAAAGCAAAAACAAAAAAATACTTAATTTGGGTTTGGCTCAGTGGTAAGTGTTGGCCTAGCATGTGTGAGGCCCTGGATTTGACCTCCCATACCACAACAAAAACAAACAAAAGTTTCAAAAAAGCAGTTTATTTTTGGGCTGGGGATTTAGCTCAGTGGCACCGTGCCTGCCTCGACAGCACAAGGTCCTGAGTTCAATACCAAAGAAAACAAAAATTATGGTTTGGTTATTCCCAGGAAGAGGAAGGTTTTTTTCTTTTAGCTATAGAAAGATGTGAATGTGTAAACGGGCAGATGATGGCTTCTCATGAGTTAGAAAACTATCATACATAGTGGTGCTTCCTCAGATAAGTTATTGTCTTACAGAACTACAGGAGGATTCAGAGATGGTGTGGTAAGAAGACACACTTGCATATGGAAAAGGCAGAAAGCACTTAGGAAGGAGTGGTGTTAGCTGCTGTGCGAGGGTGAAAAACACCTTTCTGTAAAGGCTGTTCCAGTGAGGGAGTGTCTTTCCTTTCTGGACTTGTCCTACCCTAAGTCCGAAGGGTTTGCTTTCCTCTTACTTTCCGGTTTGTAGGTGTTTGCTGTGTAACCTGTTGGTCTGTAGTAGCTAAGTCTCTTCCAGTGACTTCAGATGGAACAGGATAGATGTGGATGCCTGTTGTATGGAAGCTAACTCTGTACATCCCTGTCCAAGTTTAGGTACTGGATGTCACGATTTTGGCCGGACAGACATTCTGAATCTTGGAGAACATAAGGACATCTTAGAGAACCTGAGCCCCAGATAAGGGTTTCCCAGAGCAAGTGCTCAGAAACTGCTTTGAGGGCTCTATCTGACTGGCTGCAGGTCAGTCTTTTAGTTCTAAGGACCCCTTTTTTTTTTTTTTTTTTTTTTTTTTTTTTTTTTGATTTTTTTTCTAGGACCCCTTTTTTTTTTTTTTTTTTTTTTTTTTTGGTACTGGGGATCGAACTGGGGCCCTTGCACTTGTGAGGCAGGTGCTAGTACGCTCCTTTTGCCTTAACAGCAGTGGTATTAGCCCTGTGTTAGACACTGTTAGAGTCAAGTAGTGCTAGGCTGAGTGGTGGTGCATGCCTGTAGTTCCAGTGCTCAAGAGGCCAAGACAGGGGGATTGTGGCAAGTTGGAGGCCAGCCTGGGCTCCATAGTGAGTTCAAGGACAGCCTGAACCTACATAGCAGGGCCCAGTCTCAAAAAAAAAGAGGAAGGGCCGGGGCTATTGCTCAGCAACACAGCACCTGCTGGCACGCAGGAGGCCCTGAGTTCAATTTACAGTACCAAAAAACAACAACAACAACAAAACCAAAACCAAAGGGGGAAAATAGAGTATCAGGTAGTGCTTATAATCAACATGTTGGGGTAGATTACAGTTGTGGGGTGAGTGCTTTTATTTTTATATTGATGTCAACTGAGTGTTGCAAGTTTAGTGTAAGGGTCAGCTTCTTGATGCTATGCCCAGGCAGATTAAACCAGTCATTTCTAGGTCTGTGTGAGATAGACTTATTGACCTCTGTTTGTTTTGTTTTGTTTTTTCCTGGTACCAGGGATCAAACTCCAGGACCTTGCACTTGTAAGGCAGGCATGGTGCCACTGAGCTAGATACCCGGCCCTTGACCTCTGTTTTATTAAAAATAGAGAACTGTAGGGCCTGGGATTTAGCTCAGTGGTTCTGCCGCCTGCCTTGCAAGCACAAGGGCCCGAGGTCAAGCCCCCATACCAAAACAAAAAACAAACAAAAAAATTGAGAACTGTAACGGTTTATATTGAGCTGTTTTACATACAGGTCTGGACTCAGAGAGTTTTAAAATCAATTTAATGGGTCTGACTAGCATTAAGACAAGTAGTCCTGAGTGGGGAAAAAGCGCCCTATCACTGTGTATCACATAATAATAGAAAGTTAAGTATTTACACATGTTTTATTGGCTTACAATATGCAAATAATTCTTTTGGGAGTTGTTTTTGTTTAGTATGCATATTAATATTTTATAGCAGTTTTAACTTCACAGCAAAGTTGCAGAAAGTACAGAGTTTGCATATTCTTTCTTCACTCTCTTTGTTTGAGACAAGGCTGGCCTGAAAGTCACAGTGATCTTCCTGCGTCTCCTGCCTCCCTACCGTAGGAGTACAGGCGTGTGCCACCACACCCGAGTCTCCCTCCACTCTTGGCATATACTTCCGCCTTCATGGGAAATATATTTCTTTCTTTTTTTTCTGGTTCCAGGGATCGAACTCGTTTCCTTGTGCTTTTGAGGCAGGTGAGGCAGGCAGTGGAACCACTGAACTAAATCCCCGGCCCAGCCCTGTTTCTTAATGCATTAAATTTAAAAGTCTGAGGTGCTGGGTTCGGTGGCCCGTGCTTATATTGCCAAGACTCTGGGAGGCAGAGGCAGGATGATTGCAAGTTTGAGCCCAGCCTGGGTGGTTTAATGACAGGGAGACCCTGTCTCTGAATGTATAAATGAGTATGTCAGTAAAAGGGCTGGTGAGATGGCTCAGTGCAAAGGCTCCCAGTACCAAAAAAAGAAAAAGAAAAAGAACAATCACATAAAATTTGAAAGCCACAGCTCTATGCATGTCTGCTTTGAAAGTTGGGGTGGGGTTTTAGCTCACTGGCACCTTACCTGCCTCGCGTGCAGTTCTTGAGTTCTGTCCCTGGTTCCCCCTGCCAAAAAAGTAAGTTGAGTGAATTTGTAGTATTTTGTGGTTTTGCGGTGGTAGAATGGGAAGCTTAAGAGTTGAGATAAGAGTAAAGGAAGAACTTTCTTTGAATCTTTAGCATTAACCAATATGGTTAAGATGGGATTTTCCTGATTTAATGGTTGGGGTAGCCAGAGTGGGATTTACATCAATTTTGATACTATGTAATAGTTGCAGTTACTGAAAAGGTACGTAGTTCTTTGAATGTAGGATCACCTGACGTAAACGTCATATTAAGCTGTCTGATAGGATATCCTTTGATTTGGGAGTGGAAAGTTCTATTTTATGTAAAGTTAGCCATTCTGGCATTGTTTAATTTCTAGTATTTCTGTTTTAGGTAAAATGTAGGACCAAAAGCAATACCAGAAGAAGGGGTTTGTAGTCAGTAGATCTTTGTTATTGTGTTGTCTTATTTTAACGTGAAATAGTTGTTAGGAAAGGCTATGTAAATGAAGTGTTATTTACACTTTAATACCTTGAATTAGAGATATTAACTTACTAGCTTCTTTTTTCTTCTTTCTCTTCAAGGTTTGGGCCCCATGGGATCCCCGTGACAGTATTTCCCAAAAGGGAATATAAGGATAAACCGGAAGCCATGCAGCTCCCAAGTAATACATTCCAAGAAGGGACAGAAGTCAAGCGCGAGACGAATGGTGCTGTTCCCACTGAGCCTTCTCCTGTCCCTGTCTCGCCTCCTGAGCCGAATGTGGCGGAAAGCCTGTGGACATCCAAACCACCACCTCTCTTCCATGCAGGAGCGCCTTACCCTCCCCCTTTGTTTATCAGGGACACCTATAACCAATCAATACCTCAGCCCCCTCCTCGGAAAATAAAGCGGCCCAAGCGAAAAATGTACAGGGAAGAACCCACTTCGATAATGAATGCTATTAAGCTGCGACCCAGGCAAGTCTTGTGTGATAAATGTAAGAACAGTGTTGTTGCTGAGAAAAAGGAAATCAGAAAAGGGAGCAGTGCAAGTGACTCTTCAAAATATGAAGATAAAAAGCGGAGAAATGAAAGTGTGGCTACTATGAACAAAAAACTGAAAACTGATCCTAAAGTGGATGGGAAAAACCAAAACGAAAGCCAGAGAAGAAATGCTGTGGTTAAGGTTTCAAGTATTGCTCCCAGTAGAGGCAGAGTAGTAAAAGTTTCTTCTGCTCAGGCAAATACATCAAAAGCTCAGCTAAGTACTAAAAAAGTGCTCCAGAGTAAGAACATGGATCATGCAAAAGCTCGGGAAGTATTGAAAATCGCCAAAGAAAAGGCACAAAAGAAGCAAAGTGAAACCTCTACTTCCAAAAATGCACATTCAAAAGTCCACTTCACCCGGCGCTATCAGAATTCTAGCTCAGGTTCTCTCCCTCCCCGAGTTCGCTTAAAACCACAGCGATACAGGAATGAAGAAAATGACTCCTCCCTGAAGACAGGACTGGAGAAAGTGCGGAGCGGCCAGGTGGCGCCCAAGCCCCAGTCTCGCTGTACCTCTACCCGCTCAGCAGGTGAGGCCCCTTCAGAGAGTGAGAGTCCCTCAGAAGGCCCCGAAGAGGCCAGCAGTGAGGTTCAGGACACGAGTGGAGTGCATGCGCCTGGTGGGCGTGATGAGCCGCAGACACCGGGCACAAAGGGCAGCGGGAGCAGTGTGTCTGTTTACCTGGCCCTAACGCCAAAGAAGTGCGACTCTCCCAGTGCTTCGGTGTGTAGTGCTGATAGCTCAGATGGTTTGAAATCTTCCAACTCTGAGTGTAGCTCTTCTGAAAGCCTTGACTTTCCTCCAGGCAGGGCTCATGCACCTTGTGCCTCCTCTACTTCCTCCTCTTCAAAGGAAGAGAAAAAGCGCAGTAATTCCTTGAAAATGAAAATCTTTTCCAAAAACGTGTCTAAATGCATCACACCAGATGGCAGGACCATATGTGTAGGGGACATTGTTTGGGCCAAGATCTATGGCTTCCCTTGGTGGCCAGCCCGTATTCTTACTATAACTGTGAGCCGGAAAGATAATGGCCTTTTAGTCCGACAGGAGGCCCGAATTTCGTGGTTCGGGTCTCCAACCACTTCTTTCCTTGCTCTTTCGCAACTCTCCCCCTTTTTAGAAAACTTCCAGTCACGCTTTAATAAGAAGAGAAAGGGCCTGTATCGCAAGGCCATCACAGAGGCTGCTAAGGCAGCCAAGCAGCTAACCCCCGAGGTGCGGGCTCTGTTGACACAGTTTGAAACGTGAACCCGGACAGTGAGGTAGGCAAGAACCATTGCGAGGTGCCACAGTCTTCTAGGCTAGTTAGGAATAATTTCTACAAAATAGCTTGGCCAAATTGGACAAAAAAATTGCACTCAGTTGGCTGGCTTTTTATACTTACCTTATAGCCATTTTTAGACTGAGAAGCTTAAAACTGAACAGGCAAATCACTCAGATTTGTCTTCAGGAAGTGAGATTTTAACAGTATTTTCCAGGTTTGAAACCTGAAACCGTCCCAAGGCACAGAAGCCATAGCCTCAACAAACTGAATTTTTGCAGGGACTGTTTATTACCATTTGTACCTGTTACTGTATATTCACTCACACACACACTACCGCCTGTCACTGTGTGACACGGGTTGAATATTTGAGATTTTAGGAAGAGATGATGAGTAGGTGGAAGAGTGAATAATGACTACTTGTTTTTTAAATTAATGAACACTTAGCCTTTCTGTGCGTATAATGGTGTAAAAGTTTGATATGTGGGTGTTTGACAAACTGAGACGCTTGCGGTTTACTCAGTTACAGACGGGAAGTAAGTAGCCCCGTGTCTGCTTCCAACTGTTAAACGGTCAGGTCCGAACCATCACTCTTTTGTCCAGTGGGGACATAAGTAACTTTCAAGCTTTTGGTTTGGGAGTTTAGATAGGTTTGATTTTTGGATATGTAAATAGTTGGTTATTAAATTTGGTCAGATTTCTCCTGACTGGCTGTTCCTAAATTCTTAGGATACGTCCTAGTAAATTACACTTTGTGAATTAATTGTCATGTGTAATTGTTGCATTTCGGATGTACCTAATTTGATAATTTTAAAAAAATATTTCCCTTTAAGGTATCTGTTTGCAGGTCAGAAAATGAGAAATGTAATTGTGTAATGCTCTGAAATGTAAAAAGAAAAAAAAAAACAAAAGCTGTAAATAAAAATCAACTAAATCCAAATTATTTGTGTGTGTTTCTCAAAAAGCTTTGAAAATTTCAAGACGGTAGAAAATTATTCTTTGTAATAGTGTTTAGAAAAGGCGGAAGACCAAGCTTTTAGTTTCCTGTTTGCCCTGTCAGGAAATATATTATCTGAGAATAGTTATAAGTCAGATAATATGCGGTGAATCAGTACATTCTTAAAGTGAAGTTTCATAGAATAGAGGTGTGATGTGCTTCTAGGGTTCATACTGCCACCAACGTCCTAGTCCGTCACATGCTGCCTTTTCTTTTGTACATTTGGGTAATTATAACCGGTCTCTTCTGTTTTGTTTTTCTGCCTCAGGTATGACTGCTTTTGGGGCTGGTAACTCAGCTTGGTATTTTTCTGTGTGCTCCATGTGTCCATAAGATTTGATTCCTTATTTTCCTCTTGTAGCTTTGTACGGTTAGTGAAAAAGGTGAAAAAATATATCTGATTTCCTGTGGAGGCAAGTTTATCCCCAGATTTCTTAAAAGTTGCTTTCAAACTTTTTTGTGTCTGACTTAAATTTGGTATGATTTAAGTCAGTTTGACACTTAGGAAACTTGAAACTTTTAAAGAAGGCAACTTTTTGTAGATTTCTAAATTCAGTCAAATATATTAGTTACTATGGAATTAATAATGCAGATTATTAGTGGAAATCCATAGTCTTCTGTCAGCTTCCTTTCGGTTTGAACTTCTTTGATTACCATTTTCTGAAAAGCAAGTAGAATTTCTTTTGGGGAACTCCTGGTCAATGCTTTTTGATTTTACTAAACACACAATTTTAAACAAGATGTTTCACTTGAATAGAACATATTTCTTTCCTGCAAACAGAAACAACTATTTTAAATTTCTTTATAATAGGTTGAAATAAGTTCACAGTGCGATGGAGGGGTTATAAGGGAATTACCTTCAGAGATTTTTTGAGTATGTTTCAAGTTAATGAACTGGCTCATTCAGGTGTTTTTGGAAGTTTGAAATCTAAAGTTCTGAAAGATTAGAAAATAATTCACAGGCTTTGTAATCTGGGTGAGATTTATGATACTGATTTTGAAGTGGATATTGCTAATATGGATATTGGCAAATGTACTATTACGGCATAAACCGTATTTGGTTTGTTTCAGAAGTCATGGGAAAAGGAAGAAAATGTTAAAATCATGATTGTGGAGTACAAAAATAACATTGTTTTGTAGTCCATACCTTGAAAAATGTGAAGCATCATCACAAATTTACGTAGTGGATTTTTGTCAAATGATCCCTCCATTTCAACTTGCAGTCTGGCGTATTTCACCTAAACTTTCAATAGGAAAACAAGTTTTAAAAACTGTAATCTTAAAATATATATTCTATATACTTATCGAGTAGCTATATATTAAAAAATGTATTTGAGTTGGGTATGGTGGTTGTAATCCCAGCACCTGGGAGGCTGAGGCAGAAGGATTGTAAGTGGTGTGTGTGTGTGTGTGTGTGTGTGTGTGTGTGTGTGTGTGTGTGTATTGAGTTGGGTATGGTGGTTGTAATCCCAGCACCTGGGAGGCTGAGGCAGAAGGATTGTAAGTGGTGTGTGTGTGTGTGTGTGTGTGTGTGTGTGTGTGTGTGTTACCGGGGATCGAACTCAGTTCCTTGTGCTTGCAAGGCAGGCAGCGGAACCAATGAGCCAAATCCCTGGCAGGATTGTAAATTTAAGCTTGGCCTGGACAAACAATTTCAAGACCCTCCCTGACTCAAAAAAAAAAAAGGAAAAAGGACTGGGGATATGGCTTGGTGCAAAGATCCTATGTTTGGCCCTCCCCACCCCCTGCAAATATTTTCAATAGAAATTTCTTTGAGTTTGTCCAATATCTGCTACAGGTGGAGATAGCCAGCTTGGGTAACTAGCCACTTTTTGGTTTCTTTGTAATGACAAAAGGCTGTCTGCATGGACATAATCCATGTGGGTATTTTCCCTGTACAGGTCAGTGGTCTGTGAAGAGGCGGGTAACACATGGAATATTTTTCCTTTTTAATGTAGAACTTCCAGACCAGGAAGCTGGCTGGTCATTTGGAAGAGGCCTCCAGTTAACTATTTACAGATGTGGAACCCAAGACCTAGAAGACAGGAATGAGGTGGTAGCTGGGGCAACAGATTCACTAGGCAGCCACCTTTGCAGGAACTGATGGTGTCTCTACACTTGAGTGAGAGAGTGTGTGTTTTGTTTCTTTGAGACAGTCTCACCTTTGTAGTTGAGGTTGGCCTCAACTCTAGATCCTCCTGCCTCAGTCTCCCAAGGCTGGGATCATACGTGTGTGCCACTACACCTGGTCTTCAGTGGTTTTGATGGGGAAAATCTATAAATAGACTAATTGTAGATTAGCTGTAAGTAGAATAGATACGAATTTAGGTATGAAGATACTGCAGAGTGTATAGCATGGATCTAGTAGGGCATTTATAAATTGTAAAATATTGAATTGGCAGTTTTCTAGAAAGGTTGACTTTTAACAGAAGGATTGGGTCCGGCGTGGTAGCACACACCTGTAATGTCAGCACTAGGGAGGCTGAAGCAGGATTACTTTGCGTTCAAGGCCAGCCTGGGATATGGGCTGAAGAGTGTGTTGTAGTCCAGTCTAAACGACACAAGGAGACCTTGTCTTAGAAAAACAAAAGAAAAAATTTAGGTATCTTAACTGAAGTTTTGCCCAGTGAATTAATATATTCATCATATACTGCAAACATGTACTAATAAAGATTTATGTCCAGTGATGGTCTCCAATAAGGGATTTGCCAGTGAGAATGAAGACTCAGTTTGTATGTTGGGGCAAATTAACTTTTGGCTTTGACATTGTAATATTACAACTATTAACAATCTTGAATGGAAATGCTTGATAAAGGGAAACAGCTAAGCTGCATTCGTTTTCACTGGCTGTGACTTCCTACTCGAGCTTCGTATTCCGTCTCTACAACTCATGTGCACTTAACTGTATTATTTCATTCAGCTAAGTTTGTATAGAATTAAAAAGGGATACTATTAGCAATTAGCACATTCTATTATGCTATTCGTTCTCTCTCTTTTTTTTTTTTTTTTCCGGTACGGGGATTGAACTTGGGTCCTTGTGCTTGTGAGGCAGGTGGTGGAACCACTGAGCTAAATCCCGGCCCATCTACTCTTGTTTCTTTTGGTATTGGGGATCGTACTCAGGTCCTTGTGCTTCCATGGCAGGCAGTGCAACCACTGAGCCGAATTCCCAACCCTTTTGTTTCTTTTGAGACAGATTCTCACTATGTAGTTCAGGCTGGTCTCAAACTCAAAGTAATCCTCCTGCCTCAGCCTTTGGAGTTCTGGGATCATAGGTGTGCGACACCAAGCTGGGCTTGTTTTTAGACAAGGTCTCACTGTATATAGTCCAGACTGGCCTCAAATTCATGACCGTCTTGAGTTTGGGATTACAGGCAAGTGCCATCACACCTAGGTTTGTATAATGTTTTGGTGACATCTTTTGAATTTTCAATGCTCTTGTTCTAGAAGGTATTTGGAAATTAAGTCACAACAGTGTTTTCTCCTTCTGCACTGTGCTGAACTAAGGTATTGGCTGTGCCTCCCTTCTAGGATTCCCAAAGAAGGAAATAATGTCGCCCACAATGCTCATGCCCCTTTTTTTTGGTACCAGGGATTGAATTCCAGACCTTGTGCTTTTGAGGAAGGCAGCGAAACCACTGAGCTGAATCCCCAGCCCGATTTTGTTTTTTTGAGAAAGGATATTGCCGTGTAGTTCAGGCTGTCCTTGATCACTCACTGTTCTCCTGCCTCAGCCTCCGGTGCTGAGATTATGGATGTGCACTGCCACGTCCAGCTAACAACGGTGCTTCATTTTAAAGAACTAGAACTGCCCACTGGTAAAACTTAGTATAATTGTATTCACCAAGTTTTAGTTAAAACTATCCCTTTTCAATAATAAAAACAATCTTTTGGACCTTTTTTTCCTTTTCATTTTTTCTGATACTGGGAATCTAACTTACGGCTTTGCACTGGTCAGGCAGGCACAGTGCCACTGAGCTACATCCCCGGCCCTGCACCATCTTATGAATTTGGAAACCATTTAAATTATTTTAGTACTAAATTTGAGTTACTAGCTAAAACTTGTTACACCCTGTCATACTCTCTGTCAAAGTTTGTAACAGCGTGCTATTTATTTGGACGCCCCCCCCCCATAGACTTAGGGACTGAACCCAGGTCCTTCCCACTGAGCTGCATCCCCCACCCCTTTTTTCTCATTTTGAGACCGGGTATTGCTAAATTGCCTGGATTGGGCTTGTACTTGATCCTCTGCTGCCTCCTCCTGAAGTGCTGGCATTGCAGGAGTGCAGCACCATGCTGGACTTCCAGTCAAATTCTGGTGTTTTTTTGTGGTACTGGGGATCGAACTTGGGACCTTTCCTCTGTGAGGCAGGTGGTGGAACCACTGAGCCAAATCCTGAGCCCTAAATTCTGTTTTTTTTAATCCCTGAATATTTTAAATCATTCCTATGAATTATTGTTATTCTGGGGGTAGGTGTAAAGAAAAAAGACTATACCTTCCAATACTGAATTTCTGTGTCATTTCATTTTGCAGCTGAATAACCTGGGACACTATCCTGCCTGCACATTGCCTGACTTCAGAATCTTTTCCTTTGATTGAACACATCTTTTCTTTGTAAAAGTTTCATAAAGCTTTGGTGCTAAATACATGACCAGTCTTAAAACTTGGTTTAAACATGAATTAAATATTTTTGTTCAAATTCCTGATTATTTTGTTAGATCTTGTTTTTCTTTACGTTACAGTCATATTCATCTGTGCAGACTCTTTCCTTCATCAAAAGGAAGACTGCAGCCAGGGATTTAGCTCTGGTTCCGCTGCCTGCCCCAAAAGCAGAACGACCCGGGTTCAATCTCCGTACCAAAAAAAAAAGTGTAAGAATGACAGTTTCCTCCTTATGTTCCTCAGAAGTCTGAGTCTGAACCAGAAACACGAATTTCTTCTGTCAGTATGTGGAAGGAAAGCCAATTTTTTCATAGCTGACATTGTAGGTTTTTATGATTTAAAAAAAAATTTTTTTTTTTTTGCTTGAAAGTTGAAAAAAATGCACAGCAAGTTTTAGTAAGGGCTTTTTTCTTTAAGATAATTTTGTGACCTTCCGTGTCTCTCACTTAGTTCTCTCCAGCACAAATACTCACTTAAAAATCTCTTGAAAGCCAATCATAGTGGCCCAGACCTGCAATCACTGGGCCACCTGTGTGCTCTGGGAGTGAGGCAGGAGAATTGCAACTTAAGCCCAGCCTGGGCAATTTATTGAAATAGCAAGACCCTGTTTTCAAAAATAAAGGGCTGGGGATGTAACTCATTGTGAAGGCTCTTGGTTTCATCTTTGCTATAAGAAAAGAGAAAAGTCTTGAAAATCCTGTATGAGTTAGAAATTTTTCCTCATAAGATACAATAGAAGTTTCTGGTTGTCTGGATTGTCTCTGTAGAAATGTGAGAGCATCACCCAGTTCCGTGTGAAGGGCCTGGGTCTAGTCCCCAACACATGGGGGCGGGGTGGGTGGGGGTGCAGGCTAGTGGGGTAGGAACTTTGTGTAGCCTGGGAGTTGCAACATTAGAAAGTTTGCATCCGCGGTGAGAACTTTTACTGACTGACAATCATTCTTGAGGCACATGGGTGGGAGTACAAGCTCTTCGGCCAGATGCCCTGAAGTCAGCCTGCCTGGGATCTGCCGTGTAGGAGCGTTGTGACTTAGGCAGACTACCTTAGTGTCACCATCTGTGAAATGGAAGAAGCAGGAAAAAATAGTCCCTCCTGGTAAGATACCTAAGAATTTAAATATTCAAAGCAGTACAGCACAGACTTGTATAAATATTTGGTATCACTTGCGTCCTCTTTGTGTATAGGCGGAGAAATCTCACTCTGACAGCTTTGATATATTATCTTTTGTAACATGCACTCAGTATAAATGAAAGAAATTCTTCAGGTTTCAGTATTCAGTGTGATTATTCTAACAACCGTGCTGTAATTTTTCACAACTATCTAGCAGTGGCATGAATTCAGTGGTTTTTAACGGGCCCTTGTGAAGGGTAACTTAGATGTCATGGGGGTCGTATGAAGGGAAACTGGTGGAAACCCATAACATCATATTTAAGTCGCCTTAGCAGATTTCAGCTAGGCCTGGCGGCGTGTAATCCTGGCACCCTGGGAGTCTGAGCCAGGAGGACCACAAGTGTGAGACCACCAACGTGTGCACCTTCACTACTTAGTGAGATCCTGTCTCAAAAATAAAGAGGGCCGGGGATTTAGCTCAGTGTTGCTGCCCCCTGCCTCCAAGCACAAGGTCCTGAGTTAGATCCCCAGTACCAAAATAATAATAAATAAAAAGGGCTCGGTGGGACAGAGCTCACTGCGAAGGTCCTGCCCTCAGTCCCCAGTGCTACCCCCCCAAAAAAAAAACAACCCAGAAGCCTATTTCAGCTCTTTCCCACTCATTCATGTGCTACTGTCCAGAACTCACCTACCCGAGGAAGTGCAGAGCCTGGCGTGAGGAGAAATGGCCTCACTTGTGCGTGAGAGGAGCACTTCGGGCCCGGTGCAGTCGGGGTTCTGTCAGCTTCACAGAGGCATTGGAGCAACAGAGCTCCCGTCAGCAGTCAAGTCAAGGCGATTTCCACCTGCACCGGGCTCCCCTGGGACCCTGGCAATTTCTTATTTAATGTTTTGGCAAGTCAAAAAAATAATTTGAATACTCTTATTGCTCCTGGTATATTTAGTTATGAACGGGAAGGAAGCACCTGACATCTCAAGGCCTTGATCTGTGTGTTGAAGCCATTTTTCAGAGGATATCAATTTTTAGTGATGGCTCAATTTTGAGATGCAGTTGATTATAAATTTAGGATTTCCACCTCAGTTTTAGCAAGGAATCTGGCTGGAAAAGGCATATCTTGGTGTGAGTCCTGGTACAGTGTGTACCTTTCCTCCTTGTAAATGTTCCCCTGTAGTCTATTGTATTAGTACGGTTTACACTGAGTGGTGAAATCCAGGGTCCTTATGTACAGTCTTTAGTTTTTCATTGTGAGCTGTGCAGTAGGCACATGACTTCGGTTCCTCCTTCCACTTGTCTACCCAGGAGGTCGGTGTGACTGGGCCCGCTCTGACCTGTGCCTTTACATCCCTGCTGCCTCCGCACATGAGGGCCACCACTGCACTTGCGTTTTCCCTTACCGACAAAATATGTGACTTCCAATGAAATGGCCACCTTTTCTCCGGCTGTCTGTCCATTTCCTGCTCTTCCTGGTGGATGTCGTAGATGGGTGGGAAGTTTTTCCAGAGAACTTCAACAGCCTGGAAGCATCAAGGGGAAACTTTTCTTAAACATTAGCACAGGAATCACGAGCTGGCTGCTGTGGACCCCGGGAATGGCGTGTGGGTATTTTACTGGGTGTGGGTTCTGTATGGCATTGTCGGGGTTGCAGATGAGGGACCGCAGAGGAAGAAGTGAGGTCATTTTTTCCCTTGAAATCGACCTTTGATGCATCTTCATTCTCCTGGGTTTAAATCAAAAAGCAGACTCTAGAACTGTTATTGAAATAACAGTTTCATGTAGAGTTCTTTGAAAGATAAATTCTATAGTACCTTCAGATTCCATTTTCTTGTGTGACCGCTATGAGTTATAGTTAAGAATACATTTAAGTTTTCTTTGTAAGTAACATTAAATTTCATTTTAAATTGTTTTCCTCAATTAGAATACAGAAGTAAGCTCATATTTTCAGTCATAGGCACGATTTTTAGTGTCATAAAAGCCTTTTTGAGTTTTTGTATGCTGTTGCTTCTCTGATTTAGAATTTTTTATTTGGTTCTGGGGATTGAACTCGGGCCCTGTGCTTGCGAGTCTGGCTGTGGAAGCACTGAGCTGAATTTTTTTTTTTTTTTTTTTTTTTTTTTTTTTTTTTTTTTTTTTTTTTTTTTTTTTTTTTTTTTTTTTTTTTTTTTTTTTTTTTTTTTTTTTTGGGTACCGGAGATGGAACGCAGGCCCTTGTGCTTGCAGCACAGATGGTGGAACCACTGAGCCAAATCCCCAGCTGAATTTTAAAATACTGTGCAGTTATAAGGACTTAATATTACCTAAATTAATGACCCCAACATTCACTACATTGATGTGACAGGTGAATTCATATTTATACTTAAACTAGGAAAGGAAGCAAACAAGTACGGCTTGAATAAGAGCTTAAAATAGCATTCCTTCATGTAAATCAGGTTTAGTATTTTAAATTCCTGTTCTGAAAGCCCAAATGGGAAAGCTTATCATGTCATCATTATCTGAAACAATTACTTCACTCAGTAAGAAGTGTGGGCACAGCAGTAGGCAGGGGTCATCATGACAGGAGGGGGAGACGTTTGGAGCCCTTCTGCAGGACGGGCCCTGGGTGGGTGTGACAGCGTGAGTGCTCCAGGCCTCGCTGAGGCTTCCAGACTGGCGTTAGATACCAAACTGGGGTTTTTTGATCAGGAACGTTGACTATGAGTTAGTGTTTCCATTTTTGTTTGTAAGTTTGCCCAAGAGCAGCATGTTGGTGAGCCCACTGGCATTTTTGTAGCTGATCTGACGTGGGCCAAAGAGTGCCCTCTGCTGGCCACAGCTGGTGCCCATATGGCTCTCAGGTCTCCTTGTAGTACTGAAGCTTCTTGTTCCGGAGCCCTCGTTATCTAGAATAAACTCATTATGAAAGTTCTACTGAAGTTTGGTCTTATTTTTAAATTACTTTTTTTTTTTGTAAAATGGATTAAAAAGAACTCAAATAACTGCTCTATTTTTGTTAACTTGGTTTTTTCTACCATAGGTCTCAACAAATGGCAGCTATTACATCAGACAGTGACGAGTCCTGCTGCTCCCTTACAGTGTCTGACAGACCACTGTGGATTCAGACTAGGAGCATTGAAGTGAAGTTAACAGTGAAACGGGCAGGTCTGTCTGTGTTAAGCCCTGCCACAAGGTGAAGCGGGCTTCCTGTCATCGCTCAATGGTCCCTGACATAGTGGAGGCTAGACTTCAGTGCCGAGCCTCTCTTTCCTTAGTTTTCACTGACTGCGGGGCTGGGTGTGTATCATGTAGGTGGTAATTTTGCAAGTGAAAATAACCGAGTTGGTACTGCCTGCAGTGCTAGAAAAGCAGAGCTTTGTGCGAGTTTCCAGGAATGAAGAGCAGTTTTTCCTCGGGTGGTGGAAGTTGGGCATTACGTTGCATAATTGGCAACAGTAGCAGCTGGTCTCCACAAAAGTGAAACACTATAGATTTCTTTATCTTTTCACTACTTAAATCTTTACCACTTTTGTATTCGTTACTTTGACTTCTGAGTCATTATTTTTTTATTGTGTATATGAAAATACAGTGGTGCCTTAGTTCAGACCTCTTTCAGTGATTCTGGTCGCAAACTGAGTCAGATAAGAATGGAATCAAATTCAGTGGTTAGATTCAGTGTTGACCGTATGGGAAAATTTGATTTGGTTCTTGTCCAGTTCCGTTTGTAACCAGAAGTGTGGAGAGAAGAGTTTGTGAACCAAGCCATCACTGTATGTGTGAATACATACGTATTTACTTCTTATATTCTTATTGACTTAATCTGAGAAACACTGCCATTAACATAAGGCTTTAGAGTGTGGTAAAAGACAATACTGAAATGCAGTTGTTATTTATTTATTTGGGTACGGGGATCAAACTCCGGTTCTTGCACTTGCGAGGCAGGTGGTGGAACCACTGAGCTAAATCCCTGGCCCTGTAATTTATTTAAGCACATTTTTTAAAAAAATTGGCTCCTTCAGTAATTCCTAGGACTCCTATTTGGCAGGAATGGTTCAGGATATTTTCTTTTGAATTAACAATCTGTATTGCTTCCTTAAGAAAAGAAGGAAGTATTTCACCTTTCTTCTGTGATGGGGGAGGGCCCTAATAACCTTCCTGTATTTGTGTTTGATAGAAGAGCTGTATCCTTGCATATGTGCTGTAATTTGCAGGCTGGGCCACTACGGCCTATTTTGGACCAGGGGTTGTGGCTGGATTTGTCTGTATAGGGGTGGTAGCTTCCTTACGGTGACCTCTTGAGGGAATAGTGTTTTTGGTTTTCTACACATCTTATAGGAATCCTTTGCTTTCCTGCTCTGATCTTCAACTGAACGTGAATAGGCCTCATCAAAGTTGAGAGTCATAAATAGAAGGAAATGAAATTCTTATAATAATGGTATTGGTCTTGTTTTCTCCTTCAGTTTATAAAAAGGGAACATTGGCTTCCAAAGTTGTATGTGAGTCTAAATTGATTGGCGCTGTAATCATACTTCAGTACCTTCCACAAAGTAAAAACCTTTCTCAGTATCCATTATTAAAAGTGCGAATCATCCTTCTTGAGTATTCACCTCTCATATTGACGTGTGCATCCTTTATGGCTAGAAGTCATTTCTCACTGAAAAGAAATGCAAGAGTGACCCGGAGGATTTACTTCATAGGCCTCGATCCAGGGAGCAAACAAGGCATGGCTGTGCCGGAAGTGAACAGGAAATCAAGTTCTGTCAAATCACGGGAAAGATGCCTGCTTTGAAATGTTTGAGAGTTAAATAACTGGGAATGATGGAGGTGGTTTTTCTTTTCTTTTTTGTATCTTGTCTGTTTCTTTTGTTATTATCCCACCAGAATATCCTATCTTTGATTTACAGATGGATTCGGCCAAAAAAATCCCTGTTTCCTTGGATCACTTCTTTTGGAATTTAAATTTGTATTTGTTCTTAAGGCCCAAGATTGAGAGGCATTACCTAGGGCTGGGATATAGGTTCTGCAGTTGTGCTATGTGGCAGCATGTAAGAGTCCTTCCTGCTTTTTGTGGAAGTACAGTGAAGTGTTCTGCAGATGATCAGGTTTGCTGGTAAACAAGGGCACCACGGCAGCGTAACCAGTGTGTGTGAGTTGTGTTCTAGTCACGTGGTGTTCGTGATGCTTGCTGATGTGCTGAGTCTACCCCAGGGAGCCACCTTCTGCTCCCCTCTTTTACTCTCATGCATATGTAGACAGTGGGATCCACAGCTGAGTTTTGTTATTACCTTAAAATGATAGGCTAGTCAGGTGTGGTGCTGTGCGCCTGTAATCCCAGCACTCAGAAGGCTGGGGTAAGAATCTTGAGGCTTCTAGGACTACGCAGTGAGATCCTTTCTCAGAAAACAAAACAAAAAGACGGATCACAGGCCAGCCTTTGCTAGAGGAAGACTGGTGTTCTCTTGCAGTCCACACTAGCTACCCTGACTTAATGTTACACCGAAAGGACAACTGGTACAAGATTCCGGGCACTGTGGCATACCGTGTTCTCAGCACACACAGTTCCCAGCATTTGGGAAGCAGAGGCAGGAGGATAACAAATTCAAGGCTAGCCTGGGCTACTTAGCAAAACTTTGTCTGAAAAAAAAAAAAAGGAAATGAAAACAAAGGACAAAATTAACATTCCCTAGTTATTAGACAAATATTCACAAGCATCTATTTAAAAAGCATCAAGTAAGCTGGGGAGGGGGTGGCGCACGCCTTTAATCCCAGCACTCACAGGAAGATCACTGTGAGTTCGAGAACAGCCTGGGCTACATAGTGAGTTCTAGGTCAGTCTCCACTACATAGTGAGACCCTGTCTCAAAAAGAAACCAAATAAATAAGTAAATTTTAAAAAAGCATCCAGTGCAGATTGTCCATGTGGAGGTGAGAAAGTGACAGCCATTTTACTTGTATTGGAATTTGGACAGCTATACTTCAGAAATAAAACAAATGCTTTTGTTGATTCAGAGTGCCAGTGAGCTGTTTTCTAAAATTAAAAACAACAAGGGCCTGGGGATTTAGCTTAGTGGTTCCAGTGCCTGCCTCGCAAGTGCAAGGACCCTAGTTTGATCCCCAATACCAAAAAACAAACAAATAAAGACAACAGCAAAACAAAACAAATCCAGGTTTAACTGATTTAAAAGAAAAAAAATCAGCTGTGATCCCATAATCTATATAGGGCTTAAACAACAAAGACTACTTTTTTCTCATATAATAACCTATGTTTAACTACATTTCTTCATTTTCTTTACTATATTTCAGCACAAAGACATTAGCAGGCTGCTGGTTTCATGGACCTGTACCACAGTGACAGAGCAACAGAGAGCATCAGGACTGAAAGAAATTGGAGATTTTTAAAGCTGCACTAAGAAGTAAATCTTAAGGGAGTGGTTAAAACCAACAGTCCGTAAAGGGGCACTTGCAGATTTTACTAAACGGAAGCAAAGGTATTAGGGCATATTTTATAAGAAATAAACTATTGCAATAAGTTCCGCATGAGGTGAGGAGAAAAGTGGTGTGGATACACAGACAAGAACTGACTTGCATCACGTATGAAGAATCACTGACAGTAACCTCTTCTGAATGGGAAATTATTGCAGTACAATTTATGTTAAGCAGTCGAGAAATGAGCAATTTTTAGCACGGTCTCCTGTGAACGGCAGTGGTCGCACAGGCCACGGCCAGCATTTTCTTCAGGTCCCAGCCCGAGTGACAGGAAACGTGATCCTACGTCCTGCTGAGAGGATGGCAAAGTGCCCCAGCCTCCCCACAAACACGATTTGGCTCTTTTTCTTCAATTAAGCAGGGCTGTATTATCTTGAATATATGTTTGCTTGTTAGAACATATTAAGATGTATTTATTTGCCACTAGTATTTAACATTTTGTGCACATTTTCATAACTACATTCTTACCTTTCATATTTTGACTCCAACTGAACAGGCTAGTGTTGATCTTGGAGTGGAAACGTACACTCCAAGAGCTAGTTCTTAATTCTACTGAGCTGGAAGAACTTTGTTATCGTCTCTGTCTTTACTTATGTGCTGTGTTCGGAAGAGGTGACAGCAGCAGGTCTGAGGTGGACCTTTCTCCACAGCGAGCCCAGCCCCTTCTCCTCAGTCTGAGAAACGCTTACAGGTGTCAGGTAGATGTGGCCGGGCATGTGCAGCGTTCCAGATCCATAAAGACAGCCTGTACATTTTGCGCATGGAACAGTTCTTAATAGCCTAAATTTTCTTATCTTTGCTAAATACATATTATGAAAACCGTGATTTTTCTTTTTTAATGAATGGTGAAAACACAAGAAAACCAGATGGACCTGTGAGTACTACATTTTTAAGGCATTTTATATTTGATGGTGCCATACTTTTAATAATAAAACTGAAGTTTTTTAGTGGCAATACCGATTTATTTTTTAAACCAGAAAATTCCATATTGATTACTTATTACAAAAAAGAAAAAAAAATGCCAAAAAATGAAAAACCACAAAATTCATTTGAAGCAACAGAACAGGTAACGAGGACTTTGCTCAAGTGTTCAGACCGTCCCTGATCTCACTGGATAGGTTTGGAATTACCCGATAACCCTGTGCTCAGGATTAACACAGTTCTGGGTTAGAGTTTCAGGACATTTGCTATACTTGACTGTGATGTTTTACAACTCAAGAAGAAAAGGTGAGCAAGCAGCCTTGAGTTTGGTGAGCCTAAAGTACATTGTAGTTACACAGCAGGTAACTAAGGGAAAGGTCGGAGTGCATTCTAAATTTTGGGAAACTGTATCATGAAGTATATATATTGAATCAGATTGGAAGAAGTCAGCTCAGGAACTAGCAGCGAGAAGTCATAATGGCGGCTTGGACTCTAGGGGGGCTCTACCCTTGACGGCCGAGGACTTGGCTGTGGGTCAGTCTGGTTCTTCCAGATGCCTAACACCAGCAGGACCTTTCAGGCTCACTTCAAGGACTACAGAACTGCCCAGCCGTGGTGGAATTACACATGGACTGAATGAAATTTTACATTAAGCTTTAGAATTCCTTATTCGTGCAGAGCGATGGAAATAACCAAGAAATAGTACAAAGGCAAAAGAATTGGGAGAGATCAGATTTTAAATATCTATTTTTTCTCATGGCAAATTCTTAAAGGTGTTTTGTTACAAACCATATATCCATTTTTAAAAGAATGAAACTTGGTAGTATTTAAAATCTAGACCTACCATGTTGCGATTTTACTTATACTGCTTTAGTTGCTTAATATTTAAGCTTCGCTTCATGCTACCATTTATCTGTACTTTAAATCTGCACAAGCCTATTTCATTTTGTAGACTTGAATGACAAACATTGTTTCTCATCCTAAGTACACTCAGAGTTAAATGTTGAAGAATGTTGTGTAACATTTTACCCAATAAAGTCTTTGATTTTTTTAAAATTTAGTTATTTAAAATTGTTTTACTTTGTACTTTTCATTTCTTTTTAAGGAGTTTTTAAATATTATTCTTTCTTAGCTAATAAAAATCCAACCACTCTTCTTAAGGAAGCTGTTTTGAGTAGCAGTGTTTCCTAAGCAGGTTTCTGTTTACTAGGTGAGTTCGCGGGGCCTCTGTGTGCAACATAACTGCTTTTCTGATGGAAACAACCCGCCCCTCAGTGGGATATAATTAAACATCTACTGGTAGGTTTATTTTGTTGTAATTCTAAGGAGTTCTACCTTTATGGAGAAACAGCTGCTTCTTTAAAAGCCCATATATTTGATAGGAAGTTCACCATTTTACCTTGGAACACTTGATTGTAATGGAAACAATGAGCCTCTTAAAACCTGCCAGACAACTGAGATTTTTCAGAAGTAAAGTTCAGTGTACCTCTGCCCTTCATTTACTGAAGCAGTCCTTTGGAAAGCTGCCTGTTTTTTCACTGTACTCATGGAGTCTTTCATCTCAAACGTCCTCCCATTTCACTTTTTTTTGAGACAGGGTCTCACTATGTATCCCAGGTTGGTCTCTAACTCACAGCGGTCCTCCTGCCTCAGCCTCCCATGCTGGGATTACCGGTGTGCGCCACCACGTCCGGCTTCCCATTTCACTTTTATCTATGTGTAAAACACGCCACTGGAACTTAGTGGTCATACTTTTCTCTCAAGTCTGCCACGAACGTTAAAGGAAGTAGAACCAAGGAAAGTAAACAGGGCCATCCTGATGAAGGTGTACGTGTGTGTGCTGTGTCCTGGCATCATGCAGACCTGGCTACAGGATGCAGGGAGCAGGTGGTGGATGATACACGTGCAACGAGCACAGCTTGCAGCGCTGACACAGCTCCAGATAAGGACGTTCGTTTCTGACTCATGCTTCGGGATCACGTAGGAGTTGTGCAAGTTCCTCTTTGTCATTGCAAATACTTCAGACAAAAGTAAGGTGTTTGCTCTTTTATTCCTGGTAACTCATTTGTCCTTTCGGTAAAGTGTTTTTAAAGCATATTTCGCTCCAGTGAGGAGTATACTGCCAAGTCTCTGGTTATTCCAAATGAAGTTCCATGTTAATAACCCCTCCTTCACTTTGGTAGCAAGAAGCTAATGAACCTGTGTGAAGGAGAATACGATTCTTGAATACTGTGTGCTAGAGCAAGAAGTGACTGGCCAACAGTGGCTGGCCATCATCTTTGAGTTGAGAGTACTTCTCCAGTTAGCCTTTCCCTCATTTCTCCGAGAGAAGTTTGTAGAAGCAACCTTCTACTCTAAAGGAGCGATGGTAAGTTGGTGATAGTAAAAGTAAGATGCCTTTGTACAAATAGCACATTACCCTAAGGGATAGGAGTCATGGCTTCTAATCTGTCAGTGACCTTCCTGACAAGGAAATCACTTTCTTACTGGCCAAGATTGGGTGTGGAAATCAGTGTCTCACCAGGCTCTTCACTACCTACCCAGGCAAGGCCCAAAATACGGAGGACACATTGGGAAATTGTGCTGTTGTTAAATGAAATATCTAGACTGTGAGTTCAGCCTGAGCTCTGCACCTAACCCTTGCAGACCCTGAGTAGACTTCCAGATAAGGCAAACTGACAGCGCCTTCCATATGACGCAGCAGCCTCCTGTCAAGACAGTCATGTGTTTAAATGTGGAAAATGAGGCAGGGCTGCCTTCGCAGAAACTTGTGCCCTGATCTCTGAGGCTACCAGGCAGAATCCAATCAAGGTGTGCTACGGGGGCTGGTGATGTAACTGGTAGAGCACCTGTAGAGTAAGGCGAGATCCTGCGTCCCACCCCCACCCCAACCCTCCAGAAACCCTCAGACTCTTTTCCTAGTTAAGGTTCATGAGGCAAAGATGCAAACAGGCTGGGCGTGGTGGCTCATGCCTGTAATCCCAGCACTCGGGAGGCTGAGGCAGGAGGGAGACCAGCCTGAGCTACATAGTGAGTTCCAGGTCAGTCTCCACTACACAGTGAGACCCTGTCTCAACCCCCCCTCCAAAAAAACCACAAGTTTTGGGGAGGTCAAAGCACCTCTACCAAACAGTTCGTATGACCTGTATGGCCTTACAGATCCTGCATCCTCCATTCTATCCCGGCCCTCTGAGGACTCCTGCAGCTTGCTGAAGTTTCAGATTCATGTTGCAGGCAGCCTGGATGCTGCTGCATGCCTGTATGCTCAGTGACATGGGGGCTCCCCTGAGGAGCCAGTCCAGCACTGTACCCATAGAATGACAGTGAAGTTCCACTATCTTAAATCCGGCTGGGCCTTCCCCAAGAAAGATTCCCCTTAGCTACCTGCGGACTGAATGGCCAACCAGCCCCAGTGCCTGTAACAGCTCCGTCTTGGTAGAGGCCAGACTAGGAACTGGGACCAGAGGAATGCAGCCTGCCTGAGTCACTGCCGCAGACTGCTAGCTGCGGGCTGCTATAGTCGTGAGGCAGTGGGCTCTGCCATGCCTTCCTAATTCGAGCTTCTGAGCTTTCCTCTCTTGAAAGGAAAAAGCTGGTTGTGTTTCTAGTTCTGGCTGATAGATCTTTGTATGATGGAGCTAATTCCTAGCATGTGGACCTCAGGGGTGGAAAATTGAAAACCATTTTTTTTGTTATAGAGTATCTGAAAAATTAAATAACGAGTATTTCAAAACCTTACTTATCTATACCTAGCTTCAACAATTACCAACTTGTTGGCTACGAAGACCAAAAAAAAATTTTTTTTGTTTTGGGTTTTTTGAGACAGGTCTCACTACGTAGTTGAGACTGACCTGGAACTCACTGTGTAGCCCCGGCTTGTCTCAAACTCACAGTGATCCTCCTGCCTCAGCCTCCAGTGCTGGGATTGCAGGCGTGCACCACCACACCCAGCTGAAGACCAAAATTTTTGATGCCTTCACATAGATGCCATTTACATTAGTTTTCATTAAAGTCACATCATTAGTTTTCTTTGTTCTCTGGAGGTTTTAAGTAGTCATTCCGATGCTCTAAATTTAGTTCCACCCCATGGGGGGTGGTCCAAGCAGTCTTACTTTCATTTTCAGGAGCATTAACAGACAGACTTGTCTACTGTGGGCTCAGGACAGGTTCACACCCCACAGAAGAGTATCACTGGAAATGATCACACTCTTTCCCCGTAGACTGTAATCCTGTAGTCACCCACTTCCGGTGGAATGTGCAAATGTTTCCCGGTTTTCTTTTTTAATTTTAATTTTTTTTTTTTTTTTGGAGAAAGTGTCTTGCTGTGTAGTCCAGGTTGGTCGCTAACTCTTGGTGATCCTCCCACTTCAGCCTGGGATTACAGGCCTGTGCCACCACAACTAGCTTTTTTATTTTATTTTTTGGTAGCAGAGAATGAACCCAGGGCTTTTATACTGAGCCCCCGCACCCTCCTCCCCCACCTTATTTTTTGAGACAAGGTCTTGCTAAACTGCCCAGGCTGGACTTAAACTTTTGATCCTCTCAGACTTCCAAAAGGCCGGGATTATAGGCAGGTGGCACCATGCCCTGTTAAAACTTGAGGAAATTAAAAGTCTGAACCTACACAGCTGCCTCACTAGCTCACCTATCAGAGGTGTCTCCTATCAGAGACTGTCTTCCATTTTGACATTTCAAAACTTGATAAACTGGTTGTAAAAGTCAGGATTTGCCAGGCCTGCTTAGCTCTTGGGAGTGAACAGCAGAAATACATCTTTCAATCAGGTTTACCTTTAACGGCTGCTGCCAGGTGCACACCACACTGTTCACACAGTAAAATGCTTCTAAAAAACTGTCCTTTCGCCAACTGCCTCGAAAGCACAAGGGCCTGAGTTCAATCCCCAGTACCAAAAAAACAAAACAGAAAACACAACTCGTGTTGAACACCGAGTGCGCACTACTCACCGACAGTCCTGGAGCCCCAGAATCATCACCACGCCTGGCAGTATTTCATTTCTAGAGCAGGCCCACTTCCCAAATGTCTACCCCAAATGCAGGAAGGTCACTGACTACAGCTGAGAACTCGGAAGGGCCGTGCAGGCCGATGCTGGGACTTAGCCAAGGTGATGAGCTATATGGGCTCAGCTGCGCCCAGCGTCTGCACCTGCGAGAGGGAATGCTGAGTGCAGCAAGGAGGGGCCAGAGGCTAAAGGAAACCACAACAAAACAAAAGCTGCCGTGCTGGTGACAGAAGGGAAACACGTGGAAAATCAGAAGCAGAGGTTGGGCTGGACCCTGTCTTAAAATTTGTATTTATTTTTGACATGGGGCCTTGATATGTAGGTCAGGCTGACCTTGAACTCACTATGTAGCCCAGGCTGCCTCACACTCCTGGCAATCCTTCTGCTTCAGCAGGGATTACAGGCATGCACCACCATACCTGCTCCACTGGCTTAAAATGTACAAGGGTTGGGATGTGCAAGGCCCTGGGTTTAACCCCCAGCCCCCCCATTCTGCCTCACTGACATTTTAAGAACAGCATGTGAGTTTCATGATAGCTCAGATCCATGATGTAAAATGAAGTAGCCATAGCGAACTTAAAACAGGCTCCCACCAATGGAAGAACTACTCTTGAAATAAAAGCACAAAAACTTAAGGTTGGGATGTAGCTGAGTGGCACAGCGCCTGCCTGGCAAGTTCTAGGTCCTGAGTTTGAGCCCCAGTACCAAAAAAAAAGACAAACACAAAACTCAAGACCTAATGGAAATTTGATTTAAAGGTAGGGAGGCTGAAATGAAAGGACAAGTGAGGATATTTGAAAGTCTCAAAATTAGTCCTTGCAAATATCCAAAATATAAAGATGAGAATTTACAGGCCAGGAGACGCATGCTTACAGGTCAGGTTGATGCTTGCCTTCCTAGACATTGTGTGGCTGTGTGAGCCGGGCCAGCATGGCTACCGTGGACACGGACGAGGTCTTTTTGGGTTTCAAGGCTGTTACTGGAATCGCTGCTGAGAAACTAGCTGAGTCCTCCACATTTGCCAGGACCACGGTGCTTACCTGATATGATCGCTGCTGAATTTACTTGGGTCACAGGCATTATAAACTCCAGGGTACTTTCCCATTCTGGGCAGTGTACAGGGGAGACAGATTCCCCAGCTTTGATGAGGCAGATTCAAGCCGCTGTCTCCCACTGCCGTCTTTGTGATGCGACAGCCAGCTCGGTGAACCTTCTAGAGTGACACGGGTTACTTCTCAGGTGGCGCTAACATGGATGGAGATGGCTGGTCTCTACAACCTCAAGGTAATGCGACTGGTTAGTAGCACACAGGATGGCTTTTAAAGCAGGCATGAAAGGGTGCAGGATCTCTGGAGAGTGATGGAAAGCCACATGGGGACCACTCTTCTGGAATGTTTAATGTCAACTTTATTGGGAGCAATTCTACATAATTTTTGGGAAAAATCATTTCACAAATTGCAATTAGGCTTATTTTCCTGCCTACAGGCCGGCAATGGCATGTTGAGACATAACCCCATAGCTGCCTCCGGTCACAGCTGAGATCTCTAGGGTCCTGTGAAGCTGTGATATAAAGATTACATCAGCTAAAGGTAAGAGAAAGGTTTCACCTGGGGAGGGACAAATTCCTTACCAGTTTAACCCATATCACCTACTGTAAGAATACTCTCACGAAAGCCTTCATCAACATAAAATCCTAAACTGGAGTGGTGGTGCACACCTCAGGAGGCTGAGATGGGAGGATTATAAATTCAAGGCCAGCTGAGCCTACATAGGGAGTTCAGGGCCAGGCTGAACTACAAAGGGAGACCCAGCCTTAAAAAACCAAACAAAACCGGGCGTAGTGGCACACATCTGTAATCCCAGCAATCGGGAGGCTGAGGCAGGAGGATCGCTGAGCTGTGCCTTCAAGACCAGCCTGGGCTACACAGTGAGTTCCAGAGCAGTCTGAACTACATAGTGAGACCTTGTCTCAAAAAACCAAAACAAACAACCCGTAAGATGCTCACTGACCTAAGATCTTCATCAGCATAAGATTACCTCTGCCCCCTCAGTCACCTGATTCTCCCTCCAATCACTGTGTCCCCAATAGTGGCGAGCTCACAGAGTCTTCTTTGCCCGCTCTGAGGCACTGACCTCCCGGGCCCCCATACGCTTTAAAATTATGCAAGTCTTGTGTTTTTTTCTTTAGCCCTCAGTGTCCCCCTTTCTAGGCAGTCGGAGGATTGATCACCAATCCTCCCATAAGCTTAGTCGCTAGTACAACAGTGGGTAGTGGTGTTAGGAACAGAAAATCCTCTCCCACCTTCTGGGAACCAACTGTCTACTCAGTATGGCAGCAGGCAGGGGTACAACAGATCCCAGTATTTTAAAGAATGTGTCCAAGGGTTGTCAAAGCAGCTCTAAAAGAGCAAAATTATTTTGATCCATTGTGGTACTGTTGGACTAAGAATATATAGAGTGCACATACCTTAGACATAAATCCTGAGGGTAGAGTATGTGCTTTCCACGGGTGGATTCCCTGGGTCCAATCCTCAGCACCAAAAGAAAAAAAGAAAAACAAAAAGTAATTCTGGTCTATTATTTTTTGGTGGGGGGAAGCCATCATAGAATTTAAAAATCATACATTTTAGCATCAGTAAAACACTATTTTCCTTCCTTATACATTTCCTACTCCCACACCCCTATAGGACTATTTTAGATGGAAGTGAGGGAGGGGCTTGTGCTGCCTTGAGAGCTCTGCCCCTGAGCTACACCTCTGGCCCTTTGTATTTTTTGGAGGCAGGATCTCCCTAAGTCACCCAGGCTGGTCTCCAATTTGGCTCCTCCCACTGGCCCTCCCAAAAGCAGATCGGGGACTACAGGTGTGTACCATGTGCCCTGCCAAGATTTTCCTCTGGTCAAATATTTGTAAAAGGGCTGGGGATTTAGCTCAGTAGTGCCGCTGTCTGCCTCACAAACAAAAAACAAGGTCCTGAATTCCATCCTTGGTACCAACAAAACAAAACAAAAAATAAAGCACATTCGCAAAGGTTTGAATCAAGTTTTCCTTCTAGATTTGGGGTAGGGTAGTAACAGTGCTGGATAAAAGTTAACTGGTATTTAAGGAGACCCCTTCCTTGGCTTTCCAGGGACACTGCTGGGCCGCTCCTGGGAGCATGCCACATTGGCCTCTCTCTGACAACTTGGTGAGGTTTCAGTGTGGCTGCCGGCAGGAGAGCATTCTACACCCTATAGCCATGGCAACAGCGGCCCAGGGGTCTGGCCATAGACGCCAAGTCTCATCTGACACAGTAGCTCTGAGAAGTGGTTCACAGCTCCCAAGGGGTCCCGAGACCCTCCCAGGTGCCCAAGTATTATTTTCATAACGCTACAGGGCTACTGGCTTTCTCCACTGTCATTCTGTTGTGAGCAATAAGTATTCCTGAAAGACATGACATATGACCTCATGACAGTTTACAGAATCAGTAAGAGAATCTTGCTGTCTTCTATAAACCCACACATTAAAGTAGTATGCAAGAGTCAGGTACAGTGGCACATGCCTGTAATTCTAGATATTTGGGAGGCTGAGGCAGGAGGCTTTCATATGTATCTCAGAAACCATCTTAGCTGGGCATGGTGGTGCATGCCTGTAATCCCAGCACTCAGGAGGCTGAAGCAGGAGGATCACTGCGAGTTCAAGACCAGCGTGGGCTACACAGTGAGTTCCAGACCAGTGTGAACTACATGGTTGAGACTCTCTCAAAAAACAGGAAAAAAAAAAAAAAAAAAAAAAA
>NW_022900921.1:13070782-13071062 GCF_012274545.1 Fukomys damarensis | reverse complement strand
AAATCCCAAATTAATCCAAAAAAAAAAAAAAAAAAAAAAAAAAAAAAAAAAAGGACAAAATTATATACATACATACACACACATATTCCAATTCACCAAAATAATAACTTTGTATTACAAACATACACTAAAAGTAACACTCCCCCCCAAAAAAACAAAGCCAATCCTGGTATACTAGTACACACGTGTAATCCTAGCACTATGGGAAGCTGAGGCAGGAAGACTGCAAATTTGAGTCCACCCTGGGCAACTTGGTGACTAGGTAAGAACCTGTCTCAAA
>NW_022900921.1:13061386-13070769 GCF_012274545.1 Fukomys damarensis | reverse complement strand
AAAAAAAAAATGAGTTGGGGATGTAGCTCAGTGAAGAGGTGCTGGGTTTAGTCCCAAGTACTGCAAAAACAAAACGGGATGTAGCTTAGTGGTAGACTGCTCCTGGGTTTGATATCTAGGGCCACAAATAAAAGGAAAAAAGTTTGAAACGTTATAAAATGTCATCTATCCTCTCACTATAAGGGTCTTTGTCATGGAAGATATTTTCATAATCATTTGAGTTAGCAAAAAATGTTTTTTGAGACAGAGCCTCACTATGTAGCTCAGGCTGGTCTTGAACTCAGTTGATCCTCCTGCCTCTGGCTTCTGAGTGCTGGGATTACAGGTGTGCGCCCTCATGCCCCACCCACAAAGTAATTGTTTTGGTTCATCAAACCCAGGATCCCATGCATGTCTCCTACCTCTGAGTTGTATCTCCTACCCTTCCATTTTTTTGTAAGAGTGTGAGGGCACCCTAAGATCACAGATGGGAACACACTGCTCTGGCAGAAAGCTGGCCAACAGGAGCACGTAACACCATACAGCTTTTAGCCAACTATACAACTTGGGTGATTTTTCAGTTTTTTTGGAAAACCCAATGCCAGGCTTAACATAAAGAGCAAAGCAGGGCCAGGGATTTAGTTCAGTGGTGCTGCACCTGCCTTGCAAATGCAAGGTCCAGAGTTCAATCCCTGCTGCCAAAAAACCGAACCAAACCAAAAAGAGAGCAGCAAAACTAACCACATCCATCTGTCCTTTCCCCTTCCCAGGTAAATCCCACACGGAGTGGCATTTCAGTCTGGGTGCCTGGGATGTCGAATCAGAGCTAACAGCTTTGTCCACCAGTGTGCACTGGGAGGGCTGCTGCAGGCCCCTACGAACCGCACGGACACTGATCTCGATCCCACTTGCACACCATACCTGTGACACCCAGAGTGGGAAGCTGTTCCCTGGCAGCAGAGATGACCCGGAAGGAACCAAACAACACAGTGCTCACAGAAACCTCCGGCTCCATGTGGTCTAAAGACTATGGTTGGCTCTAGGACTTGCATAGTCACTCCTGAACAAGCAACTGTGACTGAAGTTAAAATTGATGTCTGGTTGCTGGACAAGGTGGTGCACACTCACAACCCCAAATACTCACAAGACTGAGGCAGGGGGACTGCAATTTTGAGGCCAGGCTGGAGATGTAGCTCAGTGGTCAGGGCCCCTGGGTTCAATCCCCAGTATTGGGGTAGGGTTAAATCCTGGTGAAAAGCAGGGATTTCCCAATTATCCGCCCCAACCTGCACCAGCCTGAAATAGTTTGTAAGGTACAACTTCTAAATTCTAGTACATTCTGGTCAAGAACATCTTCAAGGAGACAACTAAAAGTCTCAGACTGATTTGGCAAATTCAGGATCAGCAGCTCTGCCTGAAACCAGAACTACCTCCCAAAGCCACACAAGTCCACCTCATCTGTCACGATGGACACAAAATGCACAGCCCAGCCCAAACCATCACAGAAGCTTTTATTACTCAGGGGAAGCAGGGAAGGCCACACACCCTGCATGCCAGCCTCGGCGTGGGTGTGTGAGGGAGGCAGCAGGTGCTGGGGACCCTGCTGGGGCCGTCACCCACTCGCTCCTTAGGGAGAGGCTTCTGCGGGTGGCGTGTACGGCTCAGAGGTCAGCTGTGACAAGCAGACTTTCTCCTGGACAAAGGACAACAGCCAGAACGTGGAAACCAGACGAGGCTCATGACACCAGAGGTACACTTCACCGAGATCATAACTGGGAGCAGAGAGGTGGCACTAGGCTCTACTGGGCAGCCGTTCCTCTACATAAGATGCTTCTGAAAGTTAAACACTGGCAGGGCCTTGCCCCTTGCAAACAGCAAGCAGTACACAATTTCTTTTAAGACTTGTTATCTATTATTATTTGGATTTTGAACAAAATTGATGGAGTAGGAGCCAGTGGAAGAATCTTGTTTGATCTGGAAATTTTCTGTGGAGAGCCCAAAAGGTCGGAGAACCAAGTTCCCAAGATCTTTTAGTTTACCTGCAAAGTAAAAGCAAAAACTCAAATGAACACAAGGTGAACAGAAGCAAGAAGACACCAATTGATCTTGTATTCCTGTCTGATTATAAACTAGGAAAAGTAGCTCTCTGCACTCGAAGTAATAGGAAACCTTTGAGGAGACTTTGCAGGTGCTACTCCCCACTCTGCAGTGCTGTCACTCCAGTGCCATCCCTCCTGAGCCTGTGACACAGCATGTGACTGATGAGCGCTGCTGGCCCCTCCGGGGACACCAAACCCTCCTGTCACACTGGACAGAGCTACCACAGGACACAGACTGCTGCTGCTGGTAGCTGAGGTGACGGGTCCCTAGCTGAGGCTCCCCTCACCCCCGGTCTGTTCTCCAGGAAACATCAGCAGCCGTGTGCTGAATTCAACCCAACTTAGCAAACTTCTGCTAAGCCTGGATCCAAACTCAAGAGCCTTCCATTTTTCTAAGCAGATCGTCAGCATCCACATGCACTTAGCATTTACCTCAATGGTCCAGGGCTCTTTTCCCAAGTTCCAGGGTTAACTGGTCACTTGGGTTACCTCATGTCCTAAAGTCACAACTGAGAGACATGGCTATCACATTTGTATGTCAAAAGTTGGAATTTCAAGCAGTACATGGTAGCCCATACTATAAATCCCAGCACTGAGGTGGGAAGACCACACATTCAAGTCCAGCATGGGACAACTCACTGAGACTCTATGTCTCTGTCACACTCACACACACACACACACACACACACACACACACACACACACACACACACACACACACACCCCCAAAAGCTGTAATATTTCAGAGACTTGTAAGGGATTTGTGAGGCAGTGGGAGGACTACTCTGGGCAGTTTTGGCTGGGATGGGTAAACAGGAAGTTTCAACACTCTAATCGGTCTTAATTTATTTCTGCAGGTCTGCTTCCTCTGGAGGTGAGAACAGGGGTAGATGGGAAGAGACGCCCTCAGAGGTACACACTGCTTCCACCTCCTGCTTTTGGTTTTGTGAGTGGTACTGGGAACGGATCTCAAGTAGGACCTTTGCAGTGAGCTAGTGACATCTCCAGCCCTTTCTGTTTTTATTTTGGGACAGGTCCTCAGCTTCCCAGGCTGGGCTCAAACTCAGGATCCTCCTGCCGCAGTCTCCTAGAATGCTGGGCCTGCAGATATGAGTCATCGCGCCCAACTCCACTTCCTTTCCTGTTAGCATCTTCTGTCACTATGAGCCCCCAAACCTTAACATTAGAGTGCAGCCTCTGTCCTAAGTTCTAGTCCACAGAAGCTCACGGAGTCCACAAACTGGCAAACTTATATCTGATCTGGAGAAAGCACCCAGGCCCTGGGACAACTCTGGCGCAAACACGCTCAGCACTGCTGGTCTCGGAGCATCACCGGCCAGGCCTGGGCTGTCTGCACAGAGACCAGGAGCACAGCCTCAGTGGACAGATGGCTGGGCAGGGGAGCATAGCACAAAGAGCTGAGCCAGGCGCCCTCATGGAAACCTGTCATCAACACAGACCCAGCACTCTTCCCTGGGGCTGGTGAAAGAGAACAGGGAGGAAACAGTCACTTAAAGGAATCCAAGAGGGCCGGGGATTTAGCTCAGTGGTTCAGTGGCCTGCCTTGCAAGCACAAGGACCCGAGTTCAATCCCCGGTACCAAAAAAAAGGAATCCAAGAAACGCCACTGTGGAACAAGTCCTGGCTCACAACAGGGAGGGAAGTGAGAGTAAGTGTCAGGAACCACTTACATCAGACTCCCAAAGGGGCGAGCTACATCTCAGAGGAGCCTCTATTCAAGGTCCATAGGCTACACTTCACAACCGTGAACACTTTAAAGTCCAATTTGCATATTTTATTTGGTGTCTGTTAAATTACGGCCTGGGTATCTACAAAAGTTATTCCTAGCTGTTGAGATGCCCACAGCGTCGTGGGGGAGAAAGACTCAAGAGCCACGTGTACCCCAGGAGGCACCTGCAGACCTGCAGGGTGTGGAAGCCGGGCCTAGAGGGGCCAAACTGTGCAGCTTTGAGCACTGAAGGGTGAGGGGCAAGTCCAGGACAATGGCACAATGGAGTGTTGTTCCCAGGCAGCAATGGCGTGACTTAAGCCATCTGTATTAAAGGGACACTTCTTATTTGGGTGTGGTGGGGCAGTCCTTTAATCCCAGCACTCTGTGAGGCTGATGCAGCAGAAGTGAACTTTGAGCTCAGCCTTGGGAATTCAGCAAGACCTTGTTGCAAAATAAAGAGCTGGGGATGTGTGAAGGCCCTGGGTTCAGTTCCCAGTTATCCCTGCTCTGTCCTAACTCACCTGCACAGTGAACAAAGATTCTTCCAACAGAAGAGGATACCCATTCAAACAGCAGAGGGAAACTTTTCCTTCCTAGGTCCGTCCTTTGTGTAACTGGCTGAAGGAGCCATTTACACTAGGGGCCTTTGAACTTTTAGCCTGGTTGACTCTACCGCGTGAGTCATGAAAGTGAACTTTTCCACATGCAGAGGCTGTTCTGGCTGCTGTCCAGAATCCATTAGCAGGTACACACTGAGCTCACCCCTCCCACGGGCCGCCTGGGCAAGGCAGGGATGGACCGGGGACTCGCATCAAGGTGGGCTCTCTGATGGCTTTGCTCAAACTGAGGTGGAAGAATTTTCCTCCTTCCCCTGACCTTCCTCCCGCAAGGGCACGGACAGCTCTCTGGCCTCCTCTCATTCCAGCCTCATTTCCCCTTCCAGGTTCTTCCCTCAATAAACTTCCTGTCCTTCTGCAGTGGTTTATTCTGTGGACAACCCAGACTAAAACACGGTATCATTCTCCCTCCAACTGCACAACCACTGCCTGCACACATTCCACAACTATCGTTTCCAGAACAGAACACACAAGGGGATGTTCAGATCACTAAATGAGACAACGTACACAAAGTGGCTGGCAGGTAGCAGGACCTCACAGAGACAATGACTAACCAGTCCCCACAGGAGAGAAGACCTGAGATTAACTGACTTCAGCTAATTCCCCACCGCGTACTCACTACCATGCGTGGTGGGGATGAAAGACACAGGGCACAGTGTACACAGCTAAGTCACTTTAGAATGTGATGCGGAAGAGAACACACACAAGAGCAAGTTCATATGAGATGTTAAATGCTACAGGAGATGGCTTGAGTAGGAGGGAAGAGAGAACTGGAATCTTGGGCGATCTTTGTAGAAGAACAGAATTTGAACCAGGCACCAAAGGACAGGAGGACTCCACCACCGGACACGATGGAGGTGCACAGGTAGGAAGAAGGGCATATCCTACACTCTCCTGAGCCAAGCTGGTGGCCTATGGCTCTCATGCCACAGGAGGCCACTGAGGTCTTGAGAACTGAGCTTGCAGAGGGAATAATCTATGGCAATGTGCAGAACGGATGAGAAGGGGAGAGCCCAGGGAGCGCCCAACAGTTGCAAAATTAGCATAGCATTATGGAAAAGGCCACTGAGTCAGTGAATAAACATTTTCCCAATGCTGCATGAAAAACCCCTGAAACCACCATGGCCAATGGAACAAGAACACAGCTAAACAGTACGCTCTGAAAAACTCACCTTTTGCTTTTTGTGATAATGGCAGCAAATAAGCAGCAACCTTTGGTGGAGATCATGCTCCTCAAGATAATCACTCAGGAATCTGCCTCTCCTTTAGAGTCAGGCTAGAAGCTCAGATACTAAAGCAGCTTTCGTCGACTCCAAACAGGACCCTTTACTGGAGCCGATCTGCCACACTTTCCACTGGCTGCCAAATGCTACACCTCCCCTGCCCAGACAGTAATCACTGGGCCTCCTTGTTTTCTCCTACAGCAAAGCCGGCACCTTCACTCAGTGTGTTCCTCACTGCGACGCTCCTGCCCACCAGACTAGGGAGAGACTAGCACTGAACCGCTTGTGCTCAGACAAGACTGTTGGGAACTGGAGACCAGTGCTCGCCACCGGATCCAGTTCTGATCAATATTAATTTCTCTGCCTCCAGGCAACACTGCATCACAGTAACCCAACTGATCCTTCATGCATAATGTCTTTGGAGACAGACAGCACAAGGTGGTTTACCTTGAGGGTAACCAGGAGCCATTTGTTTTCCTCTCCTTAAGAACATGGAGTTTTAGCACAGCCCCTCTGGGACCTTCTCCTCCACTTAGAAGAACCAAACTGCACACAACAGAATCCTACTACTGAGTTTCCTCTAATGCGGCAGGGAACACGCGAGGCAGCTAACTCTCACTTTCCTCTGAGCAAAAGGCAAATTAAGAAAACACAAAGCAGGAGAAGATAAAACTCCAGCCCAATTCAAGTGCCTTTTTTAGCCCTGGGATGAAAGCAGAGGCTGACATAAGCTTTTCCAAGAACTGTCAAAGGAGGAAGAGTGAAATAAATGGGGCACTGAGCGTATATTGAGATTTCCTAATGGGAGAACAAAGGCAGCTGACTACAAGGAACTGTTTTAGAGACCCTAATGTGGCCACTGCATGAAATCTTGCCAAGTACACAGTGTGCAGTGCAGAATGCTAGACAGGGCAACATGAAGAGAAGAGAGAGAAAGCAAGCAAGCAAGCGAGACAGGACTGGATTTCCCTCGCCACCTGTGGCTGCAGCCTTAAGAGAGACGGAGACAGTACAGTCTGTCTTTCGATTCTCAGAAAGGGGGTGATGCCAGGACCCGCTCCTACTACTCCTACGTGCAGAGCAGAGAAGAACACCAGGTAGCAGTACAGCTGCAAAGAACGCGCTGGATCTTGAAAGGACAAAGGACTATTCACCCAGCTCCAATACCTCTCCACATGTAGTCCTTGAATGTAGTGCTCACGTTAGCCTTACAAAAAAATTACTCTCTTTTTTCTTTCTAGAAGCACTGGGGATGGAAGCCAAGATCTCCTCGAGGGAACATGCTAGGAAGTGCAGCCCCAAGATGATACCCTTATGTTTATGAATATGCCTGCAGCAGGCTGCTGGTGGCCAGGAGTGATCCAAGCAACTATAGGAATCGACAGATTGAAAATACATCCAAGGTGGGGGAGGGAGGTGACGGCATGCATGGACAGTCTGGAGTGGGTTAAGAACAAGGCCCGCATGTATGCCAGACTGGTTCAAGCAGGGAAGCAGCAACAGGTGCTAGTGCAAGGAAAGTAGGATTATGTGTCAATGCCCTGTCTTGCATCTGTGGCATCTCTGCAGGAAGCCAAAGCCATGCAGAGGAAACTGCCTCCTTAGAGTTTGGAGACAGTTGGGAATTGATTCCCTCTGGAACTGACAGTGGGAGGAACATGGAGTTAGCAACAGCTCCTTTATGTTGTATATTTATTGACTGATTTATTGTTTTGGTTGATGTTGTTGTTTTTTAAGACAGGGTTTCACTATGTAGTTGAGACTGACCCTGAACTCACTAAGTAGTCCAGCCTGGTCTTGAACTCACAGTGATCCTCCTGCCTCAGTCTCCCCAGTGCTGGGATTACAGGCGTGCGCCACCATGCTCGGCTGGTTTATTGGTTTTTGAGACAGGGTCTGCCTATGTAGTCCAGGCTGGTCTTGAACTGACTATGTAGCCCAGGGTGGCCTTGACTCATGGCAATTCTCCTGCCTCAGCCTCCTGAGTGCTGGCATTATAGGCTGTTGTACAATGCCTGGTCCTTTATGGTTTTAGACTGCTTCAAAATATGGACCTAAAACTGGGTGTGGTGTCTCACATCTGTAATCCCAGAACTCAGGAGGCTGAGGCAGGAGGATCCCTGTGAATCTGAGGCCAGGGTGAACATAGGAATTTGACTTCAAGACCAGCCTGAACTACACAGCAAGACCCTCTCACTCACTCACCCATTCACAAACACGCCAGAGACCAATGCCTAAGAGAAAAATCATCTTTAAGTCCATTAGGACCATTCACAAAGTGAACTCAGCATGAAATTCAGTTCAGCTAAATGTTTCTTGTTTTTTTTTACTTTGTTACTAAAATAAAGCATCATTAAGCAAATAGGTAAGACAATGCTCTTTTCCCTCCCTTTTTTTTTGAGACAGTGTCTCACTATGCAGTTGAGACTGACCTGGAACTCACTACGGAGCCCAGGCTGGTCTCAAGTCACAGTGATCCTCCTGCCTCAGTCTCCTGAGTGCTGGGGTTACAGGAGCACGGCACCATGCCCTACTTCCCTCTTTTGATGAAAATTACTCCTAATTTTTCTGCTCAACATGGTGTTGAATTTAATTAGATATGTAAATTAGGAAAATAATCTTTTTTAGAAAAACTGGGCAAGGCTCCAGAAATAGCCTGAATCTGAGCAGTTCTCTCTGGAGTCTTGAGGTGACCCGGCAAGGCCAGGAGGCTCTGGACAGTCTAGGTTAGCAACTTCTGCTCAGCCAACTCTGCTGGAGGAAAGATTCTTTGGGAAGTCTGTCTTCCTTCTCTGCATACTGGGGCCAAGGCATAAATGACCAAGCTCAATGTATCTTAAATGATTTTTCCTTTGGGCCCACGTGACTGCAATACACTGAATATAATCCATTTAACAGATTTAGAGAAGCTGGGTGTGGTGGCACACACCTGTGAGCACAGCACTTGGGAGGCTGAGGCGGGAGGATCACTATAAATTTGAGGCTAGTCTGGGTTACAAAGTGAATTCAGGGCCAATGTGAACTGCATAGTGAGATCCTGTCTCAAACAAAACAAAACAAAACAAAACAAAACAGGCCCCAGGTTTGATCTCAGGCACAAAAGAAGCCAGGTAGGGAGCTTGTTTTTTTTTGGTACTGGGGATCAAACTCAGGACCTTGTGCATGCAAGGCAGGCACGGCGCCACTGAGCTAAATCCCCAGCCCTGTGTGTGCATTCTTGAAAGTAAGAAAAAATTTCCAAGAAGGACAATGGAAATTTGGTTTGTGAAAAAGGTGATACCCTCTCTAAATCACACTGTTCTTTCTAGAGAAAAATGGCTAAAAAGAAGGTCACTGGCCCCCTGTATTGCCACACACTGCAAAGGAAGGGTCTGCAAACTACTGAACTGTTATGTTCACTTCTAGTAAATAAAAGCACTAATGTCTCCACGCTGGTTTCCTAGCTGTTTATGGTCAAGTGAAAGTAAGGAGAGCAAACTTACCTAACATCTCTTCTTTTAGTCTTTCATTACGTTCTTCAATTTGCTTAGGTAATCTCTGAGGGAAAAGCAGAAACTAAGGTTGGTGAAAAATTCTTTGCTTTTTTTGAAATTTTTGAAACATTTAAAACCCAACGTGCAAAGATCAGCTTGGGTATACAAATATGACCCCATTAAAGGGAAAAAGCAAATACAATGATGCCTCAGCTCAACAATTCAATTCTTTTTTTTTTTTTTTTTTTTTTTGTTTTTTT
>NW_022900921.1:13046476-13061282 GCF_012274545.1 Fukomys damarensis | reverse complement strand
TTTTTTTTTTTGGTTTTTTGAGACGGTCTCACTATGTAGTTGAGACTGACCTGGAACTCACTATGTACCCCAGGCTGGTCTCGAACTCACAGCAATCCTCCTGCCTCAGCCTCCCCAGTGCTAAGATTACAGGCATGAGCCACCACGCCCGGCTCACCAACTCAATTCTTTCCATGATTCTGGTGACAAACTGCTCGCCATGAACTGTTTCTCCTTTGTGATGTCTGTCTGCTATGCCAACCCTACCTTGGAGTCAGCTGACTATTGATGAAACCTCTACGAATTGTGAACTAAATAAACCCTTTCCCCTTTACCTTTGGTTGTAGGGTACACTTTTCTCAGCAATGAGAGAAAAGTGACGAAGACATTCAGTGCCCAAGGCAATCTGTGAACTCCATTGCTTGGATGGCCCCACCCCTACGGCACTGCCTGTGATTGTAGCTCCCATGGCTTCTTTCTCTCGGGCCAACTCTGCTCCCTCCTTGCAGTTTTCCTCAGATGATCCACATTCCTGGTTTCTTCAAACTTCTGGGTTCTCTACTGTGCCTTCACACTCACAACTTCACACAATGCCCTATCAGGGGCACTCTGCCCGGCCTCCAGGCCTGCTTCTGAAATCTGGTGGAAGCCTTCCTCATCCCGTAACTCTTGCGTTCTGCATGTGCCTAACACCAGCACCAAGTGGCACCAGGTTTGCCACCGACTGGAGCAGTAGCCAGGCTTCCCTTTTGGCTATAGAGTCCAAGCACCTACAGACCAAATCTGGAGGAATAACCTCCCTAGGCTGCTGCCATTCTGGAACATCGCGCTCTAGGGCTCTATGCAAAGCAAAGTCTATCACCTTTGCAACTCTGAGGCTGCAAGTGCTGGAGTCCTACTGGTTCCTGTTATGTCCTCAGGCCATCTTTTCTGTTGTGTCCTCCTGAAATACTTGGGTTTTTTCAACAACCAATGTCTCCTCTATTATATCTGTGTAGGCACAATTTTACTGAAGCCTCCTTTCTGGTCAAATTCACAGTATTTTAAATAATTTTGCTGGGCTCTTTGCTTTTGATTCTCAACATGGATCTGGCTAAAAGCCCCTAACAGTAGCCATGCCACCACCTCAACATTACTCGGCCTTGAAATTTCTTCTACAAGATTAATTAGTCCACCCCCTTTAACCTCAGTCCCTTAGCCTGAGGCAAAGTCTCTGGACAGGAGCAAAACGCAGACACTTTGTGCCAAGCACACACTCTTCCCAGCAGAAACCTCTCATGTCTGGTCTTTACTGGCAGGATTTGTATCTGTCTTCTGGTCTTCTTATCTCTGACCAGAATCTTCCATTAAAGAACAACCTAAGGTGTCAGAGCTCTGCCTTTTCTGCTGGCATATCCAAACCTTTTCCAACTCTCCACCTTCCCATAGGCCAGTCAAAAAGTCTCCTAAACCACACGGTCAGGGGCAGTCACAGCAATAACCTCACTTCTCTGGCTCCAAATTCTGTCCTACTTACTTTTCTTGTTGTGGGGCAAAATACTCAGCACCCACAGTTAAGGGAGAAAAGTTTTATTTGGCTCACAGTTTGTCTGTTTCAGTCCATAATCAGCTGGCTCCAAGGCAGGGTGGCACGGCAGAGGGGCCTCACAGAGAAGAAACAGTTTATGGTGGGCAGAAGGTAGCAAAGCAAGCAAGTGGGCAAGACAAGCCTCTTTCTGTCCCTCACACTGTAACCAGGGGATTGGTGTGGTGCGAAACCAATCAGTGTACTGATTTAGTAATCACCCACCCTTATTCCTAGCACCCTTAACCGTAACACTGTACCATGAATCAATCACACAGACTAGATTCAGCCACCTCTGAAAAATCCCCACCTATAGCCTATAACTGCATAAGGCTTTGGGGGACATCTAGACACAAGCCATAACAAGCCATTATGTTTTGGTAATAACATATAAATATCTCATTGTAGCACATAATTAGCATATATGCTGCTTTACGAATTAATAAAAAAGTGGTGATAAAAGTCAAAGTTTAGCTAGGTGTGATGGGACATGCCTGCAATTCCAGAACTCTGGGAAGCCAAGGCAGGAGGATCACAAATTAAAATCTAGTCTGGACAACTTAGTAGTTCAGCAAAACCGTGACTCAATATAAAAAATAAGTAAAAGGGCCAGAGATGTAGCTCAGTGTGAAGGCCTTGGATTCAGTTTCCAGCACTGCAACATAAGTGAATAAATAAGCATAAATATGAAGTTAATTTTAAATGGGGGGAGGAATCAACAATGTTTAGATAATTTACACCTGAGGTAAAAATAAGTATGAGCTTCTGAAGCAGAAAGACTGTCAATGCCAAGGACAAGAATGACAGGCACTTTCATCAAGGTCAGGCTTAGGATGTGCTCAGCTGGAACTGCGCAGCACATATGATGACAGGACCGAGGCCTGGTGCCTGAATGAGGGAAAGGATGGGCAGAAACCAGAGCAAATGTCCCGTCTATAATGCTACGAATCGCACGGACCCGATCTCTGTAACTACAGTGGATATGATTTCCCCGAGCAATGGTGAAAGGCAGTTCCTATCACTCCAGAGGGTCATGGGGACACCCACGGCTCTCAGAATGCCTGTTAAATAGCACAGTCATGGCGCACTTGTGGCCACCACTTCAAAGACCCAGCTCCCACATATTTTGCTAAAGGTTAAATGTGGAATTTAGTTGTGTCCCACAGGATTATTTAATATTCACTATCAGAGAAGAAGAAAAAACATTTAAAAAAATATAGGTCTTACCATACAAGCTTCTCTTGCTTGGTGTACTGATGGATCCTTCTCTAATACAGTCTTATAGTCTTCCAGGGCTTCATCTAGTTTGTCTGTTTTCTCGTACAACTCCGCTCTCCTCAATATTGCTCTGATGTAGCTGGGGTTCAACTGAATTGCTGCAAAAAGAGAAGAAATAACAATTTCACAAAAAGAAGACGCCCATGAATCTTGGGATGTATCAAGTTCATTCATCAACCACCTTCCAAAGGTCAAAGCCTGTGCCTGCCATTGCACTTTTCTCTGTACAGGGCAAAGTAAAGACTTTAAGATCTGTGGGTCAGACAGAACCTCTTCTCTAAACAATGACAAATACAGACCATTTGTCACCATGCAGGGGGCTCTGTTTCAATAAAATGTTACACTTCTGGACACTGCAATTTGAGTTTCAAGTAACTTTTTTTTTGGAGACAGGGTCTTGCCATGTAGTCCAGGCTGGCCCAGAACTCACTGTGTGGCCCAGGCTGGCCTTGAATTCCTGGAGATCTTCCTACCTCAGCATCCCAACTGCTGGGTTTGCAGGTGTTAACCACCACGCCTGGCTCAAATAATTTTCACATATCATAAAATACTATTTTTCTTTGGGGTTAATCTAGACTTTAAAAATGTAAAAATCATTCCTTGTTGGTAGACTATAAAAATAGGTGGCAGGATGGATTTGGCTTATGGTTTAATTTGCCAAACTCTGGGCTACATTCCAAGTCCTGCTTTTTGTTGACTTATCTTTTACCCAGTTCAGAATGGGCCAGACACTGAGATTAAGTGCACAGCAGATTAATGAGACAGAAAAGTGTGTGGAGCTGAAGGAAACCATCTGGTGGCACAGTCCTACCATTCTCTTTTCTAGGATGCAACTACCAAGGTTATATTTTTAGTTCACCTCTTACAGTTCCTTCACACTATTGCTTTGGTACCTTTTGGTCAGGGTGCAAAAGACCTTTTCTTCTACTCAGAAATAATTTCCCTGGGCCGGGGATTTAGCTCAGTCATTCTGCCGCCTACCTTGCAAGCGCAGGGACCCAAGATCGAACTCTTGACACGAAACAAACAAACCGGAAAAAAAAAAAAAACAAAGAAAAGAAAAGAAAGAAAAAATTGCCCTAATAATCTTTTTGTTTTCCTTTCTTTCCCCCTCTTTATTTTGAGATAAGTCTCTCGCTATGTAGCCCAGGTTGGCCTCAAACTCACAGCAATTCTCCTGCTCCAGCCTCCCAAGTATTGGGATTATAGGTATGTAGCACCAGGCCTAACTACCTCTGCTGGGTTTTGATTACACATACTGTACTTCTTCTATTCTTTCTAAACTGTTTCTTTTTCTATGAGGTAGCAACGACCTGGCTCTAAAACATCCTTGTCTCTTTATATAATATTCCCTTAATTTTCTTTTAGTCATGCTTTTAGCCAACAATTATTAGTAGTTAATCTATGTATCTAATTAGTATGTCAGGAGTATTGTGGTAAAGAAGATGAAGTCCTTGTTGTAATAGCTTTCTTCTATTTTAGTTACAGTGAGAGCAGGCTGCCACACAGGTCAATGATCTCACACAGTGAGAGTGCTGTGGGCAAAGTGATGTACATGTAAATGAAGACAGTGCTCAGAGAATATGAAATAGGAGTAGGAGGGAGGCCAACCCTTTGAAAGGTGCCAGCAATACATGCATGTCCTGAGGCCAAATGTATGTTAGATAAAAGTCCTTTGTCACTGTGGACAGGTCAGAACAGGTACAGTAAAGACATTCTAAATGTTAATCTGATGAAACTAGAAAATGGTACTTTTATTTCACTTTTAAAAAGACTGGCAAGGCTGGGATTTAGCTCAGTACTTCCACCACCTGCCTCGAAAGCGAAGGTCCTGAGTTCTATCCGCAGTACCAAAAAACAAAACAAAACAAAACAAAAGAAAACCGGTAAATTCACAATGTTAATACTGATAATGTAAGAAAAAAATTTCCAAAACACTGGCTGCAGAGGGGTAGATACGTTTGATATACTAAATTGGGAAAACTAGGGATTACTGCATCAGATGGTGGATCATATAAGTCATCTGCCCTTGAGTTGTGCACAAAAACAGCATATATACATTCCAAGTTTCCAGCACTAAAAGATGTGAAAAACCAATAAAAAGTAACCAAAGAAAAACACCAAGGAAGCATTAAATCAGCATAACAGATACTAAGAGAGTCATGAATTATCTGATAAACTAGTTAAATTCCCGCCTAATAAAATCCAAACTCAGTAAAATAATCAATTTCTGATCTGAGATGCTCATATTTGTATGATACAAAGGTTAAAAGGGTTTAAAGGTCATAGAAACTCTTTAGGTCACAGAAATGGAAAGCAACACTTCTATCAAGCAAAAGCAAGGATATTATATTTCACATGTAAGAGACTATGTGTCATTCACATGTCAGATTATTGTTCAATATTTTTTTTTCCCTTGCGTTTACTGCTATATTTTAGGTATACAGTACAGTTACATTCATTATTGGGATCTTGTACCTTTAACTGTTCAGTATCTTGATGTGAGTGGTAGTTTTACTGTTGTAAACTGATACAGACACATATACTTTAAAATATATTTGAAATTAGTGCATTTCATGTACTTAAAATTCATTGAGAAATTTTTTAAAGAGAATAGATGTAGGAAAAAAAGAAAAAAGATAGCTTTGAATTGTTCTTCACATATTCACTAAAGCAGTAGAAAATGGCTGAACCATCCATTCAAAAGTATGCTTACTGGGCCAGGGATTTAGCTCAGTGGTTCTGCCACTTGCCTTGCAAGTGCAAAGACCCGAGTTCAATCCCTGGTACAAAACAAACAAACAAACAAACAAACAAACGTATGCTTACTGTAAGACACTGTATGGTCATCTGAAAATGCTGAACTATAAAGCCCCAGAGGAAGGATACAGAAGTTCTTATGCACCTCTGACCAAAAGCCCCTGTTATCTGTGTAGCTGAAGTAACAGTCATGAATGTTAACAAGTAGAAGGAAAAAAAAAGTTGTACCTTTGCTGCAGTCACCAATGGCCATCTCCTTCTTATCCTAAAAGGAACACAAACATTAATAATACTACCCCAAATTTATCTTAGTGGCTCAAGTGCCCACTGACATGATCATTAACAATTGCTCATGGAAAAAAAAATTGCTCATGGAAATACAGAATGCTTTTTAAAGAAATCACATGAAAATATGCATTAAATCCAAAATCAATGACTCTGACCTAATATCCGCCTGGTAACAAATATTCTAGTAGCTTCTTTTCCTTGAAGACTGTTCTGAGTTATTCCTTTTTTGCTAAATCCCTGGCCTGACTTACTAGATTTTTAAAGACTTGTTACATTAGAATGTGGGCAATGAGAAAACTATGTGGTCAATAAACAGAGCAACTGATAAATGAAGAAATGGATTAGTTACCATCCTCTCTGGCTACTTGTTACATCACACATAATGTGGACTTTTCCAAAAAGCATATACATAGATGGTCCACCTACAGCCAGTACAGTTTGTCCTTTAGTCTCAGTTATCACTATCAACTTATCCACCGATGAGACAAAAATGTTAACAATTCACCAAATGAAATCTCTCCCTAACTGAACTTGCTGAGTGTAGAAACACAGCACGGTAGCAGGGACACTGAATGTCAGAAGAACTGGAACCTGGCCCAGCTCTGGCACTGCCTACTGCTTACAGCTAGACTCGATGCTACATGTTATGCTCTAAAACATTGGTTTATACAAATTAGAAGTTTTCTACATTATATAAAAATTAGTTCAAATAAATGTTCAATACTCCCATAAATTTATTATAGCAAATACTAAATATTTTCCAGAATATTTGTTTTTTTTTCTTTTATTGAGTTTATTGGTAATTCAATTGGTAATTTTAATTGGTAATTTTAAATTGAGTTTATTGAGTATTTTAGGCATACAATGCAATTACATTTATTATTGCGATCTTGTACCTTTACATGATAGGTGTTGGTTCTCATTTTTTCCCCCTTGTCCCTGCCCTCCCTTCACCCCCTCCTCCTCTCCCCATTTACAAACACTATATTTCCATTTTGTCATATTTTTTTCTTTTCCCTTATTACCTTTCCCCTACCTTTCCCTACACCATTAACCCTTTTCTTCCTATTTTACATGGTTAATTATTTCATTAGGATCTTATGTACTATTATAGCTTTTCACACCAGAGAAACTATTTGGTATTTACACATGTGTGACTTATTTATTTCACTTAGGAGGATATCCTCAAAACGTATCATACTATGAATGACTCTAATTTCTCATTCTTTATGGCTGAGTAGTATTCCATTTTACAGAAAAACCACATCTTCTTTATCCAATTTCCAAATGATGGGCAAATGGGCTGTTTCCAAGTTTTAGCTATTACAAACTACGCCAACTATAAACATAGGTGCGCATATATCACTGTGATATGATTCCTTTAATTCTTTTGAAAAGATACCCAGCAGAGGGATGGCTGGGTCAAATGGAACCTCTGGTCCCAGCTCTTTGAGGTATCTCCATATTGATTCCCACAGTGGCTGCACCTGTCTGCACTCCCACCAACAAGGGAGAAGGGTTCCTTTCTCCCCACAACTCCGCCAACATTTGTTATTGGTTGATTTCTTGATAGCAGCCATTCTTTGCGGGGTGAGGTGGAATCTCAGTGTTGTTTTCATCTGCGTCTCTTGAATGACCAGTGATGTGGAACATTTTTTCATATATTTACTTGCTGCTTTGACTTCTCTGTCTGAGAAATGTCTGTTCATTTCAGATGCCCATTTTTGAACTGGGTCTTTATTTTGGGGGAGCTGAATGTTTTGAGTTCTTTATATTTTCCAGAATATTTTTAGAGCAACGTCATAAAATTCTGTTTCAAGATTCAATCAAAAACAGTTCTGGTGCTGAGGATTTAGCTCAGTGGTTCCAGCGCCTGCCTCCCAAGCACAAGGGCCTGAGTTCTAATCCTAGTTAAAAAAAAAAGATAAAAAACCAACCAACAAACAAAACAAAACAAAAAACAGTTCTGTTTTCAGGATGGTGAGGGACTACTTATTAAGTTCAAGATATCTATTAGGGCTTTGGAAAAGTTCTGGAACTAGACAATAGTGACGGTTGCCTAATACTGTGAAGTTTTGTTTTGTTTTGTTTTTGGTACTGGGCATCAAACTTGGGACCTTGTGTTTGTGAGGCAGGCGGTGGAACCACTGAGCTAAATTCCTGGCTCATGTTTTTTACTGCTTCTCATGGATTTTTCTACGTCTGTGATACAAAGTTAGTTACACTTATCTTGGTGAACTGGGGCATTTACACGTAGTCTCACTATACTGTCCAGGCTGGCCTTGAACTTGTGATCTTCCTTCCTCAGCCTCTTCAGTGCTGGGGATACATGGATGCATCAACAGGCCCAGTTCTGCGAAGGTGTTTAATGCCATTGAATTGTGTGCCTTAAAATGGTTAAAATGGTCAATTTTATGTTTTATGTATTTTACCATAAAAAACAAACCCCAAAATTTTCCAGGGTCATTTGTATTCCAATGTTCACCATACCAATTAATATATTAAAAGCACTAAGAGATGAAGAATTTATACAACTTTGACCTAGAGTTAAAACTGTGCTCTAACTTGGGCTTGCTTTTTCTGTCCTCATATAAAATACAGGGCATTCAGTCAGGGATGTCGAGTGTGCTAATCTATCTTTCTGAAACTGTACTTAAGTAGTTCACTCATCATTTTCTTGGAAAATACAGAACATGCTCCTTTAATTTTATCAAGGTACTAATCTTGGTATCTTTCTAGTCTGTTAAGATCTTTAAGTATCAAAAGTGCAACTTAAAAACCCAAAACTCACTCTAACCAATCTTTTGCATAGGAAACAATAACATAGCAATGCCCTTTTGAATTCTCAAGTTCATAGACAAAAGACAACCAAAACGGTATGTTTTCTTGACTCAGAACTAGCTGAGGCATTGTGAACTCACTAAACTCATGAGGAAGAGGCAAGAAGATGGCCAAGTTCAACGCCAACCTGGGCTGCAGAGTGACACCCCGACTGAAAAAAATATCAGAACAAGTCTGTAATGATAGGCCAAGCCTGGAAGTATCACTGACTTAGGCTACTGTGGAAATAAAGAATCCCCAACCCCCAGGAACCAAGTGGATGCTGTGCGTTTCCTCTGACAATGAAAGTGCCCTCAGTCACACTTTATAGCATCAGTGTCCAGTCTGGCAATGTGGTGAGACACAGGAGCAGAGGCAAAAATATTACAAGTTTTAAGCTATGTATAAAAACTGTTGAGTGGGACCAGGGATTTAGCTCAGTGGTTCAGTGGCCTGCCTTGCAAGCGCAAGGACCCGGAGTTCAATCCCTGGTACCAAAAAAACCCAAAACAAACAAACAAAAAACAACAACAACAACAAAAAACTGTTGAGATTAAATTCTGATCACTGTTACGATTACATTAGTTAATTGATTAAAATTTTTTGTTTTGTTTTTGAGACAAGGTCTTGCTATGTATGTAGTTCAGGCTGGCTTTGAACTCATGGAGATTCTCCTGCCTCAGCATCTTAAATGCTAGGATTACAGCGTGTGCCACCATACTTGGACCAGATTTTTCACATTAAAAAAAATTTATTTTTGCAGTGCTGAGAATTAAACCCAACGCCTTGCGGATGGGCTCAACCACTGAGCCACATCCCCATCCCCTTTTAAAATTTTGAGACAGTGTCCCATACACGTCCAGGCCAGCCTCCCATTTACAATCCTCCTGCATCAAATTTCCAAGCCACTGGGATAGTAGGCACGCACCGTTGCCACCATGCCTGGCACAGATACAATTTATTTATTTGGTACCAGGGATAGAACTCAGGACCTTGTGCTTTTGAGGCAGGCGATGGAACCACTGAACTAAATCCCCGGCCCGCAAATACAATTTAAAATAAACTTAAATAATTATTTTATTTTTCCTAATACAAAATGTTGGTCTGTAAATTCCATAAAATTATTTCTTCTTTCTTGCACATCAAACATTCCAAAAATAGTCTACCTTAGAGACTAAAGCCAATTTAAGTTCCAGACAAAAACAAAACCTTTTTGTACATCCAAACATTCAAGCACACATTCTCCTCCCCACCAGAGGGTCTTTAAAACAAAAAAACCTGGGTTACCCAAACTGAGTTTGGTGGAAGCACTTGAGAATTTCAGGCACAATCAAAAAGTGATGGTAAATACCTGATCTAAAAACACAAACCAGAAAAACCCCACTTTCACCTATCTTGAGCCAGCTTTGTGACTGCTTACATGTATGCCAGCTAGATAATCTACCCACTGCAGAACAGGTGACTCCAGAGGTCGGCAGTAGTAGCTACACAAATGGCAGCGTTGTCTTTCAAATTACTCATTTAAATATAGCTAAACTAATTAAACTGACTAGAGAAGAAATTCAGACCCACTGTCAACACATTTCATTATTAGTACCAACACCGTATAAACAAACGCATTTCTACTTTTACCTAAGCTACATTCACCCTCTGCCACTTCTCAATTTCTTGGAAATGCAAAGAGCAACTTTCCCTGACACCTACTCTGCATTTAAGAGGGTTTTTCATTCTAATTACTGGATATTTCTGTCAGTGTTTGGATTTTCACAGAAAAAGCAGTCTTAGGACTAAGTATCTTTAACTCTAGAGTTTTATCAGTATTTCCCTGTGACGGTGAGTCTTCATCTAGAATTCCAGAGGTCTAAAGTATGCAGCACTTGGCTTCATGCTTCCATAACTTGCTCTCATTCAGTGGAAACTTATCAGCCTTCCTTCCATGCAAGTATTCACTCAAGTACTTTAATACAAGGAGGGTTAAGAGTAGTCCAAAATATTCCACTCTCCTTGCAGCCTTTATATCAAGGAAATACAGATACAGGAAAAGAAAAACAAACTTTAAGCCCTAAGGCTGGTTTTTGGAAAGAGACTACCCTACGAAACACTGCAAGGTCATGTGCCTTTTTTTTTTTTGTTTTTTTTTTTTTTTGAGACAGGGTCTCATTATGAGTTGAGACTGACCTGGAACTCACTATGTAGCCCAGGCTGGTATCGATCTCACAGAGATCCTCCTGCCTCAGCCTCCCAAGTGCTGGGATTACAGGCATGCACCACCACCCGCAGCAAGATCATGTGCTTTTTAAAAAGAAAAGGTCCAAGATTCACACCTGTTTCATCCTTGCAGCCGCTCTATTTGAAAACAGAACAGATCTCTCCTTCTGGAAGCATGATGGGCACATATGAAGGGCTCGGCTGTAGGAACTTTCAGCTTCTACATAATCTAACGATAAGGGAGAGCAAGCAGTCAAGATTTTATTTCTGACACTGTGTTCCACAGAATCTCAGAATGCATAACTTTCCATTCTCAAGACAAAAGGTTTCAAACCCTTTCTTCCTTTTCCCTCTCCACAGAAACAATATTTCTTTGTGTGGTCTTACAGGGCATGTGAGAAACAATGGCTGAATGTGCTGCTGGCAGAGAGGACACGATACAGGAGTAGCCCACTCCAGAGCAGAGATGGCAAACCTCTCAGGGCTTTCAATGATAACAAAAGCTGGCTGCGGAACGCGTGCCACAGGTTCACCACCACTGCTCTAGATGTTCAGCTTTCGTGTGGGTTAGAAGATAAGAAAGGGATTTTCAAAGGGGTTAAGGAACTGGACAGGTGAAAGAAGCTACAGTGTGGGATCCATGACTCATGCATAAAGAAAAAAAAACAATTCTAGCCGGGCATGGTGGCACACGCCTGTAATCCCAGCACTCGGGAGGCTGAGGCAGGAGGATCGCTGTTAAGTTCAAGACCAACCTGGGCTACATAGTGAGTTCCAGGTCAATCTCAACTACATAGCGAGACCCTGTCTCAAACAAACAAACAAACAAACAAACAAACAAACAAAAATTCTAGGGACAGGGGTGTAGCTCAGTGGCAAATCACTTGTCTGGTGCATGCAAGGCCCTACCTTCAAGACCCAGGGGTGGAGGGGGGAAAAACCCTATGTATATATTTTCATTACAACTATTACACTTTAAAACTGTACCCATGAAACACTTGTACAGATACATTGTGGAGGTGAAATACCTAAAAAGTAACACCTAAAGATCTTAAAAGAGAAAATACACAATCATTGATATATTATTATATATACAATTATACTCTGGATACTAAGAAAATATTGTTTCTTCACTCCTTTCTTGGGCTTAAAACATTTAACACTAATGTGCCATTAGAACCATTAGTTCTGTTAGAAAAAAAAAGAAGTGAAGACTGCCAAATCAGGATACGAGGAAAAAAAAATGTAAACCTAAAAATAACTGGGGGAAAATGTTAATACTCCTAAGATTTCTAAAGCACATCCACTTTGAGATGTAACAGAAGGCTGTTATAAGATCAATACAGTAGTTTCTCTAAATTATTGTAATGCACTCCAACCTACTGCTAAGTAAATGCAGGAAATGCAGTTAAGGCATCTGTTACATCTGGATGTCATTTCTCCCTCCACAGTTTTACTTTCAGGAGCTCCAGTCTTCAGTATGAGACACTTGGAAGTGGAACCTTTAAGATGCAGCCCTCAGGTCACTGGAGGAGCCATCCTGGAATGGGAACACGGGTCCCCTGCAGTGACTTCTCAGAACAGCAGGTTGTTCTAATAACTGCAGCCTTACCCTGGGGTCTCTCTCTGGCTTCCTATTTTGAAAGATAGTCAGTTCTTGCACAGATTCTCTCCATCTACCATGGGGCACTTACCTGAGGACTACAATGTTCCTTGCATTTTCACACTCCCAAACTGTGAGCTAAATAAACTCTTCTCTTTATAAAATTAGCCTGCCTCAAGTATTTTGTTATAACAACTAAGAGCTTTAACACTACCAAAGGGGGGAAAATCATATTGAAGAACAACCAAGAACAAGTACTTTCCTAGTCTGCAGTGGCTGGGCCCATTTTCACAGCACTGCAGCACTTGAGAAATGGGGACTCTTCTTTTACAGTGACACAGTAAGGTTAATGTTTTCCAAGGCAGTAGCAAAGAGTTTTACCCCTGATTTGCGGACTGATAAAGGAAGAAATAAAATAAAACAACTAGGCTTGTGCCACAGAGACATATGGTAACCGAGTACCACCAGGTGAGAATGATTTGGAGCTGGTAAAAAGACAAAATTCCAGCTATCAAGGCAACAGTGTACTGGGAAGAGCTCAAGTTTGCTAGTTGTTTCCAAATGTTCTTTGCTATGTTTTCACAGACTTTAAAACAATATAAGAATCAAGACAACCACACATGAGCACTAAAAGTTATCTTACCCCCTTTCTTAAATTGTTCATTTCCTTCTTCCTTTAGTCTAGTGCTCTCTTCTCTTTTTTTCTGAAAGAGATCAGAGAATTACATACATTTATACCTTAGCACTCAACTTCTTTGAAACTCTTAAAATTTGGTAACTGTATTTTGACACAAAAACTTGTCCTCATATTCATCATTTGGTACTTGACATACAAGCTATAACTCGACGGTACTGATTGCCTACTTTCTCACTACCCTTTCCAGTCAAAATAGTTTGGTACTTGGTGATTCTGGTATTCATGGCACTCCCCAGAACCAATTGACAGCAAGTGCTGAGGCACCTCTGTAATTCCTTATAATATCCCCCCTTTTTTTTTTTTTGGTATCAGGGATCAAACTCAAGACCTTGGGCTTGCAAGGCAGGCGGCGGTACCACTGAGCTAAATCCCCGGGCCCTCCTTATAATATTCTAAGTGAACAAAAAGTAAGTTTTCTTTACATACAAGTCTCCTTGCTTGCCTCCAAGCACAAGGTCTTCAGTTCAGTATCTGGTACCAACAAAACAACAAAAATAATACATACAAGTCTCCTTATCATGGGCAGCAAGTTAACTATGTAGAACTGGGTGAGTCTTATCTAAATCTGAAACAGTGATAGAGAAAACACATGACCATCCAGCTCATCATGAATTTTATTCCTTTTTTTTTAAAAAAAATTGGGTACTGAACTCAGGACCTTGTACTTGTGAGGCAGGTTCTGGAACCACTGAGCTAAAACCCTAGTTCCAATTTTCTTTTTTTCCCCCCGAGTAAGTTTATTCGTACATTTAAAGCAAACAATACAGTTAAATTTATCATTGGGATCTTGTACTTTTACATGACGTGTCTTGGTTCTTATTTTTTCCCCATACCCCAGCCCACCCTTCACCCACTCCACCCTTCCCTATCTACAAAGACTTTGTTTCCATTTTTCAATTTTTTCAATTTTTTTCTTTTCTCGTATTTCCTTTCCCCTCCCCTTCCCACTTCCTCTTTAGCCATTTTCTTCCTATTTCATACTATCAATTGTATCATTTGAACCTTATTTACACTTTGTTTTTCACACCAGAGAAACTATTCAGTATTTACTCATGTGTCTGATTTATTTCACTTAAGAGTATAGCCTCAATGTGCATCCATTTAGCTATAAATGTCTCTAGTCTCATTCGTTATGGCTGAGTAGTACTCCATTTTACAAACCACATCTTTATCCAGGCTCCAGCTGATGGGCATTTGGACTGTTTCTAAATTTTAGCTATTACTAACTGTGCCGCTATAAACATGGGTGTGAATATATCATTGTGGTATGATTGTTTTAATTCTTTTGGGAAGATACAGCAGAGGGATGCCTGGATCAAATGAGACCTCTAATCCTAGTTCTTTGAGGTATCTCCATATTTACTTCCATGTGGTTGCACCAGTCTGCACTCCCACCAACAATGGAGAAGGGTTCCTTTCTCCCCGAAGCCCCACCAGCATTTGTTATTGGTTGATTTCTTGATAGCAGCCACTCTTTCTGGGGTGAGGTAGAATCTTAGTGTTGTTTTCATCTATATCTCTCAAATGACCAGTGATGTGGAACATTTTTTCATGTGTTTACTTGCTGCTTTTACTTGTTTGTCTGAGAACTCAATTTTACTCTTGATGT
>NW_022900921.1:13037182-13046454 GCF_012274545.1 Fukomys damarensis | reverse complement strand
AAAAAAAAAACTTAGCAGGGCGTGGTGGCGTATGCCTGTAATCCCAGCACTCAGGAGGCTGAGGCAGAAGGATCACTGTGAGTTCGAGACCAGCCTGGGCTACATAGTGAGTTACAGGTCAGTCTCAACTACATAGTGAGACCCTGTCTCAAAAAAACCAAAAAACAAAACAAAACAAAAAAAACCTTAGATTTTTGGGGGGCTGGGGATTTAATCAGTGTTGCCACCTGCCTCACAGGGGCAAGAACCCAAGTCTGAGCCCCCCTACCAAAACAAACAAACAAACAAACAAACAACAAAAACTAGATCTTTTTTAGCATGTCCTTTGCTCTGCTTCTATCTTTTATATGGAATGGTAATTCCAGTTTCAATTCCTATTTACTTAAAAATGAAACAAAACATTCCACTGGTTTGAATAAAGATTCTGGCTCCACTGGTTAATAACTGCAAATTTTCAGAATCTTTCTTAGCCTTATTTTTATCTCAAAAATGAAGATTTAATAGTACTACATTATGTTTAATGGGTTGCGATAATGTATGTGAAGCTTCCAATACAGTGACCAGTGAATAAAGCTCCCAAAAGTACTATGTTTCTTTAAAATAAGTCATTGAATACTTAAGGACAAGTGTGGTTTGTGTCATGAGTGGAACAATGTAAGGTGGGAAGGTGCACTGGGAGAACAAGCTATACTTACAGAGTCAGGGCAGTAAGCCATTAGCAGGTGGACATGGGAATCTGAGGGAACTGAGATGAGGCTGGGGATTTAGCTCAGTGTCACCACGCCTGCCCTGCAAGCACAAGGTCCTGAGTTCAATCCCAGGTACTGCAAAGAAACTGAGATGAATAGTTCCTTCCGACAACTCAGAAATTCACAGAGGAGCTGAGCGTGGTGGTGCATGACTGTAATTCCAGCGCTTGGGAGGCTGAGGCAGAAGGATCGCTGAGTTCAAGGCCAGCCTGGGCTACACAGTGTGAGTCTATGTGTGCTTTCTTTCAGGGACATCGTCACAACGTGACTGGCACAGGCCAAACTGCCACAAGTGTCTGTCTGCAGGCTGCCTCCCAGCTCTGGACAGAACTTTTTAAAAACGGCTAAGCTCCAAAAATCTCCTCTTTCATTCCTGAAGATTTTTACTTAAAACTTCAAAGAGAAGAAATATATTATGCTATTTTCTGCACAGGAAAGGCGTGGAGTCTAAATAACTGGTGCTCTAAAGATTAGGAACCAAAGTTAAAATTCTATTTCTTTGAAGAAGACCTGTTAATAGGCTATCCATTAGACCACAGTGTTTCCCAAAAGCCTTGTTATTATACTCTGCATTGAACAAAGCACTTGATGAACCTTAGTGTTAGTGAAGAAACTAAAAGGTAAGTATAAACTGAATCTAAATTTTATGGCATCTGGGCTGGGGATTTAGTTCAGGGGTTCTGCTCCTGCCTTGCAAGCACAGGGACCTGAATTCGAGCTCCGGTACTAAAACAACAACAACAAAAAACACACAACAACAATAAATTTTATGGCATCTACTATAAGCTATCCAGACAACAATAACTCATTTTTAAGATATATCTGAGGGGGGCAGGGATGAAGCTCAGCAACACAGTGCCTGCGTAGCAATTGTGAGGCCCTGAATTTGACTCCTGGTACCAACAAAAAAGATGTATCTGAGGAAGGACTATTTTAAGGGAATACAGAAAAAACAAAATGGTGGTAGTATTGCTAAAAAAAATACGACATTACAGAAACATTTACCTTGTGTAATCCATAAGGAAGGTATGTCGATTATAATGTTCTCTAATTCACTGGTCAGGGGTTTTGACTGCAAGCAACAGTAACTTAAGCTAAAAAAATTAAGGTGTGGATTTACTGGAAAGACACCGGAGGATCACTCATAACAGAAGCTCGAAGAATAGGATTAGAGGACAGGTAGTCTTATAGCAGCTTTGTTAAGAGTTCTGTTAGGGCACAGAAATCTTGTGACTCTTTTAGTAGAAGTCTGGCCACACAAGGCTGCAAAGGCAGCAAATAAATCCTAACCATTTCCTTTGTTCTGCTTCACTGGAAACAAGGTCTTGGTTAGAAGCATCCAATAAGCCACCCATTGGTCACAAGGCTTGTTGTTAGGGAATGGAATGAGGAGCGTGGGTTACTGACACTCAGTAAGATACTACACAAGGGAATTTCTCCAAATGGGAAGAAGGGGATGGATGCTGAAGAGCTAAGAAAATCCCATGAAAAATGCAGTTAGCAGTTATTTTACAACAGAAATTCTTTAGAGAACAGCAATGCATCAACCTACTAAAGCTTAATGTTCATCCTCTTAGAACTCTCAATTTCTTCTGCTTTCACTGTCATCCCAAGCTCTTTTCTGTTCCGGAATCTGTTCTCATGAGTCAACTCATCAGGAATGTTCTGAGCTCAGATGAGTCACTCACACTGCCAGATCAGGCCCCTTTGAATCGTGTGCATGTGTGGGTGTACGTGTGTGCGCTCGTGTGTCTGAAGAGCCTACTCATGGATAAGAGGCTGACCTGGCTGCAGCATCTGTTACCCCAGATAATCAGGCTTGATTCAGTGGGCCGGGCCGGTGAGGCAGCTGTCACCCCTCTTTCCTGGCTGCTCCATGTGTGCTCTTCCTGAAGCTGCGTGCACAGACACACAGGCAGACCTTTCCATCAGGGTACAGCTGCCTCCTGCTAGACCCCTCAGAGAAGCCCAATTATTCTTTGGTAAACTGATAACATTAAATTCCTTATAGGCAAAGATAAGACCCATGGTAGGCCCAGAAAGCACTTACTACTAAGGGCCAGTCTGAACAGCCAGTCAGAGAAAAACTCACTATTTCTTTACAGTTAAGAAGACTTAATACTGCCTCACCAAAGAGATAATTTTCAGATCAATTATTCTAAGGAAGGTGCCTTCATGTTTGCCTGATGAATCACAACCCAATGACCCAAAAAACAGTACACACTGGAAAAGAGCTGTTGCTTCCCTCTCCACAGATTAAGTAAAATGAGGCTTAATGCAATTATCAATACCATGTTGAGTATCTCCCCAGAAACAGCTAAAAATAACACTTGAGGAGAAAGCTGAACTCTCCTAGCTGTGCCAAGAGACTGACTTGATACAGCCCAAAGACTAGGCGGGGTTTATTCTGTTCCCTGAACATACTTTCTCCAAGGCCAGCATATACTATGTAATGTCACTGAAACTCAAGGACGGTTTTTATACGACTTCACAGGCTAAGTGCCAGGAGCCTTCACAAACACATTTGCTGGTAGTGCTGATATCCTGCAGCACTATCATATACAAATCTTTCTAGGTGGTGTGCTAGGAAAAGAAGTTTCAAATGTGGGCAGGAGCTCTCTCACAGGCCTCCTCTCCAAATTGGCTTGAAAATGCAAATTAACTAGTTTTGCATTTTCAAGCCAGTTTGGGGAGGTGATAACAGAGGTCTTTCTACCACCACAAATTCAAGATCCAAAAGTTCTTGTTCTTTATACACTGCATTAATCTTCTATTCCATCCCACCCAAACTTATCTATTCCTACCCAGCAAGTCCTTTCTTCTACAGTGTGGATGGAGCTGTCATTACTGTCTCCCAAAACAGTATGGTTTTCTAAACAGCAATACAAATGCTCCCTGACTTACCACTGGGGTTATGTTCGGATGAACACACTGCAAACTGAAAGCATCTGAATCAAAAATGCATTTAGCACAGCTAACGGAAGGAACACCGCGGCTTGGCAGTACAGCTCTCCTGAGTGCTGATGGTCTGCCCTTGGGACTGCAAGGCTCCCTGGGGCTGCAGCTCTTTGCTGCATCACACGGCAAGCCCCGGAAGAAGAATAAAAATTCCAAATCTGATGCGCTCAACAATTTCTACTGAATGCATATTGTTTTATACCACTGTAAATTTGGAAAATTATAAGCTGAGCCATTGTAAGCTGGGGGCTGTAAAGTTACTCATTTGCTCAAAAACACATGTTTCAATATAACTACTGAAGGATCACTACCAACAATAAGTCGGTCAAGCACTTCCAAGATTTTGTGGCAATTTTTCTGACTGTAGGGGTACACGATCAAAAGGGTACACTCTGGGGCTGGAGATTTAGCTAAGTGGCACTGTGCCTGCCTTGCAAGTACAAGGTTCTGCGTTCGATCCCTGGTACCCCCCCAAAAAACAGGTACACAATGTCCAAAATTAGTGGTATTATCTTCTCTATGTAAACAATTCGTTATAGATATATTAATTTGTAATTGGTTTTAAGGTTTGATCTTTTTCTCATCCTTTCTGAGTTTTTGAATGTGTAAAACATTTACATAGTTCAAAACTCATTATGATGTGGGACTTCAGTTGTGGCCAAAGTGAGGAGGTTACGTAAAACTTCCCTAAAAGTAACTAAAACTGGCAAAATTATAAAACCAACAATTTAAGTCCCCTAGAAACTGACTAAGCCTTATAATGGAGTAACACCCATTCATGGAAACTGAACGTGCAGGAAAGAACCGCAAAAAATCTGTGGTGTGGTTGCTTGGGAATATTCCCATTCCTCCCTCATCAGGCAACGTGTATAGTAATTCTTTTTTTTTTTTTTTTTTGGGTACCGGGGATCGAACTCAGGTTCTTGCATTTGCAAGGCAGGCGGCAGAACAACTGAACTAAATCCCTGGCCCTTCGTGTATAGTAATTCTAACAGCAAGGCAGGCTATGGCCAGCGAGTGACACTGCTGGAAGAAGGGAGGAGGCTGACTTGATTTGGAGCAGAGGGAAGACTAACTGAGCCTCAATGGAACTGTCAGTCAGAAGTAGCAACGCCAGGGGTTCTACTCACATAGATGGAGCAAGCAAGGAATCCATGGACAAGCCAGAAAGGTAACAGACACAGGGAGAGGCAGTCCAAGAGGTGCTCGACTGGTCCTCCAAACACTCCTGACTCACTGGAGACTGCGTGTATGTGTGGAAGTTCTCACAGATCCCCTCACCAGGCACCCGGGCACAGGTGTTAAGGTGACCTAAAAGTCTGGAGAGGGCACGAGGAACAGGGTAGACTTGAAAACTGCCTGGACCTTGAATGACTCAGGTCTAATGACAGGCGGAGGCTTTTTGGTTGAAGGGTTGAATGCAACTGCTGACCACTTACTGGCTAACCATGCTATGTAAAAACTGTATTAACCCAGAAAAAAAAACAAAAAAACAAACCAGGATTAAAAGTAACAGTAAGAAAAAAACAAAACCTTTGTCAGCAAAGCCATTAGGGGAGTCACATAACACGGGAAATGAACTGCAGTTTTAGTCTTAGGTAAGTTACTAAATAATAAAAGAACAACATAAATAATTGGTAGTAAGCAGGGAAAAGTCACAATTCAGACTGGCTAAAATATTTAGCGTCAACAAAAAACTACAAAACATGCAAAGAACACAATAGTCAATAACACACAATAACAACAGCCAATAAAAGCTGTCCCTTAGGCATTGGTGGTATAGCTCAGTGGTAGAGTACATGCTTAGCACGAGAGAGACCCTGGATATAACCCCAGGACCAAAAAACTCCACAAATACTGGGTGTAATGATGTAATCCCAGCACTCTGAGAGGCTGAGGCAGGAGGATCCAAATTCAAGCCAAGCTCAGCAGGAGCTCTCTTAGCAGGAGACTCTCTCAAAATAAAGGGGTAGTGGTGGTACGGATGTAGCTCAGTGCAAAGGCTCTCAATCAATTCCTAGTATCAACCCCCCAAACCAAACTTAAACCACTTAAGCTATCTCAGTATCTTCAGATACTAGAGTTAGCAGAAATGTGAAAGTAGCTATAAAAAATGTTCAATGAGAGCCAGGTGTGGTGCACGCCTGTAACCCAGCACTTGGGAGCCTGAGGCAGGACGATCACTGAGTTCGAGACCAGCCTGGGCTACATAGTGAGTTCCAGGTCACTCTTGACTACACAGTGAGACCCTGTCCCTCCCACCCCCCAAAAAGTTCAAACAATTAAAACAAATGGTTTAAAGACAGAAAGAGCACGACAGTGCTTTAAAAAATAGAGAAGCAAGATAAAGAGACAAATTAAAAAGAAATTTGTTTTTTTTTGGTGGTGCTACAGACCAAACCCAGCCAGGGCTTTCAGCTTGTTCTGCTTGCACTCTACCACTGGGCTGCATCTCCAGCTGAACAAATTATTTCAATGTGGAAATGAAAACTGCACAGAGGTAGTGAATAGCAGATCTATAAGGAAGACTATGTAAATAAAACTGGGTCAACAGAAACTATCTAATCTAAAGGCAGAAGATAAAAATTGAAGAAAATGAACAGAACTACACAATTTCTAATAGAAGTTTCAGGACAATGTAAAACCAGAACAAATGTCTGATGAAACACAGATAGAGAATTTCAATCTTTTTTGGTACCGGGGATTGAACTCGGGTCCTTGTGCTTGTGAAGCAGGCAGCGGAACCATTCTGCTAAATCCCTGGCCCCAAGCTATTAATTTCTAAATCAGAAACAATGGAGGACAGAAGATAGTGGAATGACATTTAGAATGGTTAATTAAAAACCTGGCTGACCAAAAACTGCACTTTAGTAACACTATACCTCAAAATAGAGGCAAAGATATTTACAGCTAAACAAAGGCTGGGAGAATTTTCTGCTCATAAGCCTGCTTATGATATACCTAAATAACTGTAATGCCCTCCACACTGAAAGGAAATGGCTCCAGATGAAACTCCAACCTACAGGAAGGGATGAGGAGCAGTGGAAATGGTACGGCTCTTTCTTCTCTTAATGTCTTTAAAAGACAAAAGATTACAAAAAAAACATGGAAATAGCAATTATGACACTATAGGATTGAGCTTATAATACATATTGATATAATGTATATAACAATGTAGTCCAAAGTCACATAAAGGAAATGAAGCTATATCTAAGTTTCTGTACCTTAATGGTATTAAGTGTTAAACTACTTTTAAAGTACACTGCAATAGGATTTATGTTATAAATCCTACAGTAGCCACTAAGAAAATTGCTAAGAAGTAAAAACAGGGTTAGGGTTGCAGCTTAATGGGAGAGCATTTGCCTAACGTGCCCAAGGCCTTAGCATTGAAAAAAAAAAAAGTAAACATAGTTAATAAGCTCTGAAAGTATTAAAATGGCACGCAAACTCATCTAACACAAACAATGGCACTAAAAGAGAAACAGTCATAAAGAAGATACAACACTTGTAAAAGTCAAAGTGGTTGAGATAAATCCAACCACATCAATAAACATATGAATGTATTAAACACCTCAAAGAGCAGAGATGATCAGTTCGCATTTAAGAAATAAGATCTAACCATATGCTGCCTGAAAGACACATATTTTAGACTATAATTTTAGTGGCTGTCTAAAGTACCATTAACCAAATAGGTTTCAAGACAAGATATGTTATTGGAGCCAAAAAGGGACATTTCATGAAGGTAAAAGAGTCAACAAGAAAATGTAAGTTATAATGTATAGGTATCAAACAGTAGTCACTGAGCACATAAAAGCAAGACTGAGAATTTAAAAGAGAAAGAGACACTATAGGAGTCATTGTTGGAGGGGCTGGGCATTTACCTCAGTAGCACAGCACCTGCCTGGCAAGTGTAAGGTCCTGAGTTCAATCCCCGGTACAAAAAAAAGTAACCGCTGGAGATTTTAACACCCTACTCAGAACTGGGGAGGACTATATTACATATAAAGAAACAAATTTAGCAAATACATAGTGTAGCACACTATAAAATAGACATCCATACAGCTACTACTCAGATCATGCGAGAAAGAACCACTCAAATCTTCCTGTCCCCACATTCCTGCCAAAACTCAATTCTTCTTCAGAAATTAACCCGAAGGAGCTATACAACTGACTACAGATGCCATGCTTCTAAACCTCTGCAGAATCCATACACACCTGACCTTACAAGTTCCAGGGAAGAATTTTATGATCTATCCTCATTGAATTTGGAAGTAATAGCTATAATTAAGAGTTTCTGGTTGTTTTTGTATGGTAGTCACTTAGTAACTACAACTTTATGAGACAGGCACCATCATCACCGTCGTCATCGTCACCATCATCACCATCACCATTTTTTGGAGACATAGTCTTGTTATGCAGTTCAGGCTGCCGTTGAACACACCACGTAGCCCAGGCTGGCCTCGAACTTATGGTGATCATCCTGCCTCAGCCTCACCAGTGTGAGACAGGTACTACTAATACCCCACTTTACACCTAGAGAACTGCTGGAGCTAGAGCAAGTCTGTCTAACATTCTAAAGTTCATGTTCTTAGCCAAAGAGCATCTTATCTTCCTGAGCTGCGGAAATAATCATTTGCTGCAGCTGAAGCTGAGTAACACAAAGAAACTGCTATAGGAACAACATAGAGCTTTTACGCTTCCTAACCTAAAGAAAAGCTACTTCTAATTCCCTCGCTGTCATGAACTAGGGTATTGCTACCTTTTTAAATCTAAGCAGTTCATCAGTTATAATCTAAGTCTGAGTGAAATTCTTAGGCTGGATAAATGTCACTATAAATTTTAAAATGATAGTCTTTAGCAGGTAGGAGAACATTTCGAAAAGGAAAGTAATTTCATTTTAGCTGCTACTGACATTTAGATCATTGGGCAAGGACATACTTAAAAATGGTGCTGAAGTGGGGCGTGGTGGCGCTTGCCTCTAATCCCAGCAATCAGGAGGCCAAGGCAGGAGGATCACTGTGAGTTCAAGACCAGCCTGAGCTACATAGTGAGTTATAGGTCAGTCTCAACTACATAGTGAGACCCTGTCTCAAAAAACAACAACACACAACCCCTCCCCCATGGTGCTGAGATATGGCAGCCATCTGGAAATATAAACACTAGGCCCACAGGTCATAGTACAAGTATATGCATAAACTCCAACCAGATTGGGATCTAACTGTAGAAAGTAAAACCATCCAAAGTATGAGAAGAAACAGATCAATACCTTTCTAGCATAGGGAATGCCTTTCTCATACTGACTCAAAACTCAAAGGCAACACAAGAAAAGATGAATAAATCTGACTAGAGGAAAATTTAAAATCTCTTGTCTGGCCAACACAGCATTCCACTATAAACCAAGTCAGAACGCCTGGTCGTGGTGGTGTACGCCTTTAATTCCAGCACTTGAGAGGCTGAGACAGGAGGATTGCTGTAAGTTTGAGACCAGCCTGGGCTGCATAGTGAGTTCCAGCTCAGTCTCAACTACATAGTGAGACCCTGTCTCACAAAAACAAAAAAAAAAAA
>NW_022900921.1:13030847-13036975 GCF_012274545.1 Fukomys damarensis | reverse complement strand
AAAACAAAACAAAAACCAAGTCAGAGGACAGCTGACAATGAACAGTATTTGTAAGCCAATCTTCATGACAGCAGCAGTCACAGTGGCCAAGTAAAAGCAATCCGAGTGTCCATGGATGGAGACGGACAAACAAAATGTGAATGTGTGTACAACCAAAAGGACCAAAACTCTTACGCCTGCTACAATATGAACAGACCTTGGACACAGTATGCTCCATGAAATACACCAGGCACAAAAGGACAAGCATATAATTCCACTTATATGAGGTACCTAGAATAATCTTAATTCGTAAACAGAAAGTAGGATGTACAGAGGTTACCAGGGGCTATAGGAAAGAGGAAACAAAGAGTTACTGCTTGAAAAACAGAATTTTGGTTTGGAAAGATAAAACAGTCTGGAAATGGATAGTGGTGATGGTTGTACAGCAGTACAAATGCACTTAATGCAATTGAACTACACACCTGAATTTAATGTTGCACTTATTTTATCACAATTAAAGAAGATTATTGGGCCAGGGATTTGGCTCAGTGGTGCCGCTGCCTGCCTCCCAAGCACAAGGTCCTGAGTTCGATCCCCAGTACTAAAAGAAAACTACTGACAAACAGGGAGAAGAGATTTGCAACATTACTACAAAGAGTTAAAATGCTTATTAAAAAAAACTCTTGCCTGGCATGGTGGCACATGCCTGTAATCTCAGCACTTGGGAGGCTGATGTAGGATGGTCACTTCAAGTTTGAGGCCAGCCTGGGATACACAGTGAGTTCAAAGCCAGCCCAAGCTACATAGTGAGATCATCTAAAAAAAACCCAGCAAAACAAAACTTTTAAACATTGAAGAACAAAGAAGTTAAGAACCTTACAGAAAAATGGGGAAAGAATATGAATGATTCACAGATATGAAAATGGCCCCAAATATATGAAGTGCTCAAACTCATATAATAAATTAATTGCATTAATTAAATAAATGCAAATGGAAATTATACTGATACGTTTACCAGAATGTCCAAAGTCAAAAGACACAACACATACTTGTGGTAAGGCCACGGAAAAATAGGCCCTCATACACTGCTAGTGAAATGCAACAGCCTTCGGCAGGGGACCATGACAGCTTCTAAAACATCAGCTACAGATGGACTTCTGACCCAACAATCCCAATTTTCTAGGAGTCTGATGATGTACCACCAATAATATAAAAGTACACATGTGGGCCAGGGATTCAGCTCAGTGGTGCCACTGCCTGCCCTGCAAGCTCAAGGTCCTGAGTTTGATTCCCAGTACCAAAGCAAAACCAAACAAAAAACCCCAGTACATATGTAATGTTGTTCACCAAAGCAATGTTTGTAATTGCAAACTATTGGAAATAATCTAAATTCTCATGTTTACGAAGAGCTGAATTAACGATTCTTCCTCCATATATCAGTGCTCTATTCAGCTGGAAAAAAGAATGCTGAAGATCTCTGAACTGATATCCTGTTATTTCCAGGATATACAACAAAGAGTCTGAAATATGTTATTCTTTACATGAAAATATATACATACATTTGAAATATATTTACATGAAATATTTACATATAATTGCTCATGTGTACCAGAGAAATATAGAAAGGACAGGCAGAACCTAGAGATTGGTTACTTCAGAGAGAGGTGGGTGTGAGAGGCGAAGAACAACAATGAAGTGGTGTTTGAGTCTACCTTTTTGTGTAACTATGACTAAGAAAATGACAGTCATAGTTCATGTACACAAAAATAAACAAAATAATCCAGGATGTAAAGAAACCCCAAGGAGAAAACAAACTGCCACAGAGGAACCTGTTTTATGCTGAGATGAAGGGAGAGCCAGTGTAAGGGACTCTGGAAGTATCTCCCCTAAGAGATTCCACAGGAAAATTTATTGTCATTACAGGGGAAATGAGGGCAAATTCCACCTTAACAAGGTGCTCAAGGGCAACAATACCAGTACAAGACAATACCACGCATTCCCTGGGTTGCACTGAGAAGGGTATACTACTTCCCCAAACATATAACTTCAGTTAGATTATACACGAAAAGACAAACGCAAAATGATGGACATTCCACAAAATAACTATGTACTCTAAGGACATGAAAGACCAGGAAAGACTCAGAAACTGTCATCAACCAGAGGAAACCAAGGAGAAAAAACTACATGGAATGTGGGAGGCTGAGCAAGCTCAAGGAACAGAAAGAAAAGACATTCATAGAAAACCTGAAGAAATTTAAAGGTCTGCAGCCAAACACACGCAGCCCTTTGTCTTTGACAAAAGAGCTAAACACCTTCACCAGAAGAAAGATAGTCTCTTTATTTTTTTATTTATTTTTTGGTACCAGGGATCGAACGCAGGTCCTTGCACTTGCAAGGCAGGTGACGGAACCACTGAGCTAAATCCCCGGCCCCAGAAAGATGGCCTCTTTAATAAATGGTGCTGGAAAAACTGGCTTCCCACATGCTCAAGATTAAAACTAGACCTGTATCTCTTACCATGCACTAAATGAAAATCAAAATAGATCAAATATCTAAATATTAAAACAGAAACACTAATGAAATAGGAAGAAAAGGTGCAAGGGGGGAAGGGAAGTAAGAGGGGTAGGGGAATGGAATTCATATGAGAAAATGGAAATAAAGTCTTGGTAAATAGGGAGGGATGGAGGGGTTGAAGGGAGGGCAGGGGAATGGAAAAAAATAAGAATCAAGATATATTATGTAAAGGTACAAATCTCCAATGATGAATGTCACTATACTGTATACCTAAAATGTACCAATAAAATTAAAGCAAAGCAAAACAAAACAAAAAAACCCAAACACTAAATCTGCTAGAAGACAGAAAAGGCAGAACTGTTGAATTCAATGGCGTAAGCAAAAATTTTATGAAGAAACCCTGACTGCATAGGAAACACCACAAAGAATCAAAATCTGGATCTCATCTTATTAAAAAGCTTTTGCAGGCTGGGGATTTAGCTCAGTGGTACTGCGCCTGCGCTCGTTTGATTCCCAGTAACTCCTCACCCTGCCAAAAAAGCTTTTGCACAGCAAGAAAAACCACCAATAGAGAGAAGAGACAACTCATGGCATGGGAAAAAAAATTTTTTTTCTTTGTTTTTTTGAGACCGGGTCTCACTATGTAGTTGAGATTGACCAGGAACTCACTTTGTAGCCCAGGCTGGTCTCGAACTCACAGCTCACAGCGATCCTCCTGTCTCAGCCTCCTGAGTGCTGAGATTACAGGCGTGCGCCACCACACCTGGTGGGAAAAAATTTTTTTCCAGCTGTTGCTCAAAGGACTAATTATCTAGAACATACAAAGAACTCAAAAACAAAACAAAACAAAACAAACAAACAAAACCCAAACAAACTAGAACCCCTAAATTTAAAAACCAAATCCAAAAATGGGCATCTGAAATGAACACACTTCTCAGATGAAGAAGTAGAAACAGCAGATAAATATATGAATAAACATTCAACATCACTGGTCATCTGAGACTTGCAAGTTAATACAACACTGAGATTCCAAGTCACTCTAAAAAGATGGACTAAATCAAGAAATCAACCAATAGCAAATGCTGCATGGCTGTGCGGAAAAAGGAACTCCTCTCCACTGTTGGTGGGAGTGTAGACTGGAGCAATTTCCTTTGGAAATCAGTGTGGAGATTCCTCAAAAAACTAAAGCTAAAGGTTCCATTTAACCCAACTGTTCCTCTTCTTTGTATCTTCCTGAAAAAATCACAAGCATCATATCACACTGACATGCATTCCCTGATTATAGTGGCCCAGGTGGTATAGCTACATTTTGGAAACAGCCCAAACACCCATCAACCGCTGATTGGATAAAGAAGATGTGAGGATTTTTTCTGATATTAAGGATAAGCCTGAGACATTTCTAGCTGAATGATGCACGTTGAGACGATATTCAAGTTAGACAAATTGGACACACGTTTAAATACCACACTGTACATGCCGGCCTCGCAGGTGCAAGGTCCTGAGTTCAACCCCCCACCCCATAATGCATCGTTTCTCTGGTGAGAAACCAAAAGTAGAAATAAGGACCAAAATGTATGATATTTGGAAATGAGAACGAAATGTTCAAATAAGGGGAACAAGGCGGCTGGGGATGTAGTTCTGTGGAAAAGTTCCTGCTTGGCAAGTGCGAGGTTCTGAAGGTTCTGAGTTCAATCTGGATACAAAAAAAAAAAAAAAAAAAAAGAGGAGGGGGTAGGAAGGAAAAAGAGAATAGAAGGAAAAATGGGAACACAAGTTTTGTAAATAAGGAAGGGAAGTGGAGTAGCAGGGACGGGGCAGGGTAGAATGGGGAAAAAAGAAAAAGCCTATCATGGACAGGTACAAATTTCCTATGATGAATGTTATCATTATGTATATCTAAAATGTAGCAATAAAGGTTTTACTTTGGGGAAAAAAAAAGACCTGCAGGTTATAGTGTAGTATTCTACTAATATTTATTTCCTCATTTTGATAATTGCATGATGGTTATGTGAGATGTTAACATCAAGGGAGCTAGCATCTGTATGCATTTTGCTCTTTTTTCAAAATCTAAAATAATTTTAAAACAAAACGTTAAAGCAGGGGCTGGGAATGTGGCTCACTGGTACAGTGCTTGACTAACACGCACAGGAACTGGTTTAACATCTAGCACTGGGGCATGGCAGGCAGCAATGACTTAAAATGGAGTTGGGCATGGTGGTGCACACCTGTAATCCTAGCATTCAGCAAGCTGAGGCAGAAGGATCACCACAAGTTTGAGGCCAGTTTGGGCTATACAATGAGTTCATAGCCAGGCTAATCTACATAGTGAAACCCCATCGTCTCAAAAAAAATTTTTTTTGGTAGCACCAGGGATTGAACCCAGGACCTTACACTTGTAATCCCAGCACTCAGGAGGCTGAGGCAGGAGGACTGCTGTGAGTTCAAAACCAGCCTGGGCTACATAGTGAGTTCCAATTCAGTCTCAACTACATAGTGAGACACTGTCTCAAAAAACCAACAAACAAACAAACAAACAAAAATGTCTATTGTGTCTCAGTAAACAATTTGATTTCCACAATTACCCTAAATCTGCAACGGATAAGAATTAGTTTTGTTTTATTTGAAAAGGTGAATGGGAGTAGAAAAAATTCACAACTGTCCATTCTGAGTAAAATCAGAGAATTAAGGATTTAAAACCAGGAATAGTGAAGTGCACCTGTAATCCCAGTACCTGCGAGGCTGAGGTAGGAGGATGGCTGTGAATTTGAGGCCTGCCTGGGCTACATAGTGAACTGTATAGCCACAGCTATAAAGTAAGACCCTGTCCGTTTTTTTTTTTTTGGTGTTGGGGATCAAACTTGGGTCCTTGTGCTTGCAAGGCAGGTCGTGGAACCACTGAGCTAAATCCCAGCCTGACCCTGTCTCAAAAAAAGAAAATTACACATTGCTTTCTATAGGTCCACGAAGATGAATTACTTTATAATGCTGGTTAGGATCTGAAAAATGATATAATATTATTAAGCGAAGACTTCTTGTAAAGCAAGTAACCATGAACTGGTATTCTCTTACTCTGTACACTTATATTTTCAAACACAGGAATCCCTTCTGCTTATATAACTCAGTATATACTAAGTGCCTGATTCCACAGTTATGCATATGGTATCCCCCCCAGTAGAGACTTCATATTACATGAATATTGTTTTCCTATTAGTGCCTTATATAAAACAGATAAGTACACAGAGTTCTTTCTATAGTTCAGACACTGTGCTAAAAGCTTCACATGGATTTACTCATTAAAATATTAGAAGAAACTTGAATTTTATTTAATGGAAAACTCATACACTCAAGCTAGAAAACTTTTAACTAATTTAAATCCTGGCATAAGCTAGCCAAAAAAGCAAGAAAGTGTTCTGCTATTTCCTAATTAACCAAGAAACAACCACTGTGCAACAGAGATTCTTGACAATGCAGCAGCCAGCTGGAATATTTTACTTTAGGTCACTGAATAAAAGATAAGCCTGTAGGGCTGGGGGATTTAGCTCAGTGGTTCCTTCGCCTGTCTAGCAGGGCCTGAGTTCAATCCCGGATACCAAAAAAAAAAAAAAAAAAAAAAAAAAAAAAAAAAAGTATATAAA
>NW_022900921.1:13026919-13030721 GCF_012274545.1 Fukomys damarensis | reverse complement strand
AAAAAAAAAAAAAAAAAAAAAAAAAAAAAGATAAGCTTGTAATATGGAGAGTTTACAAGCCTATATTTTCTATTATTATTAAATACATACGTGTTAAATACATTCTAAAATAATATTTTAATTAAGCCTGTGGTTAGTATGTGTCTAACAATTGGAGAACAGCAAGAGGCTCAAGCCAGCGAGTTAATTTCCATATTATAAATCTATCGGCAGCTCTCTGCTTCCCTCTGCAGTCCTGCGCAGTAACTGCTACAAAATAAAACAGGTAGGATGTGGTGGTGCAGGCCTGGGGAAGCCGCAGTTCACTGGAGCAGGAGATCAAGTTTAAGAGCAGCCTGGGCAACTTAGTGAGGCCTCATCTCAAAATAAATAGTAACATGGGCTGGAGAAGCAATAGTAACACGGGCTGCAGAAGCGGCTCAGTGTGAAGCTCTGAGCTCAATCCCCAGTACTACAAAAAACAAAACAACAGAAGACTCTCTGGTAAAAACTAATTTAAGCACAGCATATAGAGATCAATCACATCTGAATAAGAGAATCTAAAAAGGCTACATACCTTCTCAGAGACTGGAAAGCAAACAGACACCCAACAAAAGTCTCTGCTTTAGTTCTCTTAGGTGGGATAGGAAAACTACTCCGGGAATGCAAATACTGAAAGGGCTAGGGACACTAACCCTACACATGATTCTGATGGGAATTCTATCACAACAACAAAAACAAAAAGAAAAAAAAGAAAAAAGAAAAGCTCTCAGTTTTGTTGTCTTTGAAATCCGACAATATTAGCTTGATACACAAAGACAGAAGTCACTTTACAGGTCCTCCAGGAAGTCACAAATAGGATCTCTGAATCTAATTTGGCTCACTAGAAAATGATTAAGTCTTAGACTTCCGAAAAGACAAACAAACAAACTGGTCTATGAGGAATGAATCTTGGAAATATTTCCTTGATTCTACACTCAGAAAATTTTATTTTCCAAAACTTAATTTCATAGAACTAAATTTCCTATTTCAGTACTGTTTAAATTCTGTCCAACAAGTCATTCTTAGACTTTGGGTAAAAGAAAACCTATCTAGTTAGGCACGGTGGCACAAGATCCCAGCTCTTGGGAGGCTGAGGCAGGATTGAGTGTTGGAGGTCAGCCTGGTAAACAGCAATACCCTGTGACAGGGGAGGGAGGGACCTATTTAGGAAACCTTTCCAGGGTTGGTAATGCAGTGTGCTGGTTAGGCAGCTCAGTCATCTGCATCTGCTGCGTGGTTCTCTGTCCCAGAAGAACTTGGGACACAGTTCTTCCTATGGTAAGATCACCCAGGATGCTTTTTAACAAAGCAGATGCCTGGCTGTCATCACACAGGCCTGTGGTGTCAGAGATGTCGCAGGGATTTGCAGAGTTAATACGTTTCGCGTGGCACAGGCACCGTAAAATTTGAAAACCAATGATCCACACAAAGTAGTCCTGCTTAACAAACAGGAAATATTAAAGGTCACATTTAAGCTTTCTAGCCGCACATAATGTAAACATATCCCACTAACTTCAAAACACTTTGGAGCAAGCAATCCTTACTTTTCCTAGTTTAAATTCAGGGTCACAAATCTAAGGTCTCTAACAGTCCTTAAATTCCAGGCCTTTGTTTCAATCAGTTGCTGACAGCATTCATTAAACCCAACAGTGGCTATTGCAAGAAGTTAATTAAAACAGCAAAAGAAAGCCCACCAGAAATGAAATAAAAGAGAAAATCAGTGCTTGTTCACAAGGGTAATAAGAATATGCACGTTAACTAGGAAGTTATTGAAAATGTTCTGGAAGCAATCTAGAGTGTTCCCCACAGACAAGTCCAAAGCTACAATAAGGATGAGGTTATCGAAAGAAAAAGGAGTCTTCCCCACCTGTGTTAGTTTGTGAGGATGCTATAAAAAAATGACACAGACTGGGTAATCTATAAATAAAAGAGGCTTATTTTTCACAATTTTAGAGGCTGAGCAGTTGAAGCTAAAGATCAACGTGCTAGCAGGTGTCTGCTGTGGGCTTGTTCTTTACTTCCAAGGTGTTAGCTTCTTGCTGCGCACTTTTCAATACAAGTGCTCAGTGTATTCAGGACTAAGTTTCAACATGAGTTGTGGAGGGACACAAACCTTCAGACCCTAGCACTACCCTTTCAACTCCTACCTGTGTCACTTCATCATGACCTTTTATACCTGCAAGAGAACTAAAACCCTGTCTTGTGTACACAGCATCCCTCTGGACTCAAACAACAGCAGGCACGTGGAAAAAATAGGAATATTTCTTGAATAAATGCATGAGATAAAATCTCTGCAACTTGTAAGGCCCATTAATGGTCTCTTCGGAAAGATAATGATGTCACTCATTCAACAGCTATTTAATGAAGACTATGTGCAAGGACCAGTGACAACTGTCCTCCAACTTTAGTATGCACACATGAATTACACAGCAAACTTCCCCCATGAGACCTAAGATTGCATTATGACAAGTAGCCCGCAGGTTTTCTTATAGGCTCAGTACCATTCTACTGTACTGTGTGCCACTGGTCCCAAAAGTGCAATAGCATCCACTGTGTTCCAAACATGCTCCTCCACAACTCAGATGGAAAAGCAATCCCCACTGACGTGGTATAAAGTGATGGGGCCTTTAAGGGAATTGACCAAGTCATGAGACTGCCTTCATCAGGAAGATCAGCGCCCTTATAGAGTCACCTGTCTCCTCCGCCCCGGGAGGACACATTAGGCACCATCTATAAGGAACAGGCCTGTGCTTCATACATATTCTGCTGGCATCTTGACCTCTGACAGCCCAGCCTCCAGAACTGTAAGCAATACATTTCTACTGTTTACAAATTATCTAGTCTAGCTGGGCATGCCTGTGATGCCAGCACAGGAGGATTGCTGAGATTCTGGGCCCATCCTGCTACATCACTACTACACAGTGAGTTTAAGGCCAGCCTGAACTACACAGTGAGACCCCCATCTCAAAAGACAGAAACAGGGCCGAGGATTTAGCTCAGTGGTTCCGCTGCTTGCATGGCAAGCACAGGTCCCAAGTTCAATCTCCAGTACAAAAAACAAAAAACAAAACAAAACAAAACAAAAAAACAAGAAACAAATTATCAGATCTAAAGTACTTTTGTGACAGCACAAGTAGACTAAGACAGCATCTTTGTATCATAACATTGTACCAGTAATTCTCATCCACTGCCAGATCTATCCTTTACCTTACTCAATCCTGTAAGAGTCAGGGCTTTGGTTCATCTATCGTGTACATCCCAAGTACTAGCCAAACTCTCTTTCTGGGGGCACTCACAAATGCAAGCATGAGGAAAAACACAGTGAATATGTACTTTTTAAAAAGTTTCTTGCTGTAAAAGACACACTGCCATTAATTCTCCTCAAAATACTCCCACTTGGTCCAAATGCACTTAAACCCATCATTTTTGCTACTTTCTGAAGGAGTTCTGGATGTCTTCTTTTGTGAGAGTTTTTAGTGGTTCTATCATGGCTACTTTGATGCCTAGAATTGACTCAAAACATTTAGACTTCAGGAAAGAGCCAGAAGTTGCATAGTGCCAGATCTGGTGAATAAGGTGGATAAGAACACACAATGACTGCTGGGACTGCTGGGCGTGGTGGTGCATGCTTGTAATCCCAACACTCGGAAGGCTGAGGCAGGAGGATCACTGTGAGCTCGAGACCAGCCTGGGCTACATAGTGAGTTCCAGGTCAGTCTCAACAACATAGTGAGACCCTGTCTCAAAAAAAAAAAAAAAAAAAAAAAAAAAAAAAAAAAAA
>NW_022900921.1:13025138-13026907 GCF_012274545.1 Fukomys damarensis | reverse complement strand
AACAAAAAACGGTCCAAAAGACACCCTATTGCTTAGAAAATTCTAAGAGCTTTCAGGGGCCAGGTGATAGGAACAGAGACAAACACCAAATAGATTATGCCACAAATACCCTTTGTTCAACATTTTTTAGACTTCCAAAATTATGAATGATGCCACAATGTATCTTTGTACCTATGATGTATTTACCATGCCTCTAATGTTTTCCTTAAAATAAATGTGTAGAGACATTTAAGCCTGTTGCCCAACATGGTATTTACTAGCCACACAACCTCTTAAAAATATGGGCCAGGGATTTAGCTCAGTGGTTCCACCAACTGCCTAGCAAGTACAAGGACCCGAGTTTGATCCAGGTACTAAAACAAAACAAAATAAAAGAACATTTAAGTTCTCAGCTGTATCAGCTGTATTTCAAGTTCTCAATAGCCAGATTTAGCCAGTAGCTTTTTTTTTGGTACCAGGGATCGAAATGGGGTCCTTGCACTTGTGAGGCAGGCAGCAGAACCACTGACCTAAATCCCTGACCCCAGTAGCTCTTTATTTTATTTCTTTTCCAGTTTTTTGATACAGGGTCTCATTATGCAGTTGAGACTGACCTGGAACTTACTATGTAGCCTAGGCTGGTCTCGAACTCACAGCAATCTTCCTGCCTCAGCTTCCTGAGTGCTGGGATTACAGGCATGCGCCAGCACGCCCAGCAGCCAGCAGCTTTTTAAATAGTAAACCGATTTCTTAAAATCACCTATGGAAGAAGAAATGGAACCATGGATCCCTGGTTTGACAGGGGAAAGGGAATGACTGGTGAATGCACACAAAGAGCTTCCGACATGATGCAGATATTCTACACTGTGACAGGGATGTAAACTGGACCTGCTAGAACTTATGTAATCCTCTACCATATGTAAATTATACCTCTTTTTTTTTAAAAGGAGGGGAAAAAAGCAATAAGTACTGTGATAACATTAAATTTTTAGGCAATACAATAATGATCTTAAAAATATTTACAGAACTTAAAAAATGATTTCCTTGAGAAACTGAAAAAATGGAAATAAAGTGTTTGTAAATGGGGAGGGGGGAGGTGAAGGGAGGGCAGGGACAAGGGGGAAAAATGAGAATCAAGACCTATTATGTAAAGGTACAGAATCCCAACGATGAATGTAACTATTGCATACCTGGATTGTACCAATAGACTCAATAAAAATAAATAAATAAATAAAATGATTTCCTGCCTTAGGAGATCAAAATGTTTTACTAAATTGAGTGTGGGAGGAACAACGTGAGTTACAACAAGTCAAACCATTGAACTGCTACATCCTCATGGCACTAGAAAATTGACACTATCAAGGCAATGCTTATTAAAGCATTAGAAATGGCAAGTTTTTGTTGTGGTTTCTATTGATATTCCCCTAAAGCCTCATGTTCTCATAGGTGGGGAGGCCAAAGCCTGGTGGGAAGGGCTAGGTCCCTGTGGGAGTGGCCTGAAGGGTATACATCCTTTTTCCTCCCTTGATCCCTTGCTGCTTCTCACTTGCCATGTCTCCTGGTCGCCTTTACAAACTGTGAGCCAAAATAAACCTTTAAATTGTGGGTGTTGAGTATTGTGTCCCAGGAACAAGAAAATAACTACGATTTTTTTTCTTTTCTTTTTGGTACCGGGGATCAAACTCAGGACCTTGTACTTGAGAGGTAGGCGACAGAGTCACTGAGCTAAATACCTGGCCCACTAAGACTTTTTTTTTTTTTTTTTTTTTTTTTTTGTTTTTTTTGATCCT
>NW_022900921.1:13007537-13025098 GCF_012274545.1 Fukomys damarensis | reverse complement strand
ATGTAGTGAGACTGACCTGGAACTCACTGTGTAGCCCAGGCTGGCCTTGAACTCACAGCGATCCTCCTGCCTCAGCCTCCCAAGTGCTGGGATTACAGGTATGTGCCACCACACCCGGCTAAGATGGTTTTTAACATAGATATCTAACTAGAGTTTCTAAAAAAGCCTGTACTAGCAATAAGAAACTCATTTTTAAGAAAATCATTTTTCTGATGTTGTAAAACAGTACTTGATTTAATTTTCAGAATCATATTTGTTAAGCTAATGTATGAATTTGGCTCATTTTTGCCTTTTAATCCTCCTTTTCTGGTGGCACGTGAGCCCATAAGCAAACACATATGTACCAAAACCAAACAATTTGATAACAAAAAGTGCTTAAGGCAAGACAAAGAAAAGCTGCTACTCCCTATCTAATAGTATGCCACACTGCACATTTATTATCTCAACTCACTGCCATTTGAGTTTGTTCAGAGAGAGCTCTTGAGGCACATCAACCTCAGGTGCCACGGATTTAGCTCAGTGGTGCCACTGCCTGGCCTGCCTTGCAAGTGCAAGGTCTGAAGTTCGCTCCCTGGTACCAAAAGCAAACTTGGGTGAGGAAGATCAACCACAATCTCACTTAAATTCTTTGCAAACAAACCCAGACATTATGGTAACTCTTCAGATAGACTGCCTTGTTTGTGAGATCAGAAAGCAGAATATAAAGGGGACACTAAGACTTCTGCCTCCAAAAGAGGTTTACCTAGTTAAGGGGATAGGCAAGGGGCCAAGTAGCAAGAGTACAGTTCAGTAGCGTTATATGCTTTTGTAGGAAGATCATGTTTTTCATTATTAAATTCTACATTACACTTTAGCCTTGGGATCAAACTGATCTGAGTTTAAGAATTCTGTCATTTATTAAATGTGTGATCTTGAGCAAGTTACTTTACCACTTTAAGCTCTGCTACCTTTTGGGGAAAGAAACAATATATATCTCAAGGGTACACTGTGAGGACTAAATTAAAACACAAGTAATATTTTCAGCTCAGTGACTGTAGGCTGTAGGTGCTCAAAAAATGACAGACTATCATCACAATGTGGTTCCAGGAGACCCAGTCAATGTTCTCTGTAAGAAAAATGCCATCAAGATATTCAAGCGATCATACTTTGCTAGCAAGAGATTAATGTAAACCGCAATCCTGAACAGTCTTAAAAAATGTTTATTACAGAATTGTTAAAATGGTCATAAAAAATCTAAGAGGTATACACAGATATGTTTGAAAACATGAAGTATGCAATACCTGAAGTATGAGATAAACAAAGAACTATAACTTTGCAAAAACAAAAAAAACATAAAAAAATAAATAAAATGGACATTTCTTTTAAGCAGGACGGTGATTTAGCTCAGTGGCACCATGCCTGCCTTGCAAGTGCAAGATTCTGATTTCAATGCCCAGTACCGAGGGGAAAAAAAGGCAAAACAAAACAGCTCTCTGTTAAGCAGACATGCTCAATGATTCCTCTTCATGCTAACGATTTACCTCAGATTCATCAGTACTAAAGCAATAAAGAGGACACAAAGTGGCAAATTACTCTACACAACCGATGAGGTCTATTATATAGTATTAACTTTATTTATTGCTTTTTAAAAGCAATTTAAGAGGCAGATTATGCATAATAAGTATTTACCTGTTTCTCTTCTTCTGGCATATCTTTTTCCAGTTCTATTAAGTATTCTTCATCTAGTTCAGAGGAATTCACATCATCATCAGCTTTGTTCTGAACCTTATCCACTCCTGCCTCCTCCTCAAACGAGGCACTGCAGTCATGAAAACATTCTTCTTCTCCCTGCGCCTCATCCTCCTTGAGCAGCTTGCTCTGGGAATGCTGATCTTTGGGATCAGGAACTGCAGGTCTGGCATACTCTGCTTCCTGGGGATCTGTAACCTTCAAACCACTGAACAGATCCTCTGGAACCTTACAATTCTCTGACTTCTTCTCCATTTTGAATTCAGTTAGGGAGGTGAGGCTTAAACTTTGGGAAAGAAAAAATATCTGTTAATGGTACTGACATGAAAAAGAAGTTATAAAACAGGGGTGGTAGTGCACACCTATAATCCCAGCACGTGGGAGACCAAGGCAGGAGGATTGTGGTTGAGTCCTTGGCCAGCCTGGGTTACATAGCTGAGTTCAAAACCAGCCTGATCAACATAACTAGATCCTGTTTTAAAAACAAAACAAAAACGAAAGAAATTGTGCTTTTCATACCTTAACGAACCTCTGCACCAAAGCCCAAGATACACCGTAAATTTCTTTCTTTGTTATTTAATAGATTATCATTCATAAACCTATAAATAACACTAAGTTTCATTTCAATTTAAATACCTTTTGTGATATCTTGCACCAAAACGTCTTACAAGCAACAAGAGACAGACCTGATTTTTTTTCCCTCGGTGGTGAGGACTGAGGCCTACCACTGGGCTACACCTCCTAGTCCTAACAGGAGACTAATTTTAAGGTGACTCTTTCATATTCCAAGCTCTCGTTTTGTTGAGGTAGGAAGGTGGGGGGGGGGACCTACAACAGTGGAAGAAAAATGAAATGGCTCTAGTTTTTACCCAGAATAAATGACCAAGTCGTGAATAAAGAACTACAGTCCATCTTTGTCAGCACTACCACCCAAAACTATAAGATAACTTTTTTAAAATAACTTTTTTGTTGAGCTCAAAATGGGATCTGTGCCAAACCACGATAACTGCTTTGACAGAAATGCACGCAGCAAAACCAACGCAGCTAATAGCGGAAGGCGAGCCCGGGAGCAAGTAGTCCTCATCAGGATCCCTGTGGAGGTCAAAATCCGGCACTTAGAAAAACGGTCCTCAACCTTCGCTGCGTAGTAACATTGGACTGGCTTAGAAAACCTTGCTGTCCAGACCCTGTGCAGATTCTGACTTTATTGGTGTGGAGCTGGGCCAGGGCACCTGTAGTTTAATGTGCAGCCAATGAAGAACCACTGCTTTAGCTGAGTCAGACCTTCTGCAGCCCCGGCTATCTGGTCGCAGCAAAATCACGCCAATGACCTAACCTGTCTGTACAACAAGAGTCCGAATTCACCCTAGCTTCCAAGAAAACGTAAAGCACCGAGGGTAATACGAAGCTTTCAGCCCCTAGCAACGTCTCGTTTTTCCTCGCCCCTAAAGCAAGTAGAAAAACGCAATGATTTCAGTGCCCAGAGTTAGAGAAGTTTAACTTGCGCTTCTCAGCAGCGTAACCCCTACCTATATTTCTCACTGCCAAGCCGCCAGACCCACCAGACTACTCACAGCCTCACAGCTCCTCTAGCGCCCACCTTCCAGGACTGTGAGAACTTCTACTTCCGATCGATCAGCTGCACTTCCGTCGGCGCCGAATAAATGCGTGTTGTTAGCAAAGCACCCTGGGAAATGTAGTGACCGACTCGGGAGGAACTCGGCAAATGACGTCATTGTACGGACGGGGGGCGGAGACAGAGGAGGGTGGGGTGGGGGAAAAGAGGAGGGAGGCGGTGGGAGAGACAGTGAAGGCAGGGAGTGTGTGAGGGGGAGGAGAAAGGGGAAAGCCGAACGAGGGGAGAGAGATTTTTAGCAGTTGTCTCTAGTTCTTTGAATGGGACAAGGGCCTGGAACCACCAGACCAGGGACTGACCACAGTGGATACAGCAATAAATCAAGAATGGAGCAGGAGAACCAGGTTTCCGTAGGCTTTTCTTTCAGCGGGAGAAGCTGGTTGGTTTCTTGATGACAAATGTTCATTCTGCAATCACTAATCTACTCTATCTGTGGCCAGCTCTCTGCTGGGATCAGGGCAGGGACTAGAGAGAAAAAGCAAGTCTCAAATGGCTGAAAATGATGGAGTAGAGGAGAGGAGAATCTTCCTCCAGGGTGATCCTTAGGGTTTCTTCCATGACAAAGGGATTGCTGTTCAGTAGGCCAGTTAAGTAGGTAGACTCTACCAGGCAGGGTGGCACAGGCCTGTAATCCCAGCACTCAGGAGGCTGAGTCAGAATTACTGTGAGTTCAAGGCCATTTTGGGCTACATAGTGAGTTCAAAGCCAACCTGAACCACTAGAAAGAGTCTGTCTAAAAAAAAAAAGAATGTAGATTTTGGAGTCTGTTGACTCAGGTTTGAATCCCTATTAACCAGTTATGTGATCTTGAACACATCACTAAACTGTGACAGTGTAGTATGGATGTTGCAGTGGTACCTGCTCCATAAGGTTTCGTGAAATTTAAATGAAATAATGAAGTGCAAGTCTTTAGTACAGACGTTAGCACATAAATCTGACTTAAAATAAATTGCTCTGTGGACAATCTATGGGCAGGGATAAATGACTTTTGCTTTCCTGGGCGACTTATAATGCAGAGGCTGGGCTAGTGTTTGTGATTCTCTGTGCATCTGTACCTGCTGCAGGTAGAGATTTAAGTCTGTGGAGACTCACCTGTCCTTTTGCTCCTCAGAGTGGATGTGCTCATTCATGGGCTCACTGACCCTGGCTTTGGAAATACAGACTTATACTCTGGGGTGTTCTAATTCTTGGGCTCTTTTTTCCTCTTTATTTCCAGAGTTGGGGTTCCTGAGCTTGCCAAAGCAGGGTCCAATAACCAGAAATAGGATGCCGGAACAATCCTTTGAGAAATCCTAAATTCCTATATATTTTCCAGAAGAAGCTAGTGTGCTTTTTTTTTTTTCCTCCTAGTTTCAGTTTTTGGATTGGGATTTCAAGTAGGAGACATAATCAAAAGTTAACATTCTACGAATTTAAATTTCTGCATTCCTTTTTGCTGCTGTTGTTGTTTTAAGACAAGGTCTCGCTATGTAGCCCAGCCTGGTCTTGAACTTGTGGCAATCCTTCCTCAGCTTCTCAAGTGCTGGGATTACAGGTATGTACCACCACAACTGGTGAATTTCTACACTTCCATATTCCCTTAGATCAGTGTGTCTATGTATACAGTGTGAACTACATATTTACTTTTAAATTTCCTAATAGCATTTAAAACAGTAAAAGGAGTAAAATTAATTTAATTTTTAATATTGATTAATAAATTAATAATATTTTATTTGACCAACTATGACCAAAATTATGTCCTTTGAGCCTGTGTTAGTAATGGAAAAATTACTAGCAAGTTATTTGACATTCTGTTTCTCTCACTGTCTTTGAGATTGTATACAGTATTTTACTGTTACAGAACCTTTCAATTTAGAGATCAAATTTTTATCAAAAATACTTATAATCTGCCAGGGATGTAGCTCAGTGGTGCCATGCCTGCCCAGCAAGCAAAAAAACAAAACAAAAACAAAAACAAAACAAAACAGAAAAAACCTGTATCTGTATTCACATTCCATTAAATTTATACTTACAAATTAGTACCTAACTTTTAAAAATGACACTTGTCAATAACTGAATTAAATGACATTTTAAATTTAAATTAATTGATTAAAATTAAATAAAATAAATTTAAGTCCTTGGTTGTGCTAGGCTTTGTAGTCATATGTGACTAATAGCTATGGTCTTGAACAGGACAAGCTTAGACTTAGACACAACTATCATTTGTGAAGAATTTACATGTGTCAGAAGCTGAACTCATTATTTATCATTTGTAATTGTAGGAAACCTTACAATAGTCTTTGTCTCCCTGTCTTTACACTTTTTTTGTTTTTGTGGCCCTGGGATTGAGGGCCTTCTCACTGAGCTACATCCCCAGATCTTTTTTATTTTTTATTTTGAGGCAGGGTCTGGCTAAGTGACTAAATCACCCAGGCTGCGCTTTAACTTTCAGTCTTCCTGTCTCAGCCTCTCAGAGTACTGGGATTATGGATATTACCACCATATCCAGTTTATGTTGTTTTTGTTGTTGTTGTTTGTTGGTTTTTTAATCTTCCTTTCACCACTAACAACCATCTTTAATAAGATGTATTATGTACAATTGCTAACCATTTTTTATTAACTTCCCTGCTTAGAATAAAACCTAAATTCCATTATGGTAGATAGGTCAGTTAATTAGATGTCTTGTAGGCAGTTAGACAGGGCCAGCCCTCAAGGAGCCAACATGGAGGTCAATCAAGACACATTCACTGAAGGCCAGCATTGTAAAAGGAGAGAACCCACTACACCCGCTTCCCCTAGGGATGAATACCAGTGACTGATATTCTAAATAGGTATCAATCATTTGGGTGGAGAACCAAGATTTTAACCCACTCCTTCCAGGAAAGATCCCTGACCCACCCCTTACTGAAAATCCTTGCTCTTTCCTTGTATGCTTGCTACTCTGACTTCTCAGTTTGATCCCCATTTAATCAATATTATCTAAGCATCTAGACTTGTCATAATCATATTGGGTGATTACAATTTTGTCCTTCATTACTTCATGTCCATCTTGTGAGTTCCCATTGGACTAATACTACCTAAGCGACTGTACTTGTAATCTTACTAGTTGACTATAGTTTTGTTCCACCTTGAAACTGCCTCACCTCCTGATTTTGCTCCATAAAAACTCCCTGGGAAACACGATCCCTGAGAGACCCACTTTGTGGTCCTCCTTCTGTCTTTCTTAGGCAGAAGCTATCTTTCTTTCAACAAATTGCTCCTGCTCTTAATCTCCGTTGTTCCTAGAATCTATTCTTTGATTTTGGAGAACACGAACTCATGTTCTGGATATCTAATAAGTTAAGGAGTTACTGCTATTCTCCCTGTAACACCATGAGCCGTTAGGGCCATGTATGTGGCCTTCACCTCCTTCTCTGACCTCAGCTGGTACCTTTTGGATGCTATGCTGCTCTCTGTCCCTATTTTAGTTACTTTCTTTATGTCTGGGACAGAATGCCCCACGTTCACATCTTAAAGGAGGAAAGGTTAATTTTGGCTTACATCTTTAGCCCATAGTTGGATCACTCCAAGGCAGAAAGGCATGGTGGAAGGGTCTGGCAGAAGACAGCTGCTCAACATAGGGCCAGGAAACAGAGAGAAGGGAGGGCTCAGGGAGGGAAATGCACCTTTCCAGGTCAAGCCCTGGGACCCATCTCTTCCAACCAGACAGACACACCTCCCGACAGCAAGTGGGCGGGTTATATTGTCTCTGAGATTCAATCACCTTCCAAAAACCTGGTTTGGGGCTGGGTATTTAGCTCAGTGGTGCCACCAGCCTGCCTGGAAAGTGAAAGGTCCTGAGTTTGATCCCTGGTAACAAAACAAAAACCTGGCCTATGAGGCCATGGGGTATTGCTATGGGCTATGAGCTCATGAGGTATTTGGGGTACAGTCTCAATATAAACTATCTGTGTTAGTCAGTATTTAATCAAGAAACAGATATAGTACAAGATGTACAAATATATATTCATTTAAAAGATTGGCTTACAATGGCCCACAGAGTTGAGTATGGAACAGCCCAGAAGGTCTGTCTGCATACTAGAGACCGAAGGATTCAGTTGAAGTTCTGGAGCTCACTGCAGTGCCCAGTGCAAGTCTGTATCAGGAGGCTGATGGGTCTGTGCCGGAAGCCAGGAAGTGATGTCCAAGATGAAGGTGAAGACTGGAGCTCCTCCAAAAACAGAAGCAGATCCGTTCTTCCTCACTTCCCCTTTATACCATCCGGGTGATGAGCAGCCCTAAGGTGGGTGGAATTGCTGAGCTGATTTAGTTAAACTTCTCAAACTGACACAATCAATCAACCTCCACACTGCCACAGTCTACAAAACAACCCTTCTCCCTTCTCCAGACCTTTTTGCTTGGTGTGCACTCTGCCTGATGCTTAACATTAATGGCTCTTCTATCACTTGTTCATTGTGTTCAGATCTCCTCAATGTCTTTTTTTTTTTTTTTTTTTTTTTTTTTTGGTACCAGGGATTGAACCCGGGTCCTTGTGCTTTTGAGGCAGGCAGTGGCACCACTGAGATAAGTCCCTGGCCCCAGATCTCCTCAATGTCACTTAAGGTGCTTACACTTACAGTTACCTTCTACATCACCTCCTCACTATTTATCACCATCTGAAACAATCCTGAGTAATTATTTATTTATTATAACTTCTTCCAGATTCTGAGTTCCACAGGATAGGGTCTTTTCTGTCTTATTTTCTGTGGAATCTTTTAATTTTTCAGAGCCTGGTACATAGTAGAAACTAAAGTATGTATTGAATAAATGGATGCAATTGGTAAATTCCAGGATTATAAATGGTAACACTGAGGTTCAGAGAGGTTAAAGTTTTCCCGAAGACAACAGAGTGAGCAGGGGCTTCACTCTGGTCTAGCCACAAAAATCTCTGTTCTTCTAAAAGACAAAAAGGCCAAATATATACAGTAACCTCAACTGTAAGACAAAGTAGCTTCCAAAGTGATTTTTAAAATCTATAAAAATATGTATGGATGTACATGTGGCAGTAAAATCCTGCCGCTTTTTAGTATCAGCTTGCAGCCTGATGAAAGGTGAAGCCGTCGTTGCTGATGACGGGCGGATGAAGGTACCTTGCGGAATGCACACTGACAGTCTTGGAGGGAATCATCCAGAAGGTCGACATAGTGAGCGTCTTGCTCTCCTGTGCCCATCTTCCCAACTCTCCAGCTTGGTCTTCTGGCCAAGAAAGCAAATGCAGTGCCACAACCACAAATGGAAGGACCGAGCCCCTCCAAACTCTCACCTCACCTCTGGGATTCATCAGCTGGAATAAACAATTTATTCTGAGCTATGAAACATTTCCAACCATCTCTTTATTATGTTAAATACTGATGCTCATTTAAAAACATAAAGCAGCGTGTTTATAATATACAATCCATTGCAAATTCAGGCTGGAGGCCAATTTTGGTCCAACATAGCAAAAATCTTTTTTAAAAAAAGCAGTTAAGAAATATTTGTCAACAGATGAGTGAATAAATGAATCATCTCCTTTCAGCCTCAAAATAAGGAAAGCAAGGTTTGCTAGATGTTGCTTTTTTAAACGTAAAAATAGACTTTCTTTTTTAAATATTTATGTATTTTTTGGTTTTTTGAGACAGGGTCTCACTATGTAGTTGAGAGTGACCTGCAACTCATTATGTAGCCCAGGCTGGTCTCAAACTCATAGTGATCCTCCCAAGTGCTGGGATTACAGGAGTGTGCCACCACATCTGGCCTATTTATTTATTTATGGTACCAGGAATCAAACTCTGGCCCTTGAACTTTGTGAGGCAGGCAGTGGAACCACTGAGCTAAATCCCCAGCCCTGACTTTCTTTTTTTTTTAGAGGCATACAACTTTCCCCAAGTCTAACTCTTAGCTGGATTATTCATGTGACTCACACTTCAACTGTTTGTCAGCTTTCTGTTGCAGTAACGAAATACTTGAGACAATTTACAAGAGAAAAGGTGGCTCCAAATTTCGGGGGCTTCAGTCCCTGTTTTCTGGCTCCCTTGCTTTTGGGTCTGTGGTGAGGCAGCCCTTCCCAGAGGAAGCTGCCCACACACACATTGTTTGGAAAGCAAAGACAGACAAGAAGGGACTAGGGTTCTAATATCCCCTTCAAAACCATGCACGCTCTCAGTGACCTGACTTCCTCGTCCCACTTCTTCATAGCACAGATTTAGGACAAAGACTTTATCACATGGGCCTTTGAGAGACATTTCACATCCAAGCTATAGCATCAGCATTGGAGTGAAACCAGAAAAGGAGGAGGGGGGAAGAGGAGGAGGAGGAGGAGGAGACACAGCAGCAGCATACACTATGCAAACCAAATATGCTCCTCAACATAAACTTCTCATATTATTTTTATAAATCTTTGGGATGCTGCCTTTCAGGGACCAGATTGTTTGTCCAAGAAAAACACCTTACTTACCATACCCTGTGTCTTTGAGTACAAGACTGTGAAATTATTCAACAACATCTCTGACATAATTCGTGGTCCTCACTTAAATGCACTTTAAGGCACAAGATATTTGTGGAGCTCTACATTATTGTTTTGTTTTGTTTTGTTTTTTGAGACAAAGTCTCACTATGTAGTTGAGACTGATCTGGAAAAAGCTGAGGGAATTATGTAGCCCAGACTGGTCTCGAACTCACAGCGATCCTCCTGCCTCAGCCTCCCGAGTGCTGGGATTACAGGCGTGCACCACCACTCCCGCTCTTAGCTCTACTTTGTTATTGAAAGCATTAGTTATAGCCATCTCAACAGACTTCTTGGATGAGTAAATATTTAATAAGTATTCACAGATATTTTAAAGCTTATGAGGGAGACAGAACAGCTTTCTGAACTTTGCTATCATTTGTCCAATTATGTCAATGTTTAGAGATTGTAAATAAAATGACTGGTTTATCTGTGACCTTTTTTGGGGGGGTACTGAGGATTGAGCTCAGGACATTGTGCTTGTGAGGCAAAACCACTGAGCTAAATCCCTAGCCCGGTGACTGTTTTTTAACCATGATATGATGGCAGTTTTTTTGACATAGCCCCCCTCCCCCGAAGCCAAATTGATCTCAAACTCAGGGCAATCCTCCTGTCTCAGCCTCTCCAGAGCTGGGATTACACACATGTGCTACCATGCATGGCTGTTCAATCTCAATCTGGCACTGGAAAATATGTGGCTATAGCAGGACCACTTATGTGGAAATGTTTTAATTACTTTCTCATTATTGGGACAAATTACTGGACACCCAAAAGTAAAGGAGAAAAGACTTATTTCAACTCACAGTTTGTAGAGATTTCAGTCCATAGTCGGCTGGTTCCAAGGCAGGGAGGCATGGCGGAGGGGCATTGCAGAGGAGAAACAGTCCATGGCAGAGCAGACAGGAGATAGCAAACAGCAAGCAGTGGCAGAAAGCTTCCTCTTCCTTTTTATCCCATCCAGGCTAAAAGTTTTTTGGGTTGTGCCACCCATACCCAGCGTGAGCCTTCCCATTATCCACACACAGAACTACGATAAACCAATTAGTGGGCAAATCCAGTACCACTCACCCTTCGTCCAGTATCACACACTAGACACAGCCACCTCCAGAGAGCCCCTCCTGTGACTGCATGAGGCTTGGGGAGGACATCTAGATATAAGTTATGACAAGTGATAGAAAATCATCAGCCTCTCAGAGAACTAGGCAAAAAAATTGCATAATTTAACAAATGCAGCATTTTCGTAGCACTTCAGAAGCTGATCTTGTGTAATGAATATGCATCACATATATATTTGCATGCACTTGCACGTAGACTAGTTGGTTCTCCTAACAACTCCGAGCTAAGGAAGGCAGGTAGTATTAACATTTTACAGAAGAAAAAGCTGAGAGAATTAAGAGCAAAAGGGATTGTCTTGCATGATAGCGAATGGCAGAGTTTTACTAACAGTTAAAGGGGTAAAGACATTGTAGTCCAAGAGTTTAAATCTCATTTATTCCTTGGATGCCTGCTAAAGCCTATGGAGCTCTTCTCAGAAAAATGTTTCTAAATGCACAAAAAAAATACGCAAGATTTTGAAGTTGATAAGTTATATTGGAGTACGACTAATAACATATTAACAATAAAATTTGCATATATATATACATACACATATATTTAACATATTAAATAAAGCCTGGTCTAATACCTACTATAATTTTGAAGCTGTGATACATGTAGATGATATTTAAGGATATCTGAAATAATTGTGATATGCTATAAAATACCTGTGATTCTTTTGGTAAAAAGTCATATGCTCTGCTAAGATTACTATGGTCTGTTGCCTACAGTCATAATAGATAGAAATGCTAAATTTCAATTAAAGGTTACTGAAGATAAGGCCATTTTCCAACTTATTCAAATTCATGATCCTGCTCTCTGAATTTTGTCCATGGTCCCTCTTAGGGTTTGTAAAACTCTAGTTAAGAACTTTTTAGCCAGGTGTGGTGGTGCACACCTGTAATCCCAGAACTCAGAAGGCTGAGGCAGGAGGATCACTTCAAGTTTGAGACCAATCTGGGCTACTCAGTGAGTTCCAGGTCAGTCTCAACTACATAGTGAGACCCTCTCTCCAAAAACAAACAAACAAACAAACAAAAAAACAAAAACAAAAAACAAACAAACAAAAAAAACTTCTTATCTAGTCTCATCTTTCATAAAACAGAGGACAAAATGTAGGCCAGAGAGGAATGTGGTTTATTGAAGACTCTTTAGTGATATAAGAGCTGAGAATATCTTGATCCCATGGGTTGATAATGCCCTTCCAACAAGGATAAATGAAGAATGAATGGAAAAATGTTTATAAACTCTTAGCACAGTACCTGTGACACAAGAGCTACCATACAATACAGCAATTCCGTGACACAGTAGAAAGAGATAGATGAGACTTTTTGGAACTTTCCATGAAAGGGAGCGGACTCAGTTGGATGTGCCTTCTCGCTTGATCCTTTTCTCTTCTCCTGGAAGAGGGACATTCTAGCCTCATGTTAAAGAAGGAGCAGGTGACACTAGAAGGCCAACACTAGAAGGGATGTAGGTCTTGCCTGGCGCTATGGGTTAGCCATTGCTAAGATCTGAATGTGTCCCCTACAAATCACGTGTTGGAGACCAATCATTTAATTCATATGCTAATGAACTTGGAGGTGGGGCCTTTGGAGGCAATTAAGAACCAATGAGGGCATGGGAAGAAAGGCTCTCTGACAGCATCAGTGGTCTTAGAAGAGGACCGGAGGCCTGACCTAGGAAGCTTGCTCTCTCTCTCACCACGTGATGCCCTCTGCCACATTATGCTACAGCAAGAATGTCCCCATCAGATGTGGGCACCACACTCTTGGACTTCCCTGCCGCCAGAACCCTGAGTCAATTCCATTGCTATTCTTTATAAATTAGTGGATGTCAGGTGTTTTGTTATAGCAACAAAAGCAGACTGAGATGCTCTATTTTGGATGACCTTCCCTTGCCGAGCCACAGGCTCCTCATCTTTGTGAGCACCGTTTAAGATTGTTTTATAAAGGAGCCAGGGATTTAGCTCAGTGGTCCTAGCACCTGTCTTGTAAACACAAGGACCCGAGTTTGATCCCTGATACAAAAAAAAAAAAAAAAAGCTTATTTTATAAAGATTAGAGGGTATACAGGACTTAATGGAGTGCCTGGCAGAGTAAAAGGAAGATATTGTTATGACTGCTTTTTTGGGAGCTGTAGTTCAGGGCTCTTTTTAGCATATTGACCCCCAGCTTAAACACCACACATGCCGACTAGGCTCCTCATTTGTGAGCACCGTTTAAGATTGTTTTATAAAGGAGCCAGGGATTTAGCTCAGTGGTCCTAGCACCTGTCTTGTAAACACAAGGACCCGAGTTTGATCCCTGATACAAAAAAAAAAAAAAAGCTTATTTTATAAAGATTAGAGGGTATACAGGACTTAATGGAGTGCCTGGCAGAGTAAAAGGAAGATATTGTTATGACTGCTTTTTTGGGAGCTGTAGTTCAGGGCTCTTTTTAGCATATTGACCGACAGCTTAAACACCACACATGCCGACTCACAATTACATCAAGCTCTCCCCCACCCCATCCTTTACTTTAGCTCTGGAACACAGACCTCAACTTCAGCTTTAATCAAGCCTTAATCAAATGCCTGTCATGTCCCACAGAAAGAAACAGTTTGTGAAGATGCTGACAGGAACCAAACACCTAATAATGAGGGGCTACAATCACAGCCACGGAAGCACTTAGGAGGTTTATATAAATCCATGCGAATAATGCAATGTTTCATTTATTTCCCAGAATTCTTGCATAAGTTCCAGCAATATTTCTGCCGGCAGGGCTGATTTTACAGGAAGAATGTGGGATGAGAGTGGTGCAGGGGCTGTAGGCAGATGTGAAGAACCTCCTGACACCGAACATGTCCCTACTCCAGTGGCTATTCTGCCAAACCTACCAAACCTGGGTCAGGCAGGGCAGGTGCAAAGCCACAGATCTTACAGAGATCAGAGAATGTTGTTAGGTCTTCAAAGTCTCATGTGTTCAGAGTGGGGCTTTTGGAAGGTGATCACGGAGGTGCTGTACTTCATAGCTGAAGGTTCTATCAGGAGGAAGGGCCTGGTTGGAGGTGAGTCACTGAGGGTGTGACGTGGAAGGGTATGTTCTTGCCCCTGGTTCCTTCCTTCTCTCTCTGATTCTTGGGGGCCAAAAGGGTGAGCAGCTGTCCTTTACCAGACCTTTCCAATATATCGTTTTGGCCTTGGAGACAGCTAACTTTGGACTGAACCCCTGGAACCATGAGCTGACCAAAGCTTTCCTCCTTTCAGTGGCGGGTGTCAGGTATTTTGTTCCACTGACTAGAAAGCAACTAATACAAGTATATCAGCCAGATTTTTGTTACTGTAATAAAATACCTGAGATCAAAGACGAGAGGTTCATTGTGGCTCATAGTTTTATAAGGTTTGGTCCATTACTTGTTTAGCTACATTGCTTTTGGCGGCACATCTTGGTGGAAGCACATGGTGGAGAAAGCTGCTCACCTCAAGGAGGGAGGGAGGGAAGGAGAGAGAGAGGGCGCGCACACACTCAAGGCATCTGCTGTTCTTTCTGAAGGCGCTAGGGGAGATGGTTCCTTCCCCAAATTCATGTCCTTTCTCCATCTTCAAAGTCCCAGCATAGCTTCCTCCAATATCTGTCTTTGTCCTTCTGATTCTGTTGTCATAGTGCCATCTCTCTGACTCCCTGTCACGCTCTTAAAAGACTCTTGTGATGTCAGGGCCGTGGGGTAATCTAGACTACGCTCTCGTTTTAAAATATATAATTTGATAAGGGAAAAAATTCCTTTTACAATAGCATCCAAAAAAATGAAGTATCTAGGAATCAATCTAACAAAAGAAACAAAAGATCTCTACACTGAAAACTACAGCACTCTGAAAAAAGAAATCGAAGAGGATATAAAAAAATGGAAAGATATCCCCTGCTCCTGGGTAGGAAGAATCAACATAGTGAAAATGGCCCTACTACCAAAACTGCTATATACATTCAATGCAATGCCAATTGAAATTCCAACACTATATTTCACAGAACTAGAAAAAAGAATCCAAAAATTCATCTGGAACCATAAGAGACCTAGAATAGCAAAAGCCATTATAGGCAACAGTCACATGGCACCAGGTGTAACAATTCCCAATTTGAAAGTATACTACAAAGCCACTGTGATAAAAACAGCATGATACTGGCAAAGAAATAGACCTCAGGATCAGTGGAACAGACTGGAAGACACAAAAACAAATGCAGATGTACTCAGCTACCTCATCTTCGACAAAGGAGCTCACCATCCTCAGTGGAGGAAAGATAGCCTCTTTAATAAATGGTGTTGGAAAAACTGGATATCAACCTGTCACAGATTAAAATTAGACCCTTATCTTTCGCCATGCACTAAATTAAAATCCAAATGGATTAAAGATCTAAATATTAAAACAGAAACATTAAACTTGCTGGAAAGTAAGTTAGGCAGAACTCTGGAAGACATTGGTATAGGAAAAGACTTTATGAACAAATCCTCAGTAGCACGGGAACTAGCAGAAAGAATCAACAACTGGGATCTCATCTTACTAAAAAGCTTCTGTACTTCAAAAGAAACCATTAGCAGAACTAAGAGACAATCTACAATGTGGGAAAAAATTTTTACCAGCTGTACCTCAGACAAAGGACTATTATCAAGGATATATAAAGAACTCAAAACAATCAGTCCCCCCAAATATAAAGACCCGATCCAAAAATGGGCATCCGAAATGAACAGACATTTCTCATACAAAGAAGTGAAAGCAGCAAGAAAATATATGAAAAAATGTTCCACATCACTGGTCATTCGAGAGATGCAGATGAAAACAACACTGAGATTCCACCTCACCCCACAAAGAATGGCTGCTATCAAGAAATCACACAATAACAAATGTTGGCGGGGTTGTGGGGAGAAAGGAACCCTCCTCCATTGTTGGTGGGAGTGCAGACTAGTGCAACCACTATGGAAATCAATATGGAGATACCTCAAAGAGCTTGGACTGGAGGTTCCATTTGACCCAGCCATCCCTCTGTTGGGTATCTTTCCAAGAGAACTAAAAGAATCATATCACAGAGAAGTATGTGCACCCATGTTTATAGCGGCACAGTTTGTAATAGCTAAATCTTGGAAACAACCTATTTGCCCATCCGTTGGAAACTGGATAAAGAAGTTGTGGTTTTTCTATAAAATGGAATATTACTCAGCCATAAAGAGCGAGAGAATAGATTCATTCATAGGAAAATGGATACATATTGAAGATATACTCCTAAGTGAAATAAATAAGTCACACATGTGTAAATACCAAATAGTTTCCCTGGTGTGAATATTCTGCAACAATGCATAAGATTCTAATAAGATTACTGACATTTAGAAATGGGAGGAAAGGAGCTAAAGGTGTAGGGAAGGTGTGATACGTAGGGGAAGAACAAAAAGGGAAAAGAAAAAAATGTGAGAGAATGAAAAGATGAAAATAAAGTGTTTGTAGATGGGGAGGGGAGGAGGGGGTGAAGGGAGGGCAGAGGTAAGGGGAAAAAATGAGAATCAAGACTTGCCATGTAAAGGTACATGATCCCAACAATGAATGTAACTGTACTGTATCCCTAAAATGTACCAATAAACTCAATAAAATTAAAAAAATAAAATAAAATATATAATTTGATCAAATTTGCAAAAGTCCCTTTGACCACATAAGGCCACACGCACAGTTTGCAGGGAAAATGAATGTGGACAAACGCTCAGGGGGAGTATTTTTCAGCCTGCCACACGCGGTGAAGCTCAGCAGGTTAGGGACCGGTCTGCTTGGTAACCACTCACCAGGAAGGATGCCTAAGGCCCACAGACGCAACACAATAGCCAGACTCAAGAAAACGGCAACTTAAGAAAAACACTGCATCTTACATAACACTTTAAAGGGTTCCATGATTCCTGGAAGCCAACACACAGGGTCAGGGGTAGGCACTCTTAACCTATAATTCCAGAACCTCTCACAGCCGCTGCAACACTAAGGGAGGGCAGGTGAAGAGCGGCCCAAGGGGCAAAAGCCTAACGGTGAAGGCTTCATGTTCGCGTCGCTTAGCTGGACTGGACAGCAGGTGGCGCTCCCGCCCGCCCTACGCGCAGCTCTTCGGGCTCCAGGCACCGGCTCAGGGCAAGGGACGTGGAACCGCTTTGGCCACCACAGGCTGCCCGTAAGGAGGCAGGATGCTCTGTCCCCGGGAGCGAGGAGCGCCGTGGGAGGCACGCGAGGCTCGCTGCCACAGCAAGAAACAGCAAATGAGCGGTCGATTTTTATGAGGTTGCAGGGGAGGAAACAACTTTTCTGCGTGACTTAAAAGGCATGAAAATAACTGCGGTTTGATTTTAGAAGCGGACTCCCCGCGCGTCTTGCAGCACCTCTCTTCTGGCCCCAGGCTGGGCTGCCTTCTAGGAGAGGAGAGGACGTGGGTGCTGAGGCCGGTACGCTTGTCCGGGTCTGGTCCATGGACCAACCACAACGAAGAAGGCGGGTTACTGGGTGTTCCACCTGCTAACTTAGTTGGAAGGACAGGAGGTGGCGACTACGTCTGCATATAAATATAAATATAAATACAAATACACATATATATAATTATATATAT
>NW_022900921.1:13002354-13007392 GCF_012274545.1 Fukomys damarensis | reverse complement strand
TAATTATATATATTATATATAGTCTAAGTATTTGGGTCGTCAGAGCTGTCGCCCCAGTGCGTGTGTGTGTGTGTGTGTATGCGCGTGTGTGTGTTTTGGCGTCAGGGTACCAGGGATCAACTCATGACCTTGCGCGTCACAGGCAGGCAAGGTGCTAAATCCGCCCCTGCTCCGTGTTTTTAATAAGCTCCTTGCATGATCCTTCCACTTTCTGAGTTTGACAACCTCACCTCCTGCTCTTGGTACCGAAAGCTATTCGTGCAGATGAGCCAGCCTGGGAATGCACATCTTTCTAGCTCCACCAGCTAGTGGAAGTGAAACTTAGGTCATGTGAAGTGAATCATTATTTTCTTCAGCTGTTAAACCTGAAGTCCTCCTAAACATTGTCCTCAAGCACCTCCTCCCTAATAACTGCTGTGTGTGAGTTGCATTAAAAAAGTAGGCACAAGAGTGACCCCTGAAGCTCATGTTCCTGGTGCTTCGGGAAGCTCTGTTCTCCTTTGGGGCACTGTACCAGCGCCCCCCACCAAGCTGCAGAACCTACAGGGTTAGAGGGAGCAACTTCCGCTTCAGGTCTCACCGTGCTCAAATCGTGCTTTGTTTCTGCACAATGCCCCCATTCCAAGGAAGCTTCAGGGTTCATCAACTTCGTGAATTGGCTCATTTATTCCTCATAGCCTCTGTATGGAGAAGATCCTGTTATTACAGCAGTTTTACCCATCAGGAAGGAGACTGAGGCTCTGGGATGTTAAGTTTCTTGTTTGGGACAACACGCCTGCTGAATAGCCAAACAGGACTTTGAACTCATCTCTGTCTAGCCTCAAACTCAAGTCCTTAATGATCAGACTCTACTGAGGCTTTTCTTTAGCTGTGTTCTGTGCTTTGCAAGCTGGGGTTGAAGCACACCTATTGCTTAGGTAGGTAGGATGTGGAACGGCTTGGCCACTCCTTGGGGCACCTCCCGTGTTACCTCTTACAAGTCTCACGTCCTTGAGCATCTGGAGTGCCTCCTTCTGTGGATCTCCCCTTCTCTTGTCGCCAAGCTGCCCCTGTGACACACAGCTCCGCTGTCCTTCCTCTTAATACCCACAACCCATAGGTGGCTCCACATATACTGACCTGGTTTCTAGTGGTGCCTCCATCTGCCTCTGACGCCTTTTCTAGCCCAGTTTTCCCCTCTTCCTCCTCATACCCAACTCCTCATCCTGTTTCTTGCGCACTTCTTGGCCACACCTCTCAGATCCAGCTGAGATGCCACTTCCTTCATGAAGTTTTTCTGATTCTAGGCAGATGGTCACAAACTTTTGAATCCCAGGGCCCTTTATTTGTATACCTCCAAAGGGACTTAGTAATAACAGCTGCCACTTACAGAAAAATGACCAGGTGCCAAGTACCATACTGAACATGCTACAAGCCCCATTGTAAATCTCTAAGACCAGCAGGACCACTTCCATTTTATAGATCAGAACTGACCCACAGTTAGCTACTTGCCTAAGAAGATGCAACTAGTACATTAGGAGAACCAGGAGTCTCAGCCAGTTCTATCTGTCATTATGGTTTTAACACTTAGCCTGTGTATTTAATAGGCTAGAAAAGTGAAACCTGCAGGTATTAAGAGGGAGGGCACACCACCCTGAATGAACTCATACAATGAGGCTCTGACTCCAGCCAAGCCAGCCACAGGTAAGCCACACAGTGCTCACAGAGAAAGTTGTCCAGGGGAAGCCGAACAAAAAAGCACCACGTTCTTGGCTGCTAAGTTTCAAAAGGCAAGTGGAGGTGTAAGATGGGAAAACTGTGAAAAAGTGTAAATTCTCCCCCAAGAGAAGATGGAGCTTTGATGAAGGGATTCTCACCAAGTGAGGGCGGTGGAGGACCATCTCACTCCTGGAACACATCTGCCTGGGGCCGCTCTCAGACCTGCTGACCTCTCAGGCAGGGTCAGGTCTTCAGGGCTGGGTCTCGGTCTCATTCTGTGTCGTCTTTGCCCATCTAACACGGGGCTCGATTTATCCCTTGTGTGAGTCCTCTCTGCATTGTGCCACTTTTGTTTATCAGTGGCATTAGATTTGTTGAGAAGTTTCTAACTTGGGTTCCATGTATCCACTGGTATATTTGCGGGGCATGAATTGTAGGGGAATCTTAAGCTTGCTATGGTCATTTTTCTTCAGCTTTCTTCCAACACTTAAAGGAGCTACTGAGACAGGAAAAGTTAAGAACCGCTGAGATGAAGGACATAGAAGGCCCCTCAATTAATAAACAGCAGTGCCTGCTCTGTGCTGACTCTTTCATACCTTGTCTTATTTATTTCTCATTCCAATCTTGGGAGGTCAGTGCTAGCCATGTCATCAGTTTAAGTGCATGGTGATCAGCTGCAAGGGGTTATGTGCATGGCCTAGACAGGAGAGCTGGGACCTGAACCCAGGTGCCTAAAGATGCATCTTGGTATTGTCATCTGGAATGCTCTATAACTTTTATTAAATTTCATGTTTACTTTTCTTTTGGGCTGATCTCCTCTTTGTACATTGTAGGATACAAGATTCTTTTACTCTGTGATGAGCTTAGCCCTCCATTTTGTGAAGCTGTAGATCAATTCCAGGGCCTCCCACATATTAGGCAAGTGCTCTGTCCCTGAGCTGTAACCCCAGACCCTTATGTCTTCTTTTTTTTTGGTAGATGGGCATTGAACTCAGGACCTTGTACTTGCAAGGCAGGTGGTGGAACCACTGAGCTAAATCCCCACCCTCTCCTGACCAGTCTTTTGATTTGCTTCTAGGGCATTCATGCCGCCAGCCACTGGCCCCCATCATCACTTGAACCCGTCCCATATGACCTGCTTTCTTGCCCCACCAAAAGGAAGGGCTTCCTATCCCAGCTGTCCTCCAGGGCCATCTCCTTCTCCAGATCTCAGCCCAGTTTGCGCCCCAAAATGGAAGATGTAACTGAGCTACCAGGAAGCTTTTGTTTCCCAGTGTCCACCAGTTCCACTGAGCCTCCCTGCTGCTGGACACCTGGGGCAGCAATCTCCCACACCTTCTGACCTCACCTCTCTCCCTGGGCCAGGCCGACACACTCTGGATGGACACCCGTATTGCAAGTTTCATAATGGAGTGGTGCTGGTTTTCATCAATATGCTGAAACAGGTAACTGAGGGCCTGCCATCTTTTCGGCAGATAGCAGGCCTTAAAGATCCAGCACAGGACCCAGTTCCCTCATGTGTATGTTTCTGAAAGGAATATGTACAGCTTTCAGCACCACTTAAAACAGGGTCTGTGAAGTACATTCTTTTGTTTCCCTGGACTTTTTTTTTTTTTCCATTTTTGTGACAGAATTGCATAGTTCTATTTTTCCTTTTGGGGGACATCAGTTGTTAGAATGATATGAAGGCCAGGCACGGTGGTGTACACCTGTAATCCCAGCTCTTGGAAGGCTGAGGCAGGAGGATTGCAGAGAGTTCAATGCCAGCCTGAGCTACAGAGTGACACTGTCTCAAAAAAAAAAAAAAAAAAAAAAAAAAAAGGCGTGATGAATCTAATTCCAAAAAGAAAACAAAGGTGATATATAAAGATAGAGCTAAAAGATACAAGGTAGATGAGAGTCAAAGACCAAGTAAGCAGACATGGTTTTATAGCCCCAGATCCAGCCATATCAGATATCCTGAGGCATTTCAGCTACATGAGCTCCTGGCTTTCCTCCTTTTAAGTGTTTTGTTTCAGTCCACTTTCAGAATGAATGACTGATATAGCTGTTACTGGGAGAGGCTTTTGTCATTTGAAAAAATGTGCAGTTCATCTTAGAAAGCAAAATAAGGACGGGGAGGGAAATTCTTTCTATGCTTCCGAGTCACAGAAGAAAACATTTTTTGTTTTGCTCTTCATCCTTTCTCCAACCTGGGGCTTTTAGATGTGGAGAAAACCTTAGACTCAACTCCATAATTACACAGACAGGAAACAGATCCAGGAGGGGGTATCACTGTCTTCTGGTTACATGGCAGATGAGTGTCAGGGCTGAGACCAGAAGCAGGTTCTTGCCGGGGATTTAGCTCAGCGGTTCGGTGGCCTGACTTGCAAACCCAAGGACCTGAGTTCAATCCCCGGTACAAAAAAAAAAAAGAAGCAGGTTCTCTTCTGAGATGTTCTCCACCCCACTGTTCAGCTTCCTCAGTGCTTTTTTCTCAGGCAGAGTCACAAGTTAGCAGAGGTCCAGGGCTTTTGCACCTGTGTGTTTCTTACCCAGAGACTCTTAGTCTGGATTTCTTTCCAGGCTCCGTGGGCACAGGCAAACCACAGAGAGGAGGGAAAGTAACCTAGTCCTGCGTTGCCTGGGTCCTCCAGAGGGGCTGCCCTATCTAGGGTACTGGCCTGAGAGCTCCAGCTAGGAGCCGAGCCCTAGGGATCAGTGCTAGGCCAGACATAGCCTAATTGTCACAACAGGAAGAGGCAGAAGGGCGAGGACTTAGACACTGCCAAAAATGCAAAGCAGGAAGCAGGATTTATGGGGCAGGCCCAGGGGGTCAGATTATTTAGCTCTAGCGAACAGCAATGGCAAAGGCAGAGGTAGAGCCAAGGGGACCATTACTGCCCGCAGACCAGGGGGAAGACCTGGCCTGGGATTAGCGCAGAGCCTCCCTGCCACCCACCCTGCCCACAAACTACACAAGGCCCACACAGGAGAAAGGATCTTTAATGTCTGACTTTGTTTCCCACCCCGTCAAAGTGCCATCGTTGAGTGAAGAAGTAGGGGCTTGGGAGGTACGAAGTCACGAAACAAACAAGGGCCCTGGGGGGCTGCCACTTCCCGGGCGCACACTCCTCCACCGCTCGAGCACACACGCACACATGCACACCACACGTACACCGCACAGACACACGCACGTGTACCCACAGTTAAATACATGGAGAGAGGGACTCGATATATATACAGAGAAAGAAGAGAGACGGAATCCCGGCCGGCGGCGGGCCCCCGGCTCTCGGCATGCTCGGCCCAGCTCTCCGCGTTGTACCTGGCACCCATGCCCCTGCCAGAAAAGCAGCTGCCC
>NW_022900921.1:12980046-13001783 GCF_012274545.1 Fukomys damarensis | reverse complement strand
ATGCGCACGAAGGCGCGCTTGAACTCCTTGCTGGAGCACGGGTAGATGATGGGGTTGAGGCAGCTGTTGAAGTAGCCCAGCCAGAACACCACCTTGAACACGGCGTCGGGGGGCTTCAGGGTGGAGAACAAGGAGCCTGCGGGGCACAGAGGGAGAGCGGACGGTGAGCACTGCGTTCCCCCGCGGCCCCCCCCCCCCCCGGCCAGTTTTCTGTTCCTGGAAAGCTGACCTTCCCATTTCAAAACGAAGGACTCCTCCGTGACCCTTAGAAGGCCCAAGGTCAGTCACTGTCCCTCTTGGAAATCTTTCCTGTGGAAGCAGTTTCCACGTTCCTCCAGGGGGCACATTTCCTAGGACAGCACCCACCCCCATTCCAGCTGGCGTTAATAACAGAGACCCTTAATTGCGCACTGCTGCCTGGGGCCAGGTTCTCCGTGTCCGGGCGCTTGACTTGTACTATTTTCACCTGAGCGAGACACTACGGAGCACAGGCTGATTGACCGTAATGCAAGAGGCAATGCTTTCAGAGTTAAAAGAAGACAACCTAAGTGAAATAAATAAGTCACACATGCATAACTACCGAATAGTTTCTCTGGTGTGAACAGCTATAATGGTACATAAGATCCTAATGGTATAATTGACTATGTGAAATAGGAAGAAAAGGGCTAAAGCTGTAGGGGAAGTGGCAAGGGTAAGGGAAAGGAAATAAGGGAAAAGAAAAAAAAAGCATGAGAAAATGAAAAAGTGTAAATAAATTACTTATAAATAGGGCAGGAGGGGGTGAAGAGAGAGCAGGGATAAGGGGAAAAAAATGAAAACCAAGACCTGTACAAGATTCCAATGGAGAATGTAACTGTACTGTATACCTAAAATGTATGAATAAACTCAATGAAAAAAAAAAAAGACAACGTAAAGGAAAACCTTTTGGACCTTAGGAGCGAAGAAAAACATTTTAGCTCTTCCAAAGACAGACCATAAGGCGGAATGGGAGAAGTTATTTGCAATATCCAAAATAGTCAAGGCATTGGTATTTGGAATATAAGGAACTCCCCTAATCAGCAAGAAAAAGACAGAACTCCCAGTAGAAACATGGGCAAAGGAAGGAATAATTTGCAGAACAGGGAGGCCAGTGGCCAGTGAACATGTGAGAAGATGCTCAAAATACTAGGCACTGAGGGCTGGGGATTAGCTCAGTGGTTTCACTGCCTGCCTTGCAAGCACAAGAACTCGAGCTTGATCCCCAGTACAAGAAATCTATTAGCCTGGCTAATATTAGGAAGCTGAATAGGCCAAGTTGGGTATTTTAGGAGGCTTCTTCATAGCTGGTTAGGGCACAGGTTGTGCAGAAGTTCTAGGGGAGACTTGCACAGCTTGGTACACATGCCTCATTTCCCAGCCTTTCTGGTCTAGGTCATAGAACTCAAAGAGTTTTTGCACAAGTTCATCAGGGAACACGGGTGTTGTTTGTGGTGTCATGGAATTGGAGAAAGCCTGGGTTTCCCTCCCTGGGAAACGCAGGACGTGGCAGATACATGGACGTGTACTGGGAAGCTGCTCATGCAGTGTTGGTTTTAAGATGAGGCGTATGTGGGGCCAGTACAGCAGTGTGAGGCCCAGGATGGCGTTCACAGAGCAGGGTTGAAAGGTCTTAAACCCATCGTTCTTCATGAAAAAAGTAGGAAATCAAATGAAATTTATGACAGTACATTTAACTCACCAAACAACCGCATGCACTTTACAAAAAACATTCTTAAGTGAAAAAGACATTAAACACAGAATGTTTGCCTAGGGGTGAGAGCAGATGGACGTGGGAATGGGGAATGAGAGTAAGAGAAATAAATCAATAAAACAAGTGAGCCTGGCATAGACTGATGATGATAGGATGTTTTGAATCTAGAAACATGATTCACTCACCCTTCTGAACTTGAGATCCAAAAACATTTTATGACTATATCAAATTAAAAACAATTTCCATTTTAAATAGAAGGCAACTGAGGCTTGGAGAGGGTAAGTGGCTCACCCCAGGTCACATGGCATGTCTGTAATATAGCTGAGAGTTAAACTAAATGCTATTTGAATAAAAATATGCCTTAAAACACAAAGATGCTATCAATAATAGTCTTTTGGAAAAAAAGAATATGAAAAGCCCCCCAAAATTTAAGCAAGAGTAATTCTGCAATGCAGAAAAGTCACATTTTGATGTAGTTACTGATTTTTTTCTGTTGGATATACAGCTTTACATATTTTATTTATTTTTTTTGGTACCAGGGATTGAACTCAGGTCTTTGTGCTTGCAAGGCAGGCCACCGAACCGCTGAGCTAAATCCCCAGCCCCCCAGCTTTACATATTTTAAAAAACGATATTAAACTTTCAGAATATTTTGCACTTTCAGACTATTTCCTAACTCTGCACTGGGCCTGTAGAATGTGGATTTTGATATTCTCTTCTAATCTCCTCTGTCAGACTGTGAGCTTCCCAAGGGCCTGTCTGTGGAATCATCTCTGAATCCATTTGTTGAATGAAAACCAAACACTTCTAGATAAGGAAGGCTTTAGCAGTTGTCACCCTTTCTGCAATGGCTGAAAGTGGGGGCACAGATGCCACAGGAATTCCTGTGTTTGATTTCATATATGTTTCCCCTTGGAGCCCTTTCCTTTCTGGCTTGTGGTTTGGCCTGTTTTAATGAGGAGCCCTGACTCTTTCTCTGCTTAGCAGCCCCCTGTGGTGGCTGCTGAGAAAAGGCTGGGCTCCTGATGCAGGACTAAGCCAGAAAGGATTTTCATCTTGGAAAGAGGAGTAGCTACACGTGCATGTAAGTGCTAACATGTCTCAACCTAGAGAAGAAATCTAGGAATGGGCTGCCTTCTAGGTCTGCTGTGGGGGTGCCAGTGAGGGTGCCAGCTCATGGTCTGTTGTGTCTCAAGGACCACACTGTTAGGTTTGTGTTCCACCATTGGAGATACTCTCTTGGATTCAGACTATGTCTAGAAAGCCCCTATGCAACTGCGTTATGTGAATATCTAGCATCCCACAAGGGGAATGAGCTGTCTCTGTCCTTGGTGGTAGACTTGTTTCTGTCACCACGTCTGATGGGTGTAGAACAGTGGTCTTGACAAAGTGGGGAACAGGAGAATAACTAGGAGAGAAGGAGATAAAACTTGGGAGTCTTGTTCAGACACCCTGCGAGGGTAAATGCTGATGAGCGTGGAGACAGGCAGCACATCTCCTTGCATGAGAACATGTAGGGTGCAGCATGGTGGCCGGGGATGCAAGGACAATTGTGGCCAAAGGTGTGTGTGTGGGGCATCCAGAGCAGGAGAGTATGTTTACTGAAGACGAACTTAAAACTTTGCTTGATGGCAGCTCTGTTGAAGATGGTAGTGAAATAGGCAAAAATGGATTAGTGGGGATGTATCCTGAGGCACTGGCTATTTATTTTTTATCCCATTTTGTATTTTTTTGGTACCAGGGATTGCTCTCAGGACCCCTTTGCACTTGCAAGGTTGGCGTGGTGCCCCTGAGTTACATACCTGTGCCAGCACTGGCTATTTGAGAGCCACAATAGTAGCAATGCTACTAACTACTCTTTGTCTCATCTTCCATTTGCTTTTTTTTTGGGGATGAAACTCAGGACCTTGTGCTTATGAGGCAGGTGTGGCACCACTGTTCTAAATCCCTGACTCTCATCTTCCATTTGCTTTTTTTTTGCAGTACTGGGGATGAAACTCAGGACCTTGTGCTTATGAGGCAGGTGTGGCACCACTGTTCTAAATCCCTGGCCCTTCAGCCACCATTTTCAATGTGATTGTGCCATTTAGGTTCTGTGCTAAACTCTGCTATCCTAAGCTCACGTGACAATCACAGCCCTTGGACAGTACCATTGAGGAGTGACTGTTGGTTCCATCTCTTTTTGGATCAGGACAGCATATGATGGCAGGTGGCAGAACCACTGAACTGAATCCCTGGCCCTGAATCTCCTCTTTAGATGTTGGCTGTTTGATTTGAGAAATGTTCATTAGCCCTCTCAACCTCTGGTTTCTCATCTATAAAATGGAGAAAATACCTGTTTCATAATATCTTTGTGAATACATGAACATATCCATGTAAATATTTGGCACATGGTCTGGCACCGTGGAAACTATCGTGACCACCCCCACCCCTTTTGGTACTGCAGATTGAACTCCAGTCCTTGTGCTTGCGAGGCAGTCGGTGGAACCACTGAGCCAAATCTCTGTCTATAGTGACCATTTTGAAATATAGTCATTTCTTTGTATCTGTGGGGGATGGGTTCCAGAACACCATATGGATATAAAATCTGAGAATGCTCAGATTCCTTAGAGAAAATGACATAGCATTTGTATATCACCTACACACATTTTCCTGTAAATGATTTATAACACCTAATACAGTGTGAACACTGCATTGTACATAGTAGTGTTTACATGGTTCTGTAATGTTAGGGAATAATGCCATAAAAAAACCTGCCTGTTCAGTACAAATGCACATTTTTTTTTGTCTATGCATGGTTGAATCTTCCAGCATTGACCCTGTTAATTTAGAAAATTTACAGTATTTTCTATCCCGGCCCAGTCATCATCCTCTGCCAGAAACTCTTCTCCAGTTAACCCCTCCCAAGTCAGATTGATTTCTTTACTCTGCATCTCCCTGAACACATACAAGTCCCTCTCATTTTGTTATTTTATTGTTTGCCTGTTAATAATGGTAAGCCATCCCAGAGTTGGTTAAGTCATTGTTCACTACCTGGATTGTGAATTCCTCCTGAGCCGGAAACATATTTTCATTTCCCCTCCAGAGTTGTATATTTTTATAACAAAAATGATACATGCTGAGTTAAAAATTACATATTAAAAAATCTATAAAGTATAGAGTGGAAATTCTTTCTTCACTCAAGCACAAGAGACCAGGGTTAACAGCTTTGTTTTTATCCATCTAGATTTTTTAAAATGGGGTCACACTGCACATACTTTTCTCTGGTTACTCTTTTTGCGTAGAATCTTTATATTTCCACATGTCAGAACATAAGATGCTGTTTCATGCTCCCAAACTACATTATGTTCTAATGTCTGGCTCTATAGTTGTTTATTTAACACTTCTCTAATACTAGTCAGGCTGCTGATTGATTTCCAATTTTGGCTGTTACAAATTGCAAGAATAAAAGCCCAAGCATTTCACTCCTTGCTTGCTTGAGGGTTTATGTAGAATGACTTCCCATGAGGAACCCTTCGGCCAGTCCCACATTTATGCCCTGAGAGCTAGTGAAATTGCTGTTGGAGCTGGTTGTACCACTTTATCCTCCTGGTGACTGTAGAGTGTGACACTTGGCCGACACTGCCACAACTCTGGGTTCCTCCAGACTTTTGAATCCTCATATATCTGGTAGGTGCACAGTGATCTTGACCTTCTTTCACATATGTGTTCCATTTTATTTCCTCTTCTTGCAGACCCCAGCACGGCACCCTCCACCTTCTGAATAAATGCTCAGTTACTTCTCTTTGGAATAGAATTCTGGACATCCTACCAACAGCCATGCGACTGGGTAAGTCTCATACTGCCCCTAAGCCTCAGGTCCTCATCAGTGAAATGGGGCCAATGATACTGACCCCTCTGGGTTTTCACGAAGGTTAATCAAGACACAAGCTGTGAAGTCCGTAGGAACACCCTGGATACCAGGTGCCTGGTGCCCAATCAAGTCTGTGTTAATAGTAACTAGTCACGTAATACTTTGGATTCCTGGATGTCATTTTAAGAAACCTGGGTTGGGAAGCTATGTCTGGTAACTTCATTTATAATTTTGGGTGACTTGCTTTCCCTTTGGGGGCCTCTGTTTCCCTTCTTGAATTTACTGGTTTGAGCTGAGTCCTTTCCAGACTTGAAATTCAGAATCTCGGTAAAGCAGAAATGGGAATTGTTCCACAAAGCGTGGACCATCTGTGCTGGGCAGCCTGCTTCCCTAGATCTGCCACAGAGGGGCAGTGTGGGTCAGGGACGGGATATCTGCTGCCACGGAGTCCATGAATACTTCTTCAGCCTCCTCCCGCCATCCTCTCCCTAATGCACTGCTGTTAGGATTTGGGGCCCTCTTTGCTGCGCTAGCCTGCTCTGGTGTGAGCCAAAAACCTGTAGTTAATTAGGGAAGGTGCTGAACCTTTTTGGTATGAAGGAGAATGGGTGACAGGGAGATTTTTCTCTGAGCACCCGAACAGACTTTTCCCTGGGGAGAGGTAAGGATGAAAGCTAATGAAGTTGCCAAGGGAGGGGAGTAAATACAACAGGAAGTGTGGATTCCTGGAAGGCTGGCTCTGTGCTGGAAGCCCGGTAGTGCTGGGTTCTTTACAATGTCACGAACTCAGTGTGCATGTTCCCGAGCCTGGCTCCATTTCTTGGGCTCGTGAAATGATCTGGGTGCTCCTTGCCCTGCATCTTGGCATCTTAGCCCTGCCTGGGCTGGGCCTGCCCCCGCCCTCGATGGGGCTTACTGAGGGTAATTCTCGGGCAGTTGTTGAGCTAGTGAACAGCAGAGCAGTCACTAGGCCTGCTCAAGTTGCCATGCATGTGATTCGACACGTTTGTGGAAGCAGTGGTGCTTGGTGGGTAGGGACCCCTTCAGATATCACAGGTAGGTAAATCTGGGTTGGAATTCTAGTGCTGGTGTTCCTACGAGTGTGAACTTTTGGGGCTCAGCAGTATGGAAAATGGGCCTGGTGATAGTTCTTTTTGGCATAGATGAGGTGAGCTTGGGCTGGGATGCTGAAAGGCTCTGGCATTCAGAAAGCGCTCAATAAAAGCTAACAGTTGATGCAGAGACGAGGAAGGCAGTGAGGAGGATGAGGTTTGACACTCACATCCCATTGCTCTTTCCTCTAGAGCCCAAGGACGGGCTCTGTGGGTTTCCTGTGTCTGCTGAAATTGGTGGCAGTACTCGTGCATGTTTTCTGAGGGGAGGTTCCATGGCTGTCGCGATGGTCTCACAGATCAGTAAACCTCCAGGATCGTGACAGCCGCCGCAAGTCTAGGCTTACAGAGTCTCAGTCGCTGTACCACCCAGAGCACCATTTTCTTAACTCTTTCCTTTAAGTCAACTCATTTTTGGTATCTAAACTAAATTCTTTCAAAGGAAACGTTCTGTCACTGTTTTAAAACCTGTGTCATTTGCTACAAATAAAAAAATCATGGCAGAGAAAAATAAGATGAAGACAAAACCATATCAGTACATTCTAAGTTGCTCTAGACTGTTGTGGGCCTCAGGCTGGCTCTCTTTCCCTGCGATAGGGATGTTAGCAGTGGTTGAGAGCTGCTGAAGACGTTTTAGCCGTAAAGCCAGAGGCATTTCTCAGAGGAACTTAACGGATTGAAAGAGACCTGAACAGGGAGTCAGTTTCTCACTGGAGCACTCAGCCTTTGTCACATAATAAGTGCTAAGTAAATATTTGTTTAATGACTGAATATGTGACTCAGAATTTGTTGTGCTCTTCTAGCGTCATTTCAAGCTGTCTCACACATATCCCAGCCCTGTACTGAATTTGACCTGTGGCTGATGTGCATCCTGGGGAACCCACATGGTGGTGACTCCCTGGCTCTGCTCTATGTCCGCTGGCAGCCTCTCGCTTAGGATTACTAAGCAGATCTAATGAGACAACACTTCTGAGAGGGTTTAGTGGGATCGAAAGCACACTACCTGCAAGAGGCATTTCTATTATTTCACTGTGTATTTTTACTGGCAAGTAGCAGCTGGAGCTTGGGGGTGGAGGGATGTAAGGAGGAAAAGATGTTATTGGGAGTCCACCCAAGTCACTTGGATTTTGAGTGTCCAAGGGAGATTTAGAGGGATCATGAAGTGCAAGGATCAAAGGCCAACACTGAGCAGGACATTCATGGGGAGAAGCATTCTCGGCTGGACATGGCCCTAGCAGGTCATCCTTAAGGTGCTTTTCCATTAATATGAACAGTAGACAATGAACAGTGAAGGTCTCAGTCATCAGTAAACCTCCTTTCTCAACAAAACCACAGGCTGTATCTATAGAATAGGAACAACCATTTAGCAGACTCTCGAGCTTCGCCCAGCATTGGGTTAAACTTGGCCACCAGTAGCCTGTTACCCTTCAGTGATTCCTGATCCCAGGGCAGCATTCTGTAGCACTCCAACCTGCAAATTCAGGCCCAGGGAGCCATGATTATTACAGGCAGGCTAATAGAAACTCACATTTGACAGAGAAGTCACCCCCCTGTGGTTGGAGCTGATGGGTGACAGAATTTTAGTCCAGGAAGCCTTTGACAAAGGCTCTTAATCACTAGCCCCACAACTCACAGGAAAACAGTGTGTGTGTGTGTGGATGGACGGAAAGGACTGGGAGGTTATACGCTGGAACAGCAGCCCTGCTTATCCTGGGTGGGGGAATTATGGGAGGATTTTCCTTCTGTGTGCTTTTAGGTGTTTTCCAAAATTTTCTCACAAACCACTTCTGTAATCAGCAATATTGTTTCAGAGCCCAAAACAACAAGCAGGCCAAAAGATGCTCTGTTTCTCAGGTTCTTCCTTGTGAGGTACCAGACAAGTTAAGTCTGCTATGTTTGCTTCATTTCATCCCCTCCACAGTTCCACAGGAAGGTGTTGTCACCCACCTGTTAATGGTGAAGAAATGGAGACTCAGGTGGGTAGCAGCTTTTGAGCGAGGTCCCACAGGTGAGAGAGAGAGAGAGTGGCTCGAAATGACATTTTTTGTTTTAAACCCAGCAGACTTCTCTGTGAGAACCTAATGTGCCTAAGGCTCCTTGCTCTTATCCCCATAAGGGAAACAAATGGGAGGATCTTTTAATTTTCCTTACATTTCTTTATAGTGACATGCATAGACCTTTCCCAAACATTGGCTGAATGAATTGACCAATGAGCAGGCTTACAGACCGCAGCCCAGCCAGGAGATCTGCAGCAGCCTTGCCTGTCCACAGAATTGCAGGATTGGGCTGGGCGGTTTCTAGCATCCCTCTGAGAGCTGACATTCTTGGGTTCTAGAATTAGACCTTTGACTTGACCTATTTCGCATTTAGCATCAGACAAGCCCATGACCTCGGCGAAACCGGTGAGTGGTGAAAGCATCCTGATCACCTTGGAAACTGAGTGGCGCTTACTGTCCTGTTAGTAGGAGCATGTGCCTACACAGCTAGCCAAGTCCTGGATCCCCAGCTGAAACAGTTTGGCCTAATAAAGACTAGAAAAATGTAAAATAGATGCTTATTATTTCAGTATTAGTGTTGTAAAAGGAAGCTTCCTTGGATTTGGAAATTCCCTTTGAGGTTTTTCCTTTTCTCCTTTAACAGTGGAATGAGATCATTAGCTTCTCCAACAGTATCTTTGGGGCCAAGAGGCCCATGTTAAATTCTAAAGCAAATGCTAAAATCAGTAATAATTGCCAGAGCCGCCTTTTATAATAATAGACCCGTAAGCCAGTTACTAGGTATTGTATTTTTAAACATTGTCTAATGAGATCCTTGTAGCATTCTGCTACTGTGCATTTCATTTGTTAGATGAGGAAACTGAAGTTGAAGAGGTCAACAAGCCGGAAAAGAGGTGGGCTAGAATTAAAATCCACCTCTGAAGCCTGTGTTCTTACTTACTGTTCAGTAGTAAGAAAAGGGTACTTCTACTAATTTCCTGAAACACTAGGCATTTGCTCCCTTAACTGGGAGCAATTTTTCTCTCTACTGAGTTGTCCAAGTGAGTTTTCTGAACCTAAAGTGTGGCACTTACCATTTTTTTTTTTTTTTTTTTTACCTTGGCTTACAGTTGCTCAGGTCTATGACTCATGTTCTCGTGTTAGACTGTAAACTTTCGGAAAAGAGAGTTCATGCCTGATCTCCTCTGTCTGTCCAGGGACTACCACAGTGCCTGACACATGACAGGCACTCAGCCAACATGTACTGCTTCAGTAATACTAGTAATAAAAACAATAAAGCTGAAACATGTTAGCCTCTGGCTACTTAAAAAAAAAGTTCCTGAATAAACAGCCCCTGGATACTTGTTAGAAATGCTTATTAGAATCTGCATCAGAGTTTGTTTTTTAATAAGACCCCCCCCAGGTGAGAAGTGTTGTTTGCACCCACATTACAATTTGCTTAATAAAAAAATCATTTTTTTGGCCAGGTATGGTGGCATACACCTGTAATCCTAGCACCCAGGAGTTTGAGGCAGGAGAGTCACAAGTTTAAGACCAGCCTGGGCTAGTGAGTTCTGTGTTATCCTTGACTGCATAGCAAGAACCTGTCTCAAAAAAAAATTTTTTTTTTTCCTATCTTGGGATTCAGGAATGAGCAAGGCTGGGCTGAGAACTACCTCCCAATGGGAATGAGTCCCTTGTCCCCAATCCTCTAGTGGCTCCTAGAGTTAGTAGGATAAAGTTCAAACTTAGACTGGAATTTAAGACCTGCTGAACTTGGTTGCAGTGAACTGATTCTTTGTAATGCACTGGCTTTTCTGGCCTCTTTCCCTTGATTCCTACTGTCCACTGGTCTGCGATGGATTCCTCTCCTCTCCCTCCCTACTCCTGTCCTCCTCTCCTGCCTTTCTAGGCCTGGCTCGAATTCCTCTTCTTCATAACACTTTCCTTGGGATATGAAAGCAGGAGGAAGGAATGATCGTGCTGAGATGTCCTGTTCAGATGCAGGTGTCACATGCTCTTTCTGCCTGACTTCTGCTCACCATGGGCAGGAGGAAGAAGAGGTCTCAGTGATGCTCACTTTACAAATGCAGAGATCCAAGCTCTGTGTGTATGGAACTCATTTAATATCACATAACTGTAAAGTGGCAAGATGAGGATTCCAACCAATCTGTCTGGTTCCAAAGCCTGAACGCTCCCATAAATACACAATACTTATCTTTGAACTCTTAGAACATTTCTGGGGTAGGGAAAAGTGGGCATTGTCTTCTTATGTCTTTTGGATTGTGCCTTTACATATATTCTGTCTGGCTATTAAAACAAGTCTGTGGTGTGAAAAACTAAAATAGTACTCAAGATCCTAATGGGACACTTAGCAAATAGGAAGAAAAGGACCAAAGGTGTAGGGACAGCAAGAAGGATACGGATGGGGGAACAAGGGAAAAGGAAAAAAATATGAGAAAATGTAAAAATGGAATTAAAGTGTTTGAAGGGGGGGAGGGTAGGGGAGGGTGAAGGGAGGGTGTGGACAAGGGGAAAAAATGAGAACCAAGACCTGGCATGTAAAGGTACAAGTTCCCAGTAATGAATGTAACTGTACTGTCTACCTAGAATGTACCAATCAATTAAATTAAAACAAATTAATAAAACACAAGTCTGTATCTAGAAGGCAAGAATTCTGGGTCACTAGCTGGGCGTGGTTGGCGCACGCCTGTAATCGCAGCACTTGGGAGCTGGGGCAGGAGCATTGCTGTGAGTTCGAGACCAGCCTGGGCTACATAGTGAGTTCCAGGTCAATCTCAACTCATAGTGAGACCCCCTATCTCAAAAAACAAAAAAAACAAAACAAAAAACACAACCCACAAAAAACAAACAAAAAAAAAACCCAAAAGAATTCTGGGTCACTTATTCTAGTGGTTGTTTTTTTTTTCCTAGTTCTTTTAGGTTCTTTTAGGCTGACAACACTGGTTAAGCAGATAATGTAGCACCATACAATTTCAGAGAACCATGGGGTCCCCACTGACTCCCGTGAAATGGTAGCCACAAAGCACGGAGCCCTGTGATTAAGGACCTCTGCTGTTGTCTCCACAGAGTTCTGTCATAACAGTGGATAAATAAAGACCTTTACTTAACAGTGTGTCTCCTTTGCCTCAGTGCTTATGGAGGCGAGGGTCATTCTGCCTTGGTTTGGTTTCTCTAGGACACAACAGAGTTTGAATTTGTTGAGCCCCTAACTTCCTCCTCCTGGCCTCGCTTACAGTATTGGTTCATAGGATGTGCTGAATAAAATGGTGCTGGTTGGTTGTCCTGCTTGAACTCCCCTTCTTTTCTTTTTACTTACCTAAATAGTAATCATGGGCCAACACCCAGCTTAGTTCTGATCTCTTCTCTGAACCCTTCACTGATTGCTGTAGGCCTGCTCTTTTAATTTCCCACAGAGTTCATGGTACACAGGTTAATACAGAACTCCATTGTTAAGGATCTGTCTCTTTAAGCCTTGTAAAAGCTCCCGAGAGACAGGGGCCTATGTTTTATGCTTCTAGCACATGGCTGGGCATACACTCAGTGCTCATTGGTTATTCACTGATTAGTTGGTGGTCCCATTCCAGCTTCTGACGGGGGATTGACCTCTTGGCTTGGGTCCACAGTGAGTCTCGGAAGGGAAGGAATGGTTCTGTAAGCTGCTGTTTGATGCCAGATGAAGGTTCCATGCACCTTGTGGGAAATAGCAACTTCCCTGTAGAACTCTTAGGAACTGAGCATTGGTGAGATTTATCTGAAAGAAGCTGTAAAACTTTATAAAGGGGCATAAAAATGATGTATAAATGGAGAAACATAGCTTTCTTGTGTATAGGGAGTCCCTATCCAGGATAACTTCAATGTTTTTTCTCAATTCCTCTGGTAGTTCAAAAAAATTTTATTAAAATCTCAACAAGATTTTTGAGGAGTTGAGTAGGTACAGAAATTAAATTATCCAAAATCAAATATATTGGTGAATATGGAGTATAGAAGAATAGTATGAGAAAATTATTTAGGTAAATTGAAATAAAGAGGAATAAATGGCGGGCCTGGATATGGGTAAATTCATTCTTGATTATTTTAAAACTTTCCACAAAATCCTAGTAATTAAAAAATACAAGAGGAAGAAGTATAGAAAAAGGCAGAAAGATCAACGAATTATGAAGTTTAGAAAGAGAACCAAATATCCATGATAATTTTACATGTCATTTCATTGCTTGTGGGAAAAAATAAGTTTTTCTGTGTAAGTGCTGGGGTGATGGGAGGGTCGTCCTCAGAAAGAAGGTAGGCTGGATTTTTACTTGAATATTTATACCAAGAGAAACTTGGACCAATCCAAGATAGACATTTCACCCAATATAAAAAATCATTAACATGCAAGAAGAGGATGCAGGTAAATAATTTTATAATTTTGAAACAAGGAAAGGCCTTTCAAGGTTTGATGGAAGAGCAGGATCTGCAGTGGAAGGTAAGGGAAGAGTTTGTCTTGGCATTTCAGTAAGGCTGCAGACTTCAGAAGTAAAGTTAAAAGAAGAATTGACAGAATATTTGTAACAAATGATGGTAAAGGGAAGGATACTGTACTTCTCATACGCAAAGCTCTCTCATAAGAAAAAACAAATCAAGAGAAAAGTGAGAGGAGTAAGTGAATAATAAGGTAAATACAATGCACAACCAATGAATTGTTGAAAATATGTAAAATTATTTTTGGCATATTTTGTTTTTTGAAACATAATTTTGCAATGTAGTTCAGGCTGGCTTTGAACTCACTAAGTATCCCAGGTTGGCCTCAAACTTGTAGCAATGCTCCTGCCTCAGCTTCCAGAGTGCTGAGATGACAGGTGTTGCCAACATGCCTGGCCTAGTCTATAAAATTCTTTTACAAGCTAAATAATGTCAATGAAAAACAGCAAAATGTTTTGTATATCTTAGTTTGGAGGATATTTAAAATATGCTCAATTTGGCAAGGGTATGGGAAAACAGACATTCTAAGCAAGGGTTTAAATTTGGGTGGAAAATTGGTGTTACCTAATAAAATAAACATGACTTTTGATCTATGTATGACATCTGGGAATTTGTCCTCCTGAAGCCCTCCTAAAAGGGAGCACAGATGAAAGCATAACTGCAGTGTCCCCCAAAAATGAGAAATAACCTAAATTTTCAACAATAGTGGATTGCAAAATAAACCATGCAGCCTTCACACAACAGAAAACTATAATCTACCAAAATGGTAAGCTAAGTTTACAATATAATGACATATCTAACAGAATTAAGAAAAATAAAAGCAAATTTCAGGAGATCCTGCTTAGTACAATCTATTTGTTGACAAATCTGTTAGTACATTTATAGAAAAAAATCTGGGCAAACATACACTAAATTGTTAATAGTGATTATTACTGGGAAGCTGAGTTATGTGAAGATTTTTTTCTTTTCTAAGGAGGCAGAGGGGGAGGGAGAGGGGAAAAGAGGGGGAGAGAAAGATTGAAAATACAGGGGGAGGGAGGGAAAAGCCGGCACAGGGCTAGCATCTAGCCGGGCCTCCTAGGCCTTTCTGGGTCCCTCTCTGTATAAAATAGAGGTTTGCAGCAGCCTCTCTACAGCCGGAATGCAGTCAGGAGAAGCTCCAGACACACTCCTGGAACAAATAGGCCGCGCAGCCCTGTCCTTCCTTCCAAGGTGGTAGGAGAGCCTGTCAGAGGCTGAGAGCCCAGGTGTCGGGATGAAAGGCTCTAGGAGAGAACAGGGACAATTACTGGCCTTGGGGAACCAGATGGTAAAACTGTGAGATTGGGCCACTTACACCATTAGGCTCCGCGATGCCTTTCATCCCTTCTCTGGGGCAGCTGTTCACTCATTTCCTGTTGTCCTCTTTCTGACTCATCCCTTTGTTCTGTCCTTTGACTGGCAGGAATCAAAACTTTCCATATCCAAACTGGTCTGTCGAGTTAAGGTTGGCCTGGGACTCCTGGATGGCTCTGCGGCTCCTTCCTACCTGTCTGGCCCGGGCTGGGACACAGTTGTTCCTGAGGGACCGTAGCCAGAGGTTCTGCCATCCTTGTCTGCAGGATCCCTCGACCACTGAGCGACAGATGCCCTGGCCCCATGTGTCTTGTCTTCCTGCCTTTCTGCATCCTGAGATTCGAGTGCGTGGCCTGGCATGACGCATATTGTGTAAGGGGACGGTGAGTCTGCTGCCCAGCGTGTGTCGCTCCCCGTGTCCAGCGAGATGGGCTGCACCCGCTTCCTCTGTCTCCGTCCGCAGGTCAGCCCGCTGCCGTCAGGGTCGGGTCTCAGAAAGCAGGGAGAAGCTCTGTGAGCTACTGCACCGTGGGGGTGACTATAGATAATGACCACACACTGTGCCCTTCAGCACGCTACAAGAGAGGGTTTTGAATATTTTCACAGTAAAGAAATGATAAATGTTCAGGGAGATAGACGTGTTTACCCCGGTTTAAACACTGCAGAGTGTGTACATATATCAGAATACCACCCGGGGTGCCTCTGTCTCTTGAGGGCCTGCGTTCTCTTCTGTTTGATTGTGAACTTTTTAAAGTCTGCCTAATAAATGTCTTTGTGCCTCTTCAAAGAAAACAAAACAAAACAAAACAAAAAACAAAAAACACCTGGGCAGAACATGGTGGGACCTAATCTGTAGTCCCAGCACTTGGGAGGCTGAGGCGGAAGGATCACTGTAAATTTGAGGACGGCCTGGGATACATAGTGAGACCCTGTCTCAAAAATAGGTAGGTAGGTAGATTGATAGGTAATAAATAGATTACTAAGACACATGGTACCAGATTAATATGTACAGTTTTCACGTATCTTTAAAAAATGACCCTGAAATTCCTGCCTTTTCTCATACCTTGAAACTTCTTCGAAGCTGGGAAAACTTCCAGGTGGAAAACAGTTCAGTGCTTAACTTGCAGATCTCCTGTAGGCCACAGAGCTGAGTGGGCTTGTTGTGGCAACGTGAGAATGTTTTCTGAGAATTCCAACGAAAGGAGGTGTGAATGTGGCCCTTAGTACTGCAGGGGACTGTCCCACCTCTGAAAACTGAGATTTTCTCCTAGGCCCCTTGTCAGTGGCCCAGAAGTTCAAAGACCTCCCTTGGGGTCTGCGGATTCCTGGAGTGAGAGTGGTGCCCAGTGTCGACCTGGCCTCTCTTGCTTCTTGGACTCCATTTCCTTTGGTGACCTCTTCTGGCCACATCATGTTGAGGCTGTGATTCCCCAAGAGAAAAATCACCTACCCTAAGTGCAGTGTCTCTGTTCTCCTAAGTTTCGTATGGTAAAGCCTCAACCCCAGTGTGCTGGTATAGAGAAATACAGCCTTTGGGAGCTGATTAAGCCAGGACAGTGCAGCAGCGCCCTTCTACAAATGACTGCTCACCCCCTGTCCTCATGTGAAATAGGAGAAGTCAGCAATCTCACATCTGGAGCAGGGCCTTCATCAGACTGAGCCACCCTGGCCCCCGACCTCAACTTCCAGCCTCCAGAGCTGCGAGAGGCGCACAGCCGCTGTCCATGCACCACCTGTTCTGTGGTGCTTGGTTATGGCAGCCATGCATGTGGAAGAACTACTTGGTGCTGGGCTCCCTGCGTCCCTTCTCATCCCTTCCCGTCCGTTTCCTTCTGCCTCCTTCCCAGATTACTCCAGGAGACCCAACTTCTCATTTCTCTTTTAAACACTCTTATATTTCTTTTGTAAGAGCATTTCTCTTCCCTTCTTTGATTGCTTTGGGACTAAACTAGCTGAGGGTGACAGGGAGCAGAGGGCTGGGGATGGTAGGAGATAGATTTCATTTTCTACTTCTGCCTCTAAACAAGATCTTTTTCCAGTCAAAGGCACTGGCTTTCCTCAAGAAAGTCTAGATTTTCAGAAAATGTAATTTTTTTTTTTTTTTGGTACTAGGGATTGAACATAGACAATGCTAAGCTACATCCCGAGCCCTTTTTATTTTTTATTTTGAGACAGTATCTCATTAGGTCTACACGGTCAAGGCTACCTTGAATGTGTGATTCTCCCGCCTCAGCTTCTGAAGCAGATGGGATAACATGCATGCACAACCACACTCAGCAGAAAAAAATGCTTTTATTCACATTTTTCTTGTAAGTAAGTGCTCCATTCTCAATTTGCTGTAAGTTTCTGGATTATCACTGTGACGAGAGACTCTACACTTTGTTCCACTTGGCAGTAGGAGGTTACTGAACATCTCCTAGAGGCTTGCAACTGGGTCAAGAATCTAATCAAAGAGATTAGCATTGATTTGGGAGGCAAGGAGATTTCTCTGATTATTTTTATTCGGTTTCCCCAAGCTTATGAGGTGGGTATAGTGATTATGTCTGGCTCATACACGACAGACAAACAGAAATGGCTCAGAGTGATTAAGCAGATTGTCCAAGATTACATCATGGCAGAGACAAGACTCACTTGCAGTCCTGGCCCAGAGCTACTGGCCTGTCTGCTAACCCTGTGCTGATTGCCAGAGACAGGAGACCTGCAATCCCTTGGAGCATTCGGTGCAGAGGAGTCTGGGAGAAAACCCAGGGGTGCCAGTCACACATAGGGAAGGAGAGAAGTAGGGGGTGAGTTTGGGGAGGAGGCATTACTTGTCATTGCTGCTTTCCAACCATGAACCTCCAAAAACCCTTCCATCTTTACACACTTGGAGAAGACACAGGAGCTGGAAGGACAGAGAATAGATAGCACCCCCTTTATGAATGGAGGTGTAAGAGCCAGGGGGGAAAGTGTATTAAACTGCAAGTAGCTGCAGTTTAACAAGGTTGTTTAGCATACAAAAGTCTGATTGCCCATTCTAGAGTCAGTGTCCTGATGACGGAGAAGGCGGAGAGCACGTGTGGACCCTCACTCTAGTTAGAAAGAGGCTAAATCTTTATTGTGTTTTCAGGGAAAATATGGAAAATCGTGATGATCCGAACTTCATGACAATAGGCGGTTACAACCTACTGAGAACAGAAAGTCCTGTAACATGCCACTAACACACATGACCTTGTTCAGTGACCCCCAAATTGTACGTGGGAGGGACTATTAACTGTCTCCATTTTGCAGATGTTGAAATTGAGGCTTAGAAGAGCAGCAGTTTGTTCAGAGTCACAGAGCCATTTCATTACAACATCTGTTGTTTTGGCCTTACGAGGCAGGCCACCAGGAAACCAGGTACCCGGAGGCAATGGGAGAAAGTAGAGCGTGTTCCCCAGGGAACTGGAGGATGTAGAGGGGAAGGAAGAGCAGTGTTTCTGTATGAATCTATACTAGCTTCAGATGACTCATCTTCTCAGCCCAATCCAGGAGAAGATGTCGTTTTCTTAGAATTGAAAAGTCACCCTGTGCCACGTCCAGGTCTCGTAAGTCCCAGGAACCCAAAAGAGCTGGAAGGAGAAGGGATGTTTAACACACAGATTTGTCTGTGACTCGTGGATGGGCACTGCCAAGAAAAGAAGGTGAGAAGATAGGGCAAAGGGGAAGACTTCACAGGTGGGAAAATAATTAGAGATGAAAAGATGGAATTAAACCAGGCCGTCAGAGGGCACACCAGTCCTTGTTCCCGTCCCTGCCCCTCAGGTATTTCCGACTAGGGTGGCTGGTTGGCTAGGCTAGGGAAGCTCGGATTCCGTCCAAGGAGCTGCCTGCTTGCCTGCCTCCCTCCCTCCCTTCCTCTCTTCATACTGGAAATAGAATGCACACCATTCTGCATGCTAGGCGAGTGCTATACTACAGAGTTATATCTCTAGCCCTTTAAACCAGTTTTAAAATTTTGAGAGGGGGTCTCACTAAGGTTGCCCAGGCTGCATTTCTCTTGCTCCAGCCTCCCAAGTAGCTGAGATTCACAGGCCTGTGGCCCTGCGCCTGGCCCTGCGTACATTCTTCACGTGTCTCATGTGGTCTGGCTTGCTCATTCAGGCAGAACAAAATTCTCCACTGGGTCACCCGAAAGGACAGTTCACTCAAGCTTGCTAATTCCTCTGTCTGCCTCCTTCCTTGCAGGCTAGAACCACATGTTCCACCTCTAATTCTGAAAATGTCACTGAGCCTCGATGAATCATTGTAAAAAAATGGTCCCATTCCTCCTAGAGGCAGGTGCTCAGGTCAAGCAGGCCTCGCAGGAAAGTCTGCCTGGCGTAGCAGCGGTCAGAGCACATGAGCACCCAAGACCCTAGGCCTCAGACTCCCCGACCTCTGTGCTCTAATGCTCTGCTTGTCACGGGAGGGTTGGGAAGGTTGGTGGAGGTTTACCGATCTGACACGAGGCATGCAAACCACGAAGGAGCAGGATGCGAGGGGAGATGAAAAACCCTCCCGCCTGAAGAAGTGCATATGGCAAGCATGTCACAAACTGTTCTCCCAAGGTGCCGGTGCTAGCCTGTCCATCTGTGCTGAGGTCTTGCTGGTGCGGTGGAGGACAACATGACCTCAAGAGAGAGTCTTGCCCTGGCTCCCTCTCTCTGCACGACAGACGCTCCCTTTACGGGGCCTGGGCATTTTATTTCAGTCCCTTCTGATCTGCTTCCTCTATCTTGCAGGATCTTTAGCGCAATCTGGTTGAACCACCAGCGTTTGAACGCTGGGTTTATTCGTTCTGCTTTTAGTTTTAGTTTTAATGTTGTTGATGTAGCCTCTAGCAAGCACAGGAGTTCTAAGTGGTGTCTGTGAGCTACTGAAAAACAAGGCTTCATTTGTTGTACGTGTCTATCTGCATTTTCTGTGTAGCTGCTTCATAGCTTCCATCAGATTTGCAAAAGAATCCATATACCAAAAAAAACGGAATGAGAATTGTTGATTTTAAGAAAATCACTGTTTCAATCAGAAACCAGGTTGCATGCATGATTTAAGAGCAGGAATGAGCCATTAGAAGCCTGGACTTTGTTTCTCTAATGAACAATAGAAATTTCTTTGGATCCTGCATTGGTGAAGGTGCAAGTGAAAGAGCATTCATACCCTGATAATAGGAGGACAAAGTGCTGTGTTTTTGGTGGAAAGCAATTGGATGATGTGGCTCGAAGGCCTTCAAGTTTTATTATTTAGTTTCTTAGAACTATATCATCTTAGGGGCTAATGGTGGTAGCTTGAAGTCATAGTGGCTTAAGTTAAATTTTAGCATTGTCACTTATTATCTGTGGGAAAATTATTTAACCTCTCTAGTCCTCAGGTGGCTCATCTGTAAAATAGAACCATAGAGTTCTTAGGAGGATTAAATGAAATAATACAAGTAAAACACTTAGTACTACATGTAAATAATACATGTGGATAATACATGTAAAGCACTTATCTGAGATGTAATGAATACTCAATAAAATTATTTGTATGCAAAGATTTTATTGCAGCTGGACATGGTGGCCTGAGCCTGTAATTCCATCACTCTGGGAAACTGAGACAGGAGGATCTACACTTCAAGACCAATCTGAGAGACTTAAAGAGGTCTTGTCTTAAAATAAAAAATAAAAAGGGCCAGGGATGTAACACAGGACAAAGACCCAGGGTTCTAAAAATTTTTTTTATTGCTATGTTATTTGTCATAACTGAAAATTGGAATGTAAGCGATCGGCTTAATAATAACATTACCACTCAGCTAGTAAAGATTGAATTAGTGAACATGACTAGAAAATGTGCATACTATGTCAAAAGCAAAGAGCAGCATACAAAGTGGTATGTATGATGCCACCCAGTAGTCATTAAACAGTCCAGTGGTTATATTCAAGAAACAGCTTATTATCTTCTTTTTGTTTTTCTGCATATTCTAAATTCTTTACAACAAATATGTATGACTTCTCACCACAGAACAAAACTAACCGAAGAAAGGTGCTTTTTGAGAAAATGATGACTAGTCTGTGCTGCGAGACCCTCTGGTTTACAGCAACCATTTCTGCAAGGCTTCCTTCGTGTTGAAAAAGAAAGCTGTCTCTTCTTTCTTTGTGGAGATAGTGGAAAACTCAAAATGAATTTTTTCTTGTTTTTTAAAGACAGGGTCTCCCTGTGTTGCCTGGCAGACTACCTTTGAACTTGTGATGCTCCTGCCTCAGCCTCTCTAGTAGCCGGGATTGCTGAAATGGGGCTGGGAACTCAAATGGAAGGATGACAGTGCAAGTGCTTTCTGACGGTGATATGTGGCAGGTGCAAAAAAGACTTAAGTTGAAGGGTTTTACAAGATCATCTGTGTTGAAATGTGGGAGGAACTGGCAGCCCAGCTGTCTGGACTCTGAAAAGCTGTCTCCAGCCTCGGGCTAAAGGCTTGTGATGAGTAACTCCAGGGAACCTGTTGTGGGTTGAGGATGAAAGGTACCGTGACTTTTAGCTATGAAATTTGGTCTGCAGTTAGGATCCCAAGTTTAATCTCTGTGAAACTGATGGGTGAGTGTGGGCTTGCTTACTAATTAGGTAGTGGCGATGTAATTGATCAAATCAATTCCCTTTGTGACACAAAGCCAAAGAACCCAGGAACAGCTTGAGGTGGACCAGCTTCCAGACGGCAAAACACCGATCCCTCCCTCAGGATGTTAGCGTGGTTAGTCTAGATCACTCTGCTAATTGCTGGCTCCTTTCTTAGTAACAGATAATAGAATGATGCAACACAGTTCCCGGTCCCTCCTGTGGCCAGACTCCAGCCTGAGGATTGTGCTCATTCATTTCTTTCCCGGATTTATGGCAAGCATTAAACTTCTTCGGGCTTAAAGAGCCATTGCTTTCTGAAAAGAAGCAAAGCCATAGCCAGGTTCCGCATTTAATTTATGAATAGCTTTACTGTTAATGTGAAAGCTAGTATATTAAGAAAAGAATGAGAAGGAGAACCACTGGAAGAAATGGAACTTACTGCGGCAGCTGAGTGTTAAAGCTAACATTTTCCGCCTGTTTAATGCAGAAGAAAAGCAGGAGAGAAGCTACTTCGGTTGAGTGGAATGAACATGGGGCTGGATTGGTGGGGGCTGCAGACAGAGCTGGTTGTAAACTCAGCACTGTAGCTTTCCAGTTCTGAAAACTAAGGTCAATTATTTTACTTTCTTTGGCCTTGGGGTTTTTTTTTTTTTTTTTTTTTT
>NW_022900921.1:12954194-12979821 GCF_012274545.1 Fukomys damarensis | reverse complement strand
AGGTTAACTAAAATAATATACTGAAACACCTCCCTGAGTGCCAGGGACACGATAAGCGGTCAGTAAATACTAGTTCTTGCCCAGTGTCTTGTCCTCTGAGGACAGCCTGCAGTCATGTCCTTGTTCTACCCCACAGACTGATGTATCTTAGTCTGGCCGTCCGAGCTGTGGATTCCCAGACTCTTCTTTTAGACAGGACAGCCTTCAGGCTCTCCGGATTTGTGTCACATTTATGTATGAGCTCTGATTCTTAAGAAGGGGGCCACGCAGAATCTGGGAGTGGGAATTTATACCAAGCTTGCAGAAAGCATACTCAGTATTACATTTAATTTGTAATGTGAAAACCCTGTCATTTTGAGAATACATACCACAGGATATAAAATTCAGATCTTCTCAGTTGGTGCTATAAGAAAATCCCTGGTGGAGAAGGGATACAGTTTTCACTTTCGTCAAAGGGGGATGGGTTAAACAAGACCGAAAAAACAGGTTTACAGAGCATCATTTTGGCAAAACATGTGACAGGCATGTGCTAGGAATTCCAGAGATGGATTGGAAGTGGGGAAGGGGGGATGCAGGTATTGATTCCCCTTTCTCTCTGATTTTGGGTGCTGCTTACAGATGTGTTCCATTTTTGAAGACTGATGGAGCCACCCTTCTGATTGGTGTACCTTTTCCTGGGTATGCCCAACTTCAATAAAAACCTTGCTCAAAGGGCCCAGTGCTTCTACTGCCTGCCTCACAAGTGAAAGGTCCTGAGTTTGATCCCTGGCAAATGGTGGCACACTCCTTGGGCACATTCAGTAAGAGGGGGGGCAAGTCCTGAGGGTGCCTCATGTGAGTAATTCAAGGAAAGTGGCTTTCTCTGTAAGTCCTAGCTCGTGCTTTTGCCTGGGTGATCTAGGTTTTCCCATACGAGAATGGAGGGACAGTGCAAGCTGTCCGAATCTCCTTTCCAGACCCTTGCTGCAGTCCCACAATGGGCCTCTCCGCATCCACTCTTGAGCCTCTTTCTTCCAACCATCCTCTGTTCTTGAAGTCTTTACGAAGGAAAATTAGAGCACATTATTTTCATTTCCAAAACACTGCAGTGATTTTCTGTCCAGTCATATTTAAAGAGACACTCAGATGTTTTTATTATGACCAAGGCCTTTCGAGATGTCTGTGCTACCTTTCTGTCAGTCATCATCTGACCCCTCTTTCCACTCCAGTTCTCCGGCTCCCATTTTCCTTGTCGGCCGGCAGTGTCAAATGTGAATCCTTCAAAGGGGCTTTGCACCCACAGTCTCAGCTGACTGGAATTCCCCTGCCCTACCTGCAGGCCTGGTTCTCTCTCCTCCCTCAAGTTTCAGCCCATTGCCAGAGTCCTTCCCCTGACAGCCTTGTTATGCTCTTTCTTTATCTTCACCACCCTGCCTGTCTTTGGCACACCAGCACATTTTTTTTCCTCTCCAGTAGTTACATTTCTCTGATACACACACACACACACACACACACACACACACACACACACACACACACACACACACAGATTTTTTTTTTGTCTAAGGCTTAAACTTTATCGAGGTGAGGGTTTTGCCTGTGTAATTCACTCATGCTTACAGTGCCTTGAAGAGTGGCCAGCACATGGAAGGTACCTTACAGATACCTGGCTGCAGGATCTTTACAAGCCTCTCACTCTCTAAACTTCAGCTTCCACATCTGTAAAATTAGGCTACTAACAAGACTCCCCCTGCTCCTAGGGTTGTTGTAAAGATGAAAGGAAATAATGTAGCTAAGACACCTAGCAGGGTGCCTGGCATCTGCTACCCTCAGAAGCCTTGCTCCCTGAGTTCTAGCTGTAAGCCCTTGTTTAACTTATGCCCACTGAGACCTCTTGAATCCACTGATCATGAGCAAGCAGTCATATTTTATTAAGGGCGCTTTGACAAAGTAGTAGCACAGCCTGTCAAGAGACCAGGTTTTCAACATTATTCTGATGTTTCTCTGGCTAAGTGTTAGCTGTTCTTTGTGATGGAGAATAATTAATTGATTAATAGAGACCGTGTGCTGCTTTGGATCATTCTTCAAAAGATAAGGCAAGTGGATTTTGTGTCTAGAATGAACAGCCTGCAGGACACTGCACCACGATCATGCACATAATAAAGGAAAACACAGGAGCCTGACTCTTGGTCCAGGAGACAAGGATGGGACCGTGGAGAGTTGAAGCTCTCCACTGTAACTAATGGGGCCATTGTCCCGGGGCACCTGGAGCAAATCAGGATCCATAGAAGCGTTCCCCCCCGCCCCCAAAAAAAACCTACTTGAAAGGTTCAGAAGGAAACGGGACCAGTTTGCTTTAAAAATCCCAAGTTCACAGAGTGAAATAGCACGCTCGGGGAGGCTGAGGAAAATAAACAGGCAAATTTTGGGTAGAGAACCTTACTGATTAGTGAAGATATGTGCTTGAAAGGCAGGGAGAACCAATTGTGGTGGGAGGGAAGGAGGGAGAGGGAGAGGGAGAGGAATAGGGAGGGAGAGAAAGAAAAAAATGTATGAGTGGGAAGCACAGCCAATTGTGGTAGTCCTTTCGTCACCCAGGTAACAATATCCTGATCAGAAGAAAATCATCTAGAATTTTAGCTACAAGAAAAGAAAGTGTTCCCTTGTGTTCCCTTTTTAAAAAAATTTTATTTTATCCCTTTTCCCTTGTGATCTCAGGAAGAAAAGATGGAACAAAATTGGGGAAAAATCAAAGAAAAGCAAATCTTTTCCTGTCCCCAACTCCTGAAAAATAGTTCCCTAAGTAGGTCACACACACTACCAGAAGCATAAAAGAGGCATGAGTTAGGTAGATCTTGTTCGGAGGTGGTGGCCTGGGACCAGAGAGGAAGTCCCTGAGCAGCCACCCTTTAATCACGTGACTTTGGGTCTTACTCTTCCAGGAGGGTTTTCAACTAGAGGAAGTAGCCTGTAGATGCATTTTCAACTCTAGAGAATTCAGGGCTAAGCACAATTTAAGAGTTAAGTGTGTTTCTCTGGGAGAAAAGAGGAATTCAGTTGAAATACAGAAACAATAACTGATGATGGTGCTTAGGTAGTTTACATCTTTGAAAGTTGTTATTTATTTCTCCGTATCCTTCACAGACATAATCCAATTTCTGTTTTTTATTTTAATAAAGAGACCTTTAAGATTATTAAATAAATATAACAAATGAGTGTTTTTATCTCTTAAAAATTAACAACACATTCTGCCATCCCTAACTCCAGAACCTTCCTTCAGCATTAAATATTTTTATCTTTTTGGTACATAATTTTCCAGTACTTTTTGTTCCTACGTGTTTCTAAGCACATATCCATAATAGAGTATTTGGGGTTTGGGGTGTTTTTTAATATACCATTTCATACTGTACCCTGAAACCTGCTTCTCCCTCCTTAACAATTTGTCTTCAGGCTCTGTTAATTAGTCCAAAACTAAGTCATTCTTTCTATGTACTGCACCGTAGTCTATTGCATGAACATGTTGGTGTTTATCTCCTCCCTTGACAGTGGGTGGACAATTAGGTTTTTCCCAACTACAATACTAAACAAACAAACAGAAAAACAGCTTTAGGAACCATAAACTTCACATACCACAAAATTCACCCCTTGAAAGTGTACAACTCAGTGGTCTTTAGTTTATTCACAGAGCTGTGCATCAACACCACTAATTCCAGAACACTTTTGATCAACTCGTAAAGATCAGAATCCTACTTAGTAACCACTGCCTTCCCTGTCTTCTCAGTCTCTGCAAACACCCATCTACTTTGTCTCCCTGTGGATTCACCTGTTCGGAACATTTCATGTTGACAGGCTCAAACCCTATGTGACCTTTTGTGTTTAGCTTCTTTCCCTGAGCCTATTGTTTTCAAAGGTTGTTTAGGTTGCACCATGATCAGTGCAGCTGACCCTCTGTTTCTGTAGGGCCTGCATCCTCAGTCCAACTACACATCAACAAAAGTCAGAGAAAAAATTATGTCTGTACTGAACACATTTATACTTTTTTCTTCTAATGATTCTCCAAACAATACAGTATAACAGCTATTTACATAGCATTTACATTGTAATTTGGAGGTGGTTTAAAGTATATAAGATGGTGAATGTAGGTTATATCAAATGATATGCTGTTGTGATTAAGGGACTTGAGCATCTATAGATTTGCCATCTGCAGGTAGCAGTAAGGGTGGGACTGAACTTTAATTTGGCTGAATACTATTTCCTTGTGCAGATATACCCCATTTTGATATTCTCTGTTTAGCTGGTGGATGTTTACATCCTCTCCACTTTTTAGTCATCGTGAATAATAACACCCTAAACATTTGCGTACAAGCTTCTGTGGAGGCGTATGGTGTAACTTTCTTGAGTGTATTCTAGGAGTGGGGTTGCTGCATGAGAAGGCAACTTTATGTTTAACATTTTGAGGCACTTTCACACTGTTTTCCAAAGTGGCTGCACCATTTGACATTGATATATTTTGGTACTGAATATCACGCCCAGCGCTTTTGCACTGAGCTGCATCCCCAGCCACTTTAACTTTTTTTTTTTTCTTTGAGACTAGTTCTTGCTAAGTTGCTAAATTGCCTGGGCTGGCCTCAAACTTGCCATCCTCAGCCTCCCAGACTGTTGGGATTGCAAGCATGCACCACTATGCCTAGCTCCATGAATATATACTTTAAAAAAAGAAGTAACACCTCATGGGGCAATGGGTATGCTTATTTTCTGGACACCATTAACCATTTTTGGAGCAGGCTGAAAGACACACTAACCCAGCATTGTCCAGTACAGTCTTCTACCAAATGCCTGAAAAGTGACTACTATGAATGAAGTGAATTTTAAATTAAATTAAGTTTACTGTTTTAGATAGCATGGTACATGCCCCTTTTGTCAGTGAAAATTCATAGTACCCAAAAAAGGTTTCTAGAAAGGTAGTCACAGATAGATTCTCCTTATTGTGTGCAGTCTGCTGCTTCAAATGAGCTCTTATTACAGACATCATACAGAAAAAAAAAAAACCAAAACTTCCAGGCGTCAAATCAAAACCACAGTATATTGAAGTTCAGGTAACTCCCAAATTTGTAAGAATGTGTTTGGGAAATTGTCATTTCATGTATTTCTTTTCAGCTCACTGGATTATGGATTTTTTTTTTTTTTTTTTTTTTTTTTTTTGGTGTTACTGGCGATCGAACTCAGGAGCTTGCACTGGTGAGGCAGGTGGCGGCACCTGTGAGCTAAATCCCTGTCCCACTTACAGAATTATTTTTATCGTCTTTTTTCTGATTATAAGAGCAGTACAGTCAGTGTAGAGATGTAGGAGAAGAAAATAAAAAGTGCCATAAAAATTATGGCTAATTTCTCGGATGTATATGAGTATGCATGCACTTCTGTATGCATGTGTATGTGCATGTGTGCATTCGTATGTATGCACATATTCATGTATGTGCATGGACTGTTAAAAATTATTCAGTGATAATAAAGCATGGCAGGAGGACTACTCTTTATCATCAGATAGGGATTTTGTAGTTAGAGCAATTGGGCTTCATATCTGATACAGAATTGGCAAGTAGGTGTTTGTAGCTAAGGTGCAGGGTGAATTCAGTGGATGGAGAACATCGGGGGTGAGGTGGTGTTTCTGGATAGACAGGGTGCTTGCTGAAGACGGGCCAGTGTGCTCACAAGTCACCCAGGCATGGAGGGGGAAGAATGTGATCAGGTACTGAGGATGATCAGCTATCAAGGCTAGGTTTCTTGCTAAACGGGCTTAAAAGGGTTTCTTTAGTGAAATTGGATTGTAAAGAACCTGCACAGATGTGACTAGGAGAAGGTTCAGGAGCTTAATTAAATTTTGGTCCATCGGAGGATCTTTGTCAGAACACATGCAGTTCATCCACATTTCGCCTAGTCCCAAAGCAGAAGTGACATTGGGATCAATCTTGTTCCTTCCTCACAGATCCTCATAGTTCCTTTGATTTTTATTTTATTCACTTCCTGAGTGCTGACTGTATGCCAGGCCTTTCTTCAGTGAGTCCCTTCTCCCGGGGCAGATGGACATCGGAATGCTCAGTGCAGTGTGAGCAGGCTCTGATGAGCATGGAGCGGGGACACAGGAAGCACAGGAGAGGCAGTGTCGCCTGCCTGGCGCATTGGAGAAGACTGTGAAGCTGGACATTCGAGTTGGAAGAATTCACAGGGCAGAGGAGGGGGAAGGGTGTTACAGCAGAGGGAAGAGCAGTGGCAGAGGCTTGGGGAATGTATGATCCAGATGTGTTCAGGGAGGGGCAGGTGCTCCTTCATGGCTGGAGAGCATTAACGTGAGCCATGTGTGGATTGCCGGCTTGCTGTCTTTTAATTCTCCTATTAACTCAGTGAAATATGCAGAATGTAAAATGAGAGGGATTAAATAAATGGCCTGTGGTGTCACAGCTGGTGAGGGGCAGAGTTGGGACCCTGTTCTGTTTGAGCACAAAGCTCAGTCCTGAGAGATGAGGTAGGTTAGACTTCACCTGTGAAGGAACTTTGCTGTCATGTGTAGGAATTCAGAAGCGCCCCCCCAGAAGTTCAGCAGGGTGCCAGCCCCACCAGAGTTGTGTTCTAGGAAGTTCAGTGTTGCCAGCAAGGCAAAGAGAGTTTTTAAGCAGTTCAGCAGTTCACCTCTGGTTGATTTACCCTCACTTAACATGTTGCACACCCACAGCCATATGCCTGTAGGAATGCATGCATGCACAAGACTGGGAATCCAGCGCTTTTTTGTTTCTCTGTCCCTTCCCAAATGAAAGTCTGTGCCAGTTGCGTCACATTCTAAAACCAAGTTCTATGTTTAGTCCAGATCACGGTGAAAGAAAATTTGGGATAGGGTGGAGAATCCTGAACCTTCCTGGAGACTAATAACCTCACACAGAGCCTTAGTGTCCTCATCTATAAAATGAAACTCCTGGCATTTTCATCTTTAAATGCCCTTTCCTTCTTTAAAGTTGACTAGCTCCTCAGAGCAGTGGGGCCTGTTAGGGGATCCATCCTGGTGCACAGTGTGATTTTGGGAGAACCAAGGTAGATGTGGATTGGGTGCCCCCACATGCAGAGCCCTCTAGCGTTGCCTGCACAAGGCCAGACACCCTGCTTTCTAAGCACTACTGAAGACGTAACAGTCTTTTATTTTCAAGCTAGGCCAGTGGCTACAAATAACCTAATTAGGACCTTCCAAGCAGCTTTCTCAGTAAAAGTTAATTCAATTAGTTTCTTATTAGTAGTTATAACTACTATTTAATGAGGCCTTATTGCATTCAACTATGCAGATCCTGAGCAACTGTATTAAATGCTGGCAAATGATCCATTAGTTTTTGGTAGTGGGGATCGAACTCAGGACCTTGTGCTTGCGAGGCAGGCTGCAGAACCACTGAGCTAAATCCCTGGCCCCACCTCTAGTTCCTTTTTTCTCTTTAAAGCGTTTTGCAACCTGAAAGGTGTATTTCCCTTTCTTGTCTCATTACCCCATTGTCTGGGGGGGAGGTCCCCAGCCACTGAGTCCAGTGATGCACTCTTGCAGTGACACTGGAGGGAGATGGGAGGTTCCTTGTCTGGAAAACTTCCCCCACTGGTCTTTCATATCCCTGAACATTTGCATCAGTAAATCACATCATGGCTGTGAAATTCGGAGGACTAAGTGCCCTTGGTTGAAATCCAAATATTAATTTACAGGCAAACACAGAATACCATTGTTATGAATTAAAAGCTCCATGAGGATTAGCTCTTCATATTAACTAACTGATCAATAAAGGATACTTTCAGAGAATCAGTCCTGGATGGAGTAGTTTTGGTAGTTGTTGATACGAAGAGAATGGAAGAAAAGTAACAGTTAATTAGTCTCTGTGGTGCACGGGGGACTGGGCTAGATATGTTCATATTTATTACCCCATTTGATTCTCATAACAGTGTTGCTATGAATGCATTACTGTAACTGATACAGATGAGAAATGAGAGTGCAGAGAGCCTGTGTCTGCTTTACACGCAGCTGGTAGGAAAGGCTAGAAAGGAGATCATTGTAGTGTTGGCTTCTAGGGGGCAGTGTCAGGATTCTGGAGGTTAACCTCAGGGATTACCTGAAGCCAGGTGAATCTCATCATAGGTGGTTGCAGAGCTCTCCCATCCTGGCAGAGCTCACCATTTGGCCCAGTAGTGCTAATCTGTTTGTGCTTTGTCCTCATCACCAGTAGGCAGTGCGGTGTCATTGTTAAGGAGATAGAAGTTGACATCAGGGTGACCCACATTCAGGTGCTGGGTCCAGCCTAATTTTGTGAGTGTGGCCTTCAGTAAGTTGCTTAAACTCTCAAAGCTGTAGTGTTCACATCTGGAAAGAATGTACTGGCAACTCCCTCCTATTCTTGTGGTGAAAATGAAAGAATATGTGTCAAGCGTCCAACACAAAGTGCCATCTGCGGTGGCTCCCCGACTTCTGAACTGTGCTGGAGAGCCGTGTCCCTGGAGGGTGCCTCGGAAGTGGACACTCGGGGAAAGGGGGACCTGGCCTTCTTCCACTTAAAATTGAGGAGGCATCAGTATTACCTGGAGGGCTTGGGAGAACCCACGGTGTGTGGGTGGCACCCCCAGTTTCTGATTCAGTCATTTTTGGGTGACACCAACATCTGTCATCTCTAACAAGTTCCTGGCTGGTGTTATGCTTCTGGGCTGGGAACACATTTGAGGACCTGCCGATGAGGCCAGTCCCAGTGGTGTGTCAACAAGCACAGGCTGTCGTAGCCTTGATTCCCCAGGCAGCCACAGGCTGAGTATTCTGAGTCCACCTAAGCCTGGGAGAATCAGAAGCAGAGCTTTGGCTCCCTTCTTCTTCCTCATTTTCTACTCTTCCTCTGTGGTTTCGTGAGAGCCAGTCCTTCTGAACAGCGGCCAAAAATGTTCTCTTAATTAAGATGCTTTTTTTATTTACTTATTGCCATGCCAGTCCTTGGGCTTATTTAGGTGAAAGGAATATTTGTGGTTTAAAGGAACCAATTTTGTGGCTTAAAGTGCTGATATAATTTGTTTTTCACAGAGAGCAAGGAAGAGTTAGGCTTGAAGGAAAAACTTCCAGTTTATCTGTTAGGCAAAATGTTTACATTATTAGTAAATTTATCATTTTGGTTTGACAAATGGAATAGACATCTCAGACTGTAGAAAAAAGCAATGTCTGCTGTCTGTCATTCTTACTAAGAAGGGACAACTCAATGGAGACCACAGTGTCTTACATGTAAAACAAATGTTTTATTCTGTTTTGTTTGTTGCACAAAGGTTTATTGAGTTTTTATAAAGTGAGAGCATCCTTCACATCAGGGTTTCTCTATTTTAGGAACAGTGACATCTTGGGTAGGGTAATTCTTTGCTGCAGTGAGCTGTCCTGCTCATTGTATGGTGCTTAGCAGCTACCCTGGGCTCTCCCACTAGATGCCAGTAGCAGCACCCCTCAACGGAAAAAGAAAAATGAAAGAAAGAAAAGAAAAAACGGGAGAAAAAAAATAGTCCTCCAACACTGACATTACCAAGTGTTCCCTGGTCGGCCTGGTGAACAAAATCCTTCTTTGTTAAGAACCACTGTTTTGTATGAACATTCTAATTTCACCTTGCAGCATCCTGATAATGTTGGTATCACTTGTCCCATTTGAGAAAGGAAGGAAAGGAGAAACAGAGAGGTTGAGTCATTTGCCGGAAGCCACACAGCTAATAAAGGAGAGGCGTGGAGTCTGAGAGTAGGATTAACCATCCGGCCGCAGTCACCACAGCTGTACTCCTTGCTCCTCAGAGCACAAATATAAGGATGCATGGAGAAGTGTCCACTCAATCATGGGCATCACGGCATTGCCCCTGGGAAAGACTTGGAAAGAACCAAGGGGTGGAGGCCCATGTAACACATTAGCAGCACCTCTGACAAAGCAGGAAGAGAACTTGCTGCAAATTCAGCAAAATGTTAACATTTGTTAAATCTGGGTGGAGGATTCGTGGGTATCTCTTAAATTATTTAAAAATTCTTGGGAGTTACTATCTCATAATCATTAAAACGATATTTAAAAGAGAGAAACATGACTAGAGATATTAAAGTCTTCTAATACATTCCAAGCATAGGATCATCCCGTTCAGTTATCTAATAAAACTCTTTTTTTTTTTTTTTGGTACTGGGCATCGAACTTGGGTCTTTGTGCTTGTGAAGCATTTTTTAACAGAAGAATCCCCCAACAATTTAATGAAAAGGAACCTTGTTACGGTTTGGGTCTAGATGACCCCAAAAGCCTTATGTGGTCATAGGCGGGCCTTTTGCAAAGGTGGCTGATTCTAGAGTGTGTGATGCTGGGATTGAGGGTGTGTGATTACTAAACCACTACATGGGAGTGATTAGTTGGGCACCAGCCTAATTTCAATAGTCTGGATAAGATAAAGGGGCAGAAAGACACCGGTCAGTTTCCCTTGTTGCTTTTGCTATCATGTGGGCTCCATGAACTATTTCTCCTCTGTGACGCCTCTCTGCCATGTGTCACCCTTCCTTGTAGCCAGCCAATTATGGAACTGTGAGTTAAATAAACCCTTTCCCTTTAGCTTTGGATGCCAGGGACTTTTGTCTGAGCAGTGAGTGAAAAGTAAGTAAGACAAACCAGTGCCATTTTTGTCTGCCCAAAGGATATAACCCATTCATAGAATTTGTGATCACAGCAATACTAACAGGTATCTATTCAATATCTTTGCCAAAGCAGATGCTATATATAAGGCTTCATGTACATTATTAGCTAATGCTTATGAAATACTTACTAGTGTTTGGCTTCCAGTGAGTGCTTTCCGTTCATTTCTCGTGTATTTATCACTACCATTCTATAAGGTGAATGCACTCAGTTGTACTTTACAGATGCATTAACTGAGGCTTAGAGTGTTGAGTGGCAGTCTCTTTCTGGTGTCCCTGTTCTTCCTAGCACCCCGTGCTACCATTCCAGCAGGAGTCATGAAGAGCTGACAAGAATGTTCCGAGGAGGGAAGGTGGTAACTCCTTTCAACAAAATGGGGTGCCACGCATAGAGGGAGACGGCCGGGAGGGCTTTCCTGGTGAGATTCTGAGAATCACAGTCCAAGCCCAGGCCCCTGGTTTTGTGGCCTCCCCTGTGTCCTCGGACCTTGTGGCCGTGGGTCAAAGTTCACTTCATCCCAGCTTTGTCCTAGCTGCTCTAGATTTAGTGCAGTCTGGAAATAACCTGGCCTCTCCGTCCAGATTAACAGTTCAAGGTCAGCAGTAAATTATGTCCCTAACCAGCCAGGGCCCATTGACTTCCTCTCAAAAAGCCTCTTCCCCAGCAGAATCTGCTCAACGGGCCAGCTTTTTTTCTTCCTGAGTGGTGCTCAAGTGAATTTTCAATTTGTCAGACTGGCATCTGCCAGGGCTAATTTGAATTTTGCAACTAAAATGTGTGCATGTGCCATGCTCTTGTCTAAATATAGACGGCCGGTTGCATTCCCTGGATCTGCATTGGCCCCTGGTGGGGTGGGGCCAGCTTGCATACCTGGAGGAATCCTCCCTTATTACCTCCTCATCCACAGTGCTGCAAATGCCGCTGTTCTCCTGGGGTGTGGCAATAGCATTCCCTTTATTTTCTTATGGTTTTAAATAAAACATCAGCCCCTGAGTTGAGAACCACTGAGGTAGACAGTGGCGGGGCTGGCTGCTGTGCAGAGTATCAAATCTGTTTACACACCGTGGGTGACTGCTTTTTGTTCTCGGATCCTGGGTGAAATACATTCCAGACTTCTGCCTCCTAGGCTCCCTGACAGGTGGCGTGTTGTGTCCCAGGAGGGCAGCTAGCTGGTCCTGAACTCTGGGAAGCTGACATCAAGTTAGTTGGAAGGATTTGAAGCTTTCTATCCATCTTACCACCTTGGAGGGGAAGCTTGTCAAGCAGGTGCCTGAAACTTCTCAAGCCCCAGGCATCTAGGAGCTATCGATACAAAACTTTTTTTTTTCAGGGATGCGGAAACACACTTAGTAGGAGTATACATTGCTACACTCTTTCCAAAGGGTAATTTAACAGTGCATGTCTGAGGCTTTTCTCAGGAGCCTACCTTTTGATCTGATCCTTATCCTAAGTAGCAGGCACATTCATAGGCTAGTAAGGGGGAAAAAAATCTCAATCAGAATATTTATCACAGCTAAAACTGGAAAACAAATGTACATCAAGAGAGGGTTGATTACATTAAACATAGGAAATGATGCTTACCCTCATTCACAAAAATTTTACCTATTAAGATAAAAGCAGTCAAGCTTGATAACACCTGGTAAATAGGTAGACACCCTCAAATGTCAGTTATGGAAACATAAATTGATACAGTCTTTATGGAGAATGGTTTGCAAATATTTATAAAAATTAAAAGTTACTCAGCATGGTCCATTTCCAGGATTGTATGTTATAGATATATTTATTCATGTGGAAAATGGTGAAGGATGTATACAAATACTATTTTGTAGTAACACAAAATTTAAAATAACTTAAATGTTTTCCCATAGGAACTATTGGGAAAAGTATATAAAAGACTATTACACAGCTATAAAAGTAAATCAGACTGCTGTACTTGTAGTGAAATGAAAAGAACATCCCTCCTAAATGATGATAGATCAATAGATATACATGTAACCTTTTTTTTTGGAGATAGGGTCTCGATATGTAGCTCAGGCAGATTTTGAACTCACTAAGTAGCCCAGGGTGGCCTTGAAGTCATGGCAGTCCTCCTTTCTCAGCCTCGTAAGTGCTCAGATTGCAGGTGTGTATGGTCACACCTAGTCAACCTATTTGTTTGTATTTATTTATTTTTGGTACTGGGGATCAAGCTCAAGACTGTGTGCTTGTCAGTTAGGTACTGTGCTGCTGAGCTACATCCCCAGCCCCAACCTGTTTGTTTTTAATATTACTTTACATTTCACTTATTTAAAATTATTTAATTGAATATGTTCAGGTTAAAAGCTAAAATATCAAATATACTTTGCCTCAGTGATTCTATCTCTAGATATTAATTACAAAATTGTTTGTAGTAGCAAAAGATAAAAAGTAATTTAACTATCAATCAATTGGGAAATGGGTAAGTAAATAGGACAATCCAGAATATATACAGCCATAACAAAAGAGAACAGTAACTTTAACACAAATTCTAACACAGCATTCTGACAGAGATCTATATTTAAAATATGCTTTTGAATGAAAAATATAAGGGCTGGGGATTTGCTCAGTGGTTCCGCACCCTACCTCATAAGTGCAGGGCCCTTAGTGTGATCCCCGGCACACCCCCCCAAAAATATATATATGGAACCTTAAGTGTTTATAAAGTAACACCACTAGAGATAAGAGCAAGAAGGAATACTACATGCATATGTGCTTGAGTATATATACATACACATATATGGGTATAAATGTAATAAAGAGAATATTTCTCAAGGCAGACACAAATAATCTGGTGACTTTTTAGTGCTGAGGGAAAAGTGGATGTGAACCTGGGGTCTGGAGAGCAGAAAGATTTTTTTCTCTTTTCTTCTTTCTGATTTAATAAAAGTCTATGCATCATTTAAAGTAAAGAAGCTAATTGATTAAAACAGTTGCAGCAAGTTACCATGCAAAATATTTACAAAGTATGTTGGCATAGTCCAAATTCCTCATGGTCCTAAGACATGCATTGCATCTATATCTGTATAACTGTATCATCTGTATCCCTCAAGAAAAGAGCCCAGAAAACCTCACATCCGATTGTACATCTTTGTGATGTCCTAAGGCAAAGTTCTTATTTTGGGGCTAGGAGGTCCATGAACTTGAACTTGGATGGGAAAAATACTTACACAAACAGAGAAACAAACAAAAGTAGCCTTTGGCTGAAGATTTACATTTCCTTCAACAAGAATGCAAGCCACAGCAGGATTTGTCAGCAATTGAAATCAGATTTATAATATCACTTTACATTTCTTGCCGACAAATATTTCTACTTGTCACTACTTCACAATTAGAGTAGTTATTTGTATGACTTGCTGCTAGAAATCGTTTATTTAATACACGAAGAAGGACTTTTTAACAACTTGATAATAGATTTGTTTTTTAATATGACGATAACTGTATTTCAGGATAATTGGATTGTTTTGAAATCTTATGTCTTTTATCCTAAGTGTCTACTGTGGGAAGGGGCTTTGTCAGATCGCCAAAGTAGTCAATGAACAAAACCCCCAAGAACAGTTCTGTTAAGGTTTATTCCAAAAGGCCAGGAACAGTGACTCATACTTGTGCGTGGTGGGGGACGTCCCCGGAAAGGCGGGGAAGGGCCCCAACTACTTTCTCTAGATGCCTGGGGACGATCAACAGGCTGAATGTATGAAATGGAGATTTAATTTTTAATTGTTCGGTCGTTAAGTCCTCCCTTCCCTGATGAGCTGATTTCTGGATCTCTGCCCGCCTGCCTCTGCTGGTGGCGTGAGCCCTGGGGTTGATGCCTGTAAGTGACAGCCTTGCCCTTAGTCCCGGTTTAACCTCCTTCTGGGTCCTTTCCAAAGTGCTAAGCTTAGCCTCCAAGCCGTGCGTGTTTGCTTGCCAGCAAACCCTATCTTGAAGCGTGCAAAGCCAAGCCCCAATTTCAACCCAGCAAGAGAGAAAGTTTAAGAGGTGCTGGACACCACGGGCAGATACCACAGAAAACCTTACATGGGGCTCTGGGAGGAATGGTACACTTCTACATGTTGGAACATTTTGTTTCTGAATGTTTCAGCCTAAACAGCTCATTGGTCAACTTTTATAGCACAGTGCGTGTGCTCACACCAGAGAGGGGCACTTGAGTGTTCAAAGGTGCCTCAAATGTGCTGCTGAGGTGTGTGTCCAAGAGTGTTGACAGACTTCTAAAGCACAAGGCTTCCATGGGAACAGAGCCTGCTGTGCCCTGGGCTGACTCATGCTCTGTCCTACAACAGGGGAGATGATGCATGGGATGAAGATACTCCGTCCCCCGCGCTTAGGCCAGCCTCACAAGACCCCAGAACACACCCTCACTTTCCCTCTCCACCAAATCTCCCTCTGGCTGCCCTTCTGCCTGTCTGGAGACTGCCATTCTTTAGATGACACCACTGATCTTGTGCTGAAATCGATCCTCTCCTTGCCTTTCTTCACTCATTCAGTCAGCATCTAGGGCCGTCTAGCTGGAGACTCAAATCCCAGCTCAGCCACTTGCTTGAGTAATTAAAGCAACAAAACTAAATATTTATTTAAAACCTTCAAAGCCAGCATTTACAGTCAGTCCTGCTTCTCGCGAAACATGCACGGTTAAGTTGTATTCTTCGTCCCTCACGTGATCATTCTTTCTCACATGATCATTCTTTCATTGGGCTGTTGAATGTGTTGCTGTTTGAATTCCGTCTCCTACTATCTCAGGGTCTGACATGAAACTAGAGTACTTGTCCTGGTGTTAAATGGGAAGGCACTTCCGTTGTTCATTCAGAGCCTAGGAGGGGGTTGTAGCAATAATTATGCTTTTATAGCAGCATCCATGGGAATGGTCTGGGGTAGACTGGGATTATGGTCACTGCCTAAGATAGTGCTCCATGAACTAACGTGTCCGCTGGGGCACACTTTTTGGTGGGGAATAGTTTGGTATTAAATCAAGGTCTAGGGGTAAAGTTAATGTTAGAGTGTGTGATGCTCTGAGTTCAGTCTCTAGTGACAAGAAGTGAAAAGGAAGGAAGGAAATACGAGAGGAAGGAAGATAAAGAAAAATATAAAATTAAGGAAATCAAAGTTGACTTCATCGAAAAAGTCAGAATGATGCTGGCCCTTTTCATTATGTTAGGGTGTGTGTGTGTGTGTGTGTGTGTGTGTGTGTGTGTGTATGTATGTGTATGCTGCTTCTCTGAACATACTCCTTTCAGGGAGAGGGCCTAGGTGCCCAAGGCTGGTTCAGAGTTTTCAAAAGTAAGGCATATTAATTGCAGTCAGTGAGACTGCTCTCTTTTTTCATTGTGAATCCTTCTGCTGCCTCTTTTCCTTTTCATGTAGAGGTGCACAGGGCACTTTGAGGAAGTAGCTAAGAGTTGACTTAGGCTACATTTCATGTGGGTTCTGTTGAATATGCATATGTGATTTGAGTCTTTTCTAATTTTTAAAAAATTTTTCTCATTGAGTTTATTGGTACTTTTTAGGTATACAGTGTAGTTACATTCGTCATTGGGATCTTGTACTTCTACATGACAGGTCTTGGTTCTCATTTCTTCCCCTTACCCCTGCCCTCCCTTCACCCCCTCCTCCCTTCCCTATTTACACAGACTTTATTTCCATTTTCTCATATTTTTTCTTTTTCCCCTACACCGTGAGCCCTTTTCTTCCAAGTCTTTTTTTTTTTTTTTTCTATAGCTGGATCATCACTAGCCAGAATTACTGCAGAGTGAAAGGATGGCTTCTAGAAATACTTTTACTTGCGATACAGACTCTTCAGCCTTGCATCATTAAGAGGAAGGACCAGAGGCTGAGCTATAATAGGAGAAAGTCCCGTGGTGCTGGAAGTATGTATAGTTGGGTTGTGGAGGGGAACCTTGTCTGAAATGCATGCAGCCAGAAACGACACTGTGAAAAAATCCTGTATATTTTAGGCAGTTCCCAAAATTGTACTTAAAACCTTAAAAATATACATGACATTCCAATAAGTCATGTGTTTCCCCAAATTTGATAAAAAGACTCTAAAATTGTATGTAGCAATACTAATAGTAAGTTGTAAAGTGAAAAAAAAAATTCAAAAATATCAAAAGTAAAAGAGAAAATTTGACTTATCTCCCTTGGGGAAGACCCAATTATTCTATATTCTTTTTTTTTTTAGTACCGGGGATTGAACTCTGGTCTTTGGGCTTGTGAGGCAGACGGTGGAACCACTGAGCTAAATCCCCGGCCGTATTTTTATATTGTTTACGTTCTCACCGGGATTCACTGCCGCTCCATTGCTAAATGATGGGCAGCCACCTGCCCTTCCTGTCCTCCTCAGGGTTGCTTCTGGTTTCCCCAGTTCCTTCTTACATTCCTCAAATTGGGGCTCAGAGCCCCATCTCTAGGAGACTCCAATGATGAACTCTTCTGGCCGCCTGGGGTTGCATCCGTCTCCTGTCACCGAGCTGGCCACCCTGAGGCAGATCACTGTATCACCCTGAGCTTCTGCCTCCTCATCTGTAAGATGGGAGCAGTAACAGTGCCCATGTCACAAGCCTATGGAGGGAACACAGGAAGTGCAGACAGCCCCTTCCCAAGCTTGGTGAGCTGCCCATGGCGAGCCCTAATAACTGGGAGCTATTAGTATCGTTACTATCTGATGTGGTCAGCGAGCATGGTGACTGTGGAAATGTCCTGCAGATATGGGATAAAGCAGTTTCCCAGTGTGGCCCAGTGTCCCTCAGTTCTTCCTATGAGCCAAAAATGTGTTCAGGCTCAGCGCACCCCACACAACGATAGTCACAGACCCATCCGTGGTGGTGCTGCGTGATGCATGCACCTGCCAACACCTCTGAGGCCTGGTTGGCCTCAGCGGGGTCGGTGCCTCCATTACTTCCTCCTGTCCTTGTGCCCAATTCTTCCCACATAGTCCCTGTCCTCTCAGACCTCCTGTCCCTCCCACTGAATCCCATGGGAAGGCTGAGGGGTCTCATTTTGTCCTCCTGCCTCTGTTTCTTTCCTCCTTTCCTTTTTTTCCTCTCTCTTTTCCTTTCTTTCTTCCTTTTTTTCCCAAAAAAAGTATTATGTCTCACCACCATGGTGTCTTTTCTGATTCCAAGGTTTTAAGAGATTCATGGTAAAATTTCAGAAAAAATTTGGAGGGGACAAGGAGTAACTGATTTCTTATTTTGCTAAGGAAGACATTAACACACACACACACACACACACACACACACACACACACACACACACACACACACACACACACACACACACACGCACGACTTCCAGTACTCATTACCCTCATTCCCTCAAAAAAATGCCATTTCAGTTTCTTAAAATAGAAAGGGCATGGTCCTCAAGAAAAAGACAGTCATTTATATTGAAAACATTCAATTTTAAAAACACAACATTTTCCTATTTTTTTCTCATTTTGCCATGAGCTAGTAAAAGCTTTGGGTACCAGAGTTCTGACAGATTTTAGGGAAGCAGTTTTAGTAACAACAAGTATAATATAATGAGTGTTTATTGAGTGCCAAATGGGAATTTGACAGACTCTTCTGTTTTCTGGCTGTGTGACCTAGGGCAAGTTACTGAACCTTTCTTCTGTCTGTAAAGACAAGGATGATATCACTTGCTGTGGAGAGGGGTGTAGTGCTGAGCAGTATACCCAGGGTGCTCAGGTTAAGGGTCCTCTGTGGTGCTCATTCTTTTCATTCTCTAGGGAGGTACCAGTTCCAAGAAACTACCCTCCCACGAGCCTTCCTGCCTTCCTTCACGTGGATTGGACCAAGAGCCTGGGCAGGATTGGGGATTCTCCTAGCTGCACTTGCAGAGGTGTAGTTAAGTTTCCTTGTCCCCACAGTATAGCACTTAGAGGGACTCCTAGGCACAGGGAGGACTGATGCCATGCTCACTGTATAAGAATCCATTGGGAAAACTTGTTCAACATGGAGATGTTGATCCCAGGATGGAAGAAGTGGATACAGCAGGTTTATGGTGGGGCCCAAGAATCTATGCTTTAAAATTGACCCTGCCAGGTGTTTCTCAGGAGCTGCTGGGTTTGTTGTTGCTCCTGGTCCCAGCTTTTGGATTGGATACGCTGTCTGCTCAAGGCTGGCAGTGGCTCAGTCGCACTGTGGCATCTTATGCCGAGGAAGGTATTGGGAGGAGTTGTCTTGGCTGTGTTCCACTCTGTCTCCCAACCCCAGCAAATGGCACCTGGGCGGCTCTATCTAAAAACTCTAGGGTTATATTGGGCACATTTCTTTTTCTTGCTTACCCTCATACAGCATCACCAGTCCATCTCTAAATCCATTCTACTCACCACCTCCACGGCCCCTGCCTGGTTCAAGCCACCAGCCTCACCCTCTCAGCACTTACCAGGCCACCTCCTGCCTCATCTCCTGCCTTTGGCTGCACAGTAGCCTGAGTTGCCTTTTCTTAGGATCCTGAGGGCTGAACCTGGGACCTTCACAATGGGCTTTTATCCCTGCAGCCCCCTTTTTGAGATAAAGTCTCAGTCGCTGAGTTGCCCAGAGAAGACTTGAACTTGTGATTTTTCTGCCTCATCCTTCCAGAATGCTGGGGTTTCAGCATGTACCACCACTTTGAAAACGCAGTTCAGATCATTTCTTTTATCTGCATCAAATCCTTCCGTAGTGGCCAATGCACTTAAGATGAAAGATCAAGTCCTTGTGTGGCCTAGAAGTCTCTACATGGCCTACCTGCCAGGCCTTGCTGTTCCTCAGCATCTCCTGCCTTAGGGCTTTTAGGCATAACTTCCCTCCTACGTGGATCCCTTTCCTACCAGTTCCTCTCACTGAGTTAGCTCCCTTAAACTCTTAGGGTTCTGCCTAAATGTCACTCTCCTGGGGACCTCACGACAGATGGATCCCTGTTATATAATTCTAATAACGTCTCTCCCCCATTCTTCAAATCACGTATCACATTTTGCATTCATGTTTATTTGTTTGTTTTAATACCTGCCTTCTCAATAGAGCTAAATTCTATAGAACTTTAATATTTTACTCACCATTGTTTCTCCAATAAAAAGCCTGGACACAGTAGCCACTCAATAAATCCATATTTACTCAGTGCATGAATGTATGATTAAAGATGTGGACCCATATTCTTAGAAGAAGGGCAAGGTCCCTCCAAGTTTTTTTCCTTCTGGCTGGGTGACTGACCATGTGCTCAGTTTGTCCTGAGAGACCCATAGCATACACCATGGAGGGGATGTGGACAAGATTTTGCCCTGAGTGTGAACATGGATGGTCTGCCTTGAATTTCATGAGTTGTTTTTTTTCCCCAAGAGGATCAAGATTTTGCAACAGAAAAACATGCCTAGCTTTTGACAGAGTGACTCTAGGCTTCTTGGAGCATGTTTTTTATGACAGCAGGTTGTGACCAGGGAGGAGAAAAGGTCAGACATCTCCTAGGTGCGATGGGACAGGTGTGGCCTGTTCTAGCAGACTAACTCCTCAACTCTGCCTTGCTGAGCTTTGGTATATTCATTGTAAGGAGAAGCACTGATTCCCACGTCAGGGCAGCTCTGTGAGGATTAATCTGTAGGAGGCCCATCAGAATGTCTGGCACATAGTATGTGTTCAGTAATCATATATTGATTATGCTGGCAGGGACTGTTTGCTTTTGGTTCAACACTCAGCGACTACTACAGTGTGTAGCACACAATAGGCACTTTAGAAAATCTTTATGAAGGAGTTACAGTAAAACACATTTTACTTCAGTAAGATTTCCCTCCTCCAGACAAAGATTTCTGCGTGCAAAAATTTTCCCCTTACCAGATACTCAAACCAGTTGCTTTCTTCATAGGCAACTCAAATCCCTGTGCTTTGAGACCTCTGAGTTGGAGGATTAACATGTATGTCTGTAGGTGTGGTTCTGTCCTAAGTTGTCACTGTGACCCTCATTCTCCCTTGTGCCTGTGGAGGCTGGAAATTCATCAGCCCCTGTTTGAGTGAGAGGGCTGCAGACTCAAAATCATTGGAGAGAGGGATTCCTATTTGGTTCCAGGACTATAGAGAGCACAACCATTTCTTTGAAATTGACCTTCATTTATTTGAAGGGGAAAGCAGTTAGCTCAATAATGGCTTCCTGGTGCCTTTTAGCATTTTAAAAGACGAAGAAAGATTTGGAGCAAGGCAAGGTTCCAGTGTTTTCTAAACAACTCACTAAGCCCAGCTACGAGTTGGCTGCCCAGCACTTCCTGCTTCCCTGCCTTGCTGCCCCCCAGGCAGCAGTGCGCATCCCTCAATGGCCCTGCTGCTTCTAGAGACCCTGAATAGGCCATCCCTGGGAGGGTGGGAGTTGGTCTTCATTGTAACAGCAGGCAGCTAAAGAGCCCCTCAGACATCTTGGTCGTGGCCCATGGAGTAGAAATACTTCTATACTCCATTCCAATTATTTCCTGCCCCTCCCAGGCCTGATTCCAGGGGCCAGATAAAAAGGCCCTTGTTTGGTGGAGTCCATCTCTGCTCCTCAGTGAGTGAGCATTGGACCCTGGTCCAGCTTGGTCTGTGGCCACAGGGCAACTGTAGGGAGGAGGTGAGGAGGGAGGGCACAGCTGGGGGGACATGAGGCCCTGCTCTACAGGCAGCCTCACCCTGCTCCCAAAAATAAAAATAAGCGAGGAGGAAAAACAAATGGGGCCCCTGAACATGATCCAGTGGGGGGCATGGCTATTTTTCCTCTTTCCCAGAAGGAATCCCAACCCTTCTCTCCTATGGAGAAAACAAACACAGCTATGGAAATCTCCTGCCACTAGGCACCTGAAAGTCTAGCACCAGTGGAAATTACTTCTACCTGCAGTTTTCTGTTTGCCCAGCATGGTCTTCCCCAAGATCTGCTTTCACCCCTTCTGAGTGGGAAGCCCTCGTGGAAAATGTAGAATGTGGAACCTTCTTTAGATTTCAAAGGAGCTATTGTTCTTTACGCTACTTTTATTTGGATGTTATTTTAAGTCAGAGGAAGTAAAAATCTACATCTTCATTTTGTTGGGATGTTTTTCTCAATGATCAAGAAAACATTAATTATGTTGCTTCTCTGTTTGAACTCTTGAGTGCCTTTTGGAGCCCTTCCTGAACCCAAGGCTGGAGTTCACATTCCTCACCTCACCTATTGGGTTTTTAAGGAAGAAGGATGTGGATGGAGCCAGCTTAGAAAGTCTTCAGGAGGTCATGATGTGGAGAGTCAGAAAGGTTCCATAGCAATGAGAGGACAAACACTCTGAGTCCATTCGAGGGAGAAGAACCTCTCATTTTCTATGGCATGGAAGCCAAGGACCTGAGATGCTAGGAGGTCAAGGTCTCAGAAAGGCACAGGTAGAGAGGAGAAAAACTGTGGTGATAATGTGAGTGAGAAGAACAGTGGGCTTGATGACTCAAAGTGTAGGACCCCAAGAGGAGCCACAGCATCTTATACCACTGTGAGGCTGGGGAACATCTAAGCTTTACAGGATGCAAAACCCTTGCCATGGAGGATGTTAGGCTCTAAAGGGAGCTGAGTGATCCTGGCCAGTGATCCTCAAAGCCTGGTCCATGGTGCATGTCTTCAGGATCACCTGGGGGCTGATTAAACACGCAGATTCCTGGGAGCCACTGGATTTTACTCAATCTGATTCTCTTTATGTTGAGCCCAATTGGCTACATATTTAATTGATCCTGCAATATAATTCAGCTCTCTTATTGTCCAGGCCTGAGATCTGAGGTCCAGAGAGGTAAATCAACAATTCTAGGGACATAGAGTTAGTGGATGGCAGAATTCAAATGAGAAATCTTTTTCTCCTGACTACCAGAGCAGGACATTCCATTTCAACTTGCTGGAAACTTCCTATGAATTCAGAGTTTGTTTCTTCTGCATCCTAAAATCAAAACCTGTACCTCTGATCACTTCTGTATCCTGCAGGGGTCTTTCCTTTCTTGAGCATGCTCAGCCTCTGTGGGCTGGAAGACAGGGGCAGAAAGAAGAAAGACCTAATTCTCTTCTGAGGCTTTAATAACAGGTGTGGGATTGATAAATGAGTAGAGAAGGTGAAAACACACTACTGTTCCCACGGGCGTGACTTTTTGTAGTACTGATAGCTAATTTTCACTGAGCATTTTTTTTTTTTTTTTGCCAGATATTGTACTAGGTCCATATTTTGGTGCCAAGTCCATGGAACAAATACTAATTAGCCCCATTTTGCAGAGGAAGAAGCTGAGGCTCACTCGGGAGCAGTCATTTGCTGATGGTCACATAGCTAATAAGTCAAATCACCTCTACATATGACCACGATCTTTGTATGACCTAGTGCAAAGCAGTGTGAACCAACATCCACTGTTAACCCAACAAGCCCGCAAAAGCACCTGGGGACCTTGGAAAAGAGAAGCAAGCTCCTCTGCAGTAGGATGTGCTTGCTCCTAGGGTAGAACTTCAAGCTTCCCACTTAATGCTAGGCATTGAAAATATTTCTTAAAGATAAGAACCTGCAAGCCTGCTTTGTAAAAGATGACATGGAGAGTAGGTTAAACAGTTTTTTTCCTTTCTGTCTTTTAAAAATGGAAACTCTTTATTAGTTTACTCTCTTTCCATTCATCTTTTCTCCCGAAAGCAGTGTATCTTCAGAATTTTAGTTGCTTGAGGGTTTGGTTACATTTCTTTATAACTGAGACCCTGCTGAGATTGCAGGCGCATGTGATCTGTGGCATGTAGCAGCTGCCAGCGCTTCTGACACCGTGGCACATGACTGTGCCATGATTGCTTCCCTCCATTCATTTTCTGTAGTGTTCTCCAGGGACAGGAGAAGAATCAAAGCAGACCAGTGCTTCAGAGAAGGGACGAGGGTTTCCCAAAGCCGTACAGACAGTATGTCCCAGTACCCTGCTCTAGGTTTACCTCCTCATCCGACCCTGGCTTCTTTCTTAGACGCAATCAGTTAAACCTCTGAATGATTTAGTTAGCAGGACCACCAAGCAGTATAGCACGGATACATTTCTGTGAAAGGGGAAGGATGCAGAGTTCCATCTTGCCATTTTGCCCAGGTGAGGATCAACTATAATCTAATTCTGGACATTCCATAAATCACCAGATTTAGGAGCATTTGGGGATGAACCCTGAGAATGTGTGACCCTCCAGTCATGTTTTTCAAACCTCAAGCTTCAGATAAATGAAAGGCCCAGCAGGGCTGTGTGGCTGTAAAATGCTCTTATTAACTGAAAATGAAGGCATTGCATTGAGGTGCTAGCCCGTGGTGCCGGTGCCGGTGACGGTGACGGAGGAGTGGAAGACTGCATGCAGCTTCTGCAAAACTCCTGAGGGCTCTGCAAGAGCCCTGGAAATGCTGAATGAATGTCTTCTGTGAACAAGCTGCCTCCCTGCTTCCCAGATGCCGCGTCTGCAGTAACTACCAGCTACTTGGTATGCTGTGTTAGTGACGCTGCCTTAGCCGACACATCATTACTACTGAAATAACGCTGGTGTGATGCTCAAGCCCAGTATCCTTTTAATTATTAAACCAAGGCTGGCTGGCGAGTGAGTCATTCTACATCTACAGCTTCCTGCTCTGGTTCTATTTCAAGTGCCTAGTACCTTAGTGTGCTCCACTAACACCTGAGTTGGTTCTTAGCCAGCTCCCCAATCTGCAAAGCCTTTGCAGAACCAACAGTATTATCCAATCTTCAGACACACACAGACTTCATTAAAAAAAAAAACCCCACACGAAAACTTTAGTGTAAGCTTATCAGGAAACTCAAGATCCGAAAACATCGAGGTCCCCCCTGCCCGGCCCCAACTTACCAAGCGGGAGAGCGATGAAGAAGGGCAGCCAACACAGGATGAACATACCGACCACAATGCCCAAGGTCTTGGCTGCTTTTTTTTCCCTGGAGAACTTGAAAAGTTTGACAGCTATGGAACTCCTGGGGTTGTGGCCCTTGGCCCGGGTGCTGCTGAGGGCGTCCTCGTGAAAGTTCTTGGAGTGGATTCTCAGTGTCAGTTCCTTGGAGTTGGACATCTCCTTCATGACGCCTGCCTCCAGGTTCTTCGTGGTCCTCTTGGCCACGACGTAGACGCGGCAGTACATGACCAGGATGACCGCCAGAGGGATGTAGAAGGAGCCCAGGGAGGAGAAGAGGGCATAGAAGGGCTCTTCTGTGACCCCGCATTCCTTGTCGTCATTGGGTGCCGGCTCCTTCCAGCCAAGGAGAGGCCCGATGGAGATGACGGTGGACAACACCCAGACACTGAGGAGCGCCAAGATGGCCTTTCTCCGGGTGACCAGCGTGGGGTACTGCAGAGAGTAGCGCACCCCAATGTAGCGATCAATGGAGATAGCGCACAGGCTCAGGATGGAGGCTGTGCAGCACAGCACGTCCACAGCTGCCCAGATGTCACAGAAGATGCGCCCCAGCACCCAGTAGCCTAGCACCTCCAGGGTGGCCGAGAAGGGCAGGACGGTGAAGCTCAGCAGCAGGTCGGCGATGGCCAGGTTGACGATGAAGTAGTTGGTGGGCGTCCGCAGGTGCCGGTTGCAGGCCACAGACAAGATGACTAGGATGTTGCCCACGATGGCAAAGAGGATGAAGGCACCCAGCACCAGGCCCACAGAGATGGCCCTGGTGACGTCCAGCTGGGGCAGTGTGGAGTTGCTGGAGGTCTGGTTGGGGCCACTGAAGTTGGCATTTTTCAACTCTCCCCAGTGGGCAGGTGCTGATGTGTTGTGGCCGGTGTCCAGATCGGGATTCATTTTAGAGTCCTCCCTCCATAGCCAGGGAGGTGATCGGGCTCGGAAGGGCTGCAGCCAGGGCTCTTCAGCTGCCCCGAAACTTTGCTTCCCCCGTGGTCTTCTTCCCAGAGGCTCCCTCCTGGCCAGGAATCATCTCCCCCCGGGCAGCCCAGCCCAGCCCAGCGGCAGCACGTCGCCTGCCTGCACCGAGCAGCTCGCT
>NW_022900921.1:12769664-12953717 GCF_012274545.1 Fukomys damarensis | reverse complement strand
TGCGGGGGTGGGGTGCGGGGAGGGAGGACCGAGAGCAGCGGGGATCCCCCTGCCGGAGGTGGCCCTCCGGGGTGTCTTCCCCTCCTAGTCCCTCTGGGGGTCCTTACCTCTGACCAGGGCTCCTGGAGTCAGGTCTCAGAGTCCGTGCGGGATGCTTGTCCCTTGTCTGGTCCCTGAAAGAGGGAGAATTCCACGGTTAAGCAGGTGGTAGTGTCTTGAATCGCATCGAGCCAGCCTTCATCCTTTATCTCCCTGACTCAACCTCTTTGGTCTGATAAAAATCTATTAGTCCTTTTCTCCACTCATTCACCCCTGCGTGCATTCATTCTGAGCTTTGTAGGTGCAGCGCTTGAACAAATAGGCAGGACTCCTGCACCCTAGGAGCTTGTATTTTAGTGAGGAGATGGGCAGTAAACACGTAAATAAGCAAATTATGAAGCATGCCGTCTGATGACAGGTGTTTGGGGAAAAAACGCGAGGAGAGGGAAGTGCATTGCAGCATGGGAAGGGGTTGAAAATGTAATGGATGTCACTGAAGCACTGAGTTAGGAAGGAAAGAAGGAAGAAAGGAAGAGAGGGAGGGAAGAGAAGAGAAGCTGTTTGGTTATAGTGGGAACAGGGGAGAGAGCCCAAAACATCTGGGGAAGGGATTGAGGGGCTCTTGACTGTCTGTTGATCTTTTCTCCTTTCTGCTTATATTCACGTTGGATACGCAGATGCAGGGACATACTCTCCAGAGGTGAATCAATGGTACCTAAAGAAAGTATGAGCCCTCCCCCCAAAGGCCAAGGAACGGCCCTATGTTACATGTCACCCTGCACGTATTGTCTTAAAGAATGTACTGAGTTCTTACTGCCTCTTTTCTTGAGCCTATGAGAGAAGAACTCTTCTCCCCCTCATTTTTCTTTTCGTGGATAGGACACCCGTTTCTATGAAATTGAATTCTTTTCCTCAGGTTCACATAGCTGTCAGAGAGGAGCTGGGCCTCGAACCACTGTGGAGTCTGTCCCAAAGGTGAGCACTTGGCGACCACCTCTCACTTTCCCCCTGGGCAAGGTGGGGCCGGTGGGATTGCTACAGTGACTTGTAATTGCAGCTGTGTGCTACATGGTAAATTTGGGGGGCCGAGCTTCTGGTACTGGGAAGGAATATATTGAGTTCCTGCAGATTGTCAAACACTTACTTATTTCCTTTGGTTCATACAATTTCTTTGAGAAGGGCATAATCATTTTCTATGAACAAATGAGAAATGGTGGCTTATAGAGAGTAGATTCCTGAGGTCATGTGGATCGTGACATTTGGTGGAGCCAGGGGTGGTGGCATCTGGAGACTCAGAAAAGTCAAGCCTGACACCTTCTATTACTCGAGGCTACAGGCCTTTGTCTCAGGCTTTGAATTCCTGTCCTTGATAATCATTACAACTTGGCATTAAGGGGTGAGGAAAGCAGATGCCACTCTGGTTTACATTATTTCTTCTTAATATATTTTTACTTTTATTTTTCAGAGAGAGGGCAGGTGGTCATCACACACCTGAAATTTTAAGTTTCTTCCACTAGAATGCAGACTGCCCAAAAGCACAAAATATGTAATTTCAAGGAATTTTCCTAAAGTTAAAAAAAAATCTGTGATGGATACTTCTCTGAAAACAAATTTTTTTCTGGCCTAGGTTTTACTTGAAGATTTTTAAAATAAGAGATTTGTAGTTCATAGCAGATATTCAAGGGCTTTCAGAACCCAAGCTAAATTCTTGCTTGCTTTGTTTGTTTTGACACATGTAGTCTTATCATGTAGTCCAGACTGGACGTGAACTGACCGTACAGCCTAGGTTCACCTTGAACTTGTGGTGATCCTCCTGCCTCAGCTTCTTGAGTGCTGAGATTACAGATGTGAGCCACCATGCTTGGCTTGCCAAGTTGTCCTATTTGCCCACTATGGAGTTGGAGCAGTGGTAAACGGAGTTGGCAGGATGTCACAGCTGGTCAGGAGCATTGCTGGTTATCAAATCCCACTCTTCTGGTATATAGGGTGGGGCTCTTCCCTTGTTGCAGAGAAAGCGTCCCATGACAGCCACTCGTGACTTTCACAGTGGAGTGTGAGACTGGGACCACCCTCTCCCAGGGCTCTTAATGAAAAGGAGAGGTTATTCTCGGTCTTGGGTGGCTTATGTACTAATCTGAGGACAGGTACTGGCTCAGTTGATCACCTGAGATGCTGTAGCTCCAGGCAGTCAGCTTTCTTTGCAGTTAAAGTGGCCCCTGAAGGCAACCCTGATGCCCTCTGTCATCATCTTCCATGTCAGAGGTGGGAGTGGGAGTCATCCACTCAACTCCCACCATGTCCAGGCCTTTTCAAGTCTGCGGTGAGGAAGCTTTTGTTGGATTGCTTTATGCCCAAGGTACAGAGGGTTGGAGAAGAGAAGACCAGGGAGCTGGCACAAAGCTAATGATTAGTGCAAAAGCAAGGATGTGGAGAGGACCAGGGTGGGACACAATGGAGGGCAAGTTCTAAGTCCACGGTTCGATTGTGTGGCCCATTTCCCACTTCCTTGGGCATTAATTTCACCAGCTATTGAACAGCCAGCAACACACCATTGAATTTACAGGGGCTGTGTCTACATAATCACAGCAACCAGCTGCAGTGTTAACACTGAACCTATCAGACATTTTTCTATGGTGGCAAAAGGCCAGGAGGGAAAGAAAAGAAGGAGCAAATCTGAAGTTCAGAGTTGGTTTCTCTTTATTATGAAAGAGTAGAGTTTGTTGTTTAGGCGAGAACTTGTGCATTGATTCAGGTGTCTGATATGGAAGAGGTTATGGAGCTGGAGAGAGAAGTTCAGAATCCTTGCAGGTTGCAGACATGTTGTCATTTGCCAGCACCTTTTGCAAAGGCAAAACAAACTTCCCGCCATAGCATGTAGGCATTATCCGTAATAGCAACCACGTACAGGACTCCCTGGGCAATGTTTGTGGATGGTCATTTTCTTGCCCTCTTTACCTCCCCTCATGGAGATGCCTCAACCCTTCTGGCTGGTTTTTGACCCATGGAACAGACCATTTGTTTAGGTGTCATGAGGATACAGACGATATTTCATTTTCTTGGTACTCCCTGGGGCAAAGCCAAGCACACAGCTCTGACTCACTTAAGGCTTGGGCGAGAAGAATCTTTTCATTATCCATCTTATTACACTAGAAACCTCTGATGCTGCAAACTCCTATTGCTTGGAGCCTTTCAGGAGAAGCTGCCACTGAATTTGTCAGGTGGGGAAACTGAGGCTGGCAGACTGTGGGATATGCTTAGGATGTCTTAGTAGGAGATGTGTCACGTGCGATCACAGGGTTTTGCTTGGTTCTCTTTCTCTGTCTCTCTCCAGCTTCTGATCTAACCAGACATACACAGGAGCATCTGCTTCTTGTAGGGCACCACACTGGTGCTGTGGCTGAACTAAGTGAAGGATAACCTAGCACTGCAAGGTGCCATGGATGGTGACAGCACCTTTCAGAGAGTACTACCTACTATGGGCCAAGCAGCATGCTGGGTACTCTGCTTATAGTCAGATCTTCACAGCAACCCAAGGGAGGTGTTATCCTCTTCACAGATGAAGAAACTGAGGCTGAGAGAGATCCTCTGACATGGCCAAGGCCATTCCGTGAGTAAGTGGCATTGGTATTCAAGGCATTATTATCTGCCAGAGCTTGCGTCTTTCTCTCTGCGCTAGACTGAGATTAAACAAGAAATGCTGCAGAAGGCTTCGTGTTAGCCTGAAGGAAATTACAGCAGAAAATGGAATGCGATTGGGGTACGGAGTGAGGCAGAGGTCAGAGAGGGGAGGGAAGTCGGAAAGGAGTCCTCAATCCTACAGAGGTGCCCTGTAGGCTGGTCTTCCCTGCCTCCTGGGCAGGGCTGGGTCTGCCAAGGAGTCGAAAGCCAACTTGGATTCCAATCCTGTTTCCATCCTTTAATAGCTGCTGCTGTGACCTTGGATAGGGGAGTAAAGTGATTAAGAGCTGGAACTTTGGCATCCAATAGACCTGGGTTTATGTCCCAGTTCCACTAATTTGTTTTCTATTTGCCCTTGGACAAGTCACATAAGCACTTTGGGACCTTGGTTTCCACATCTGTGAGACGAAGATCATACTAGTCCCTGCCTCATGGGGCTGTGATTAAGAGTTCAACATGATAATGTGTGCACCAAACCCAGTGCAGAGTAATAGTAATATCATTGGGCAGTAATTAGGTGGTTATGAGGTGTGAGGCGTTAGGCCAGAATGCCTTCATGTGCATTGTCTCATTTAATCCTCATAAGAATATTTCAAGGTGCGTGCTATTAATAGGGACATCTTCCAGATGAGAAAACTGAGGTTCAGAGTAGTTAAATCACTTGTCTGAGGTCACAGGGCAAACAGTACAGCTGGAATGCAAAACACCAAATAAACGAGGCGAAGAAAACAAAAGGGAACTGGAGGTGTGAGACATCTGTTCCATGAAGTATCCTGGGGTCTGTTGGAATACAGAGAAAACTTTTGTTCCCTTGTATCCCTGGGTATGAGAGAAGACAAGTGTCCTTACTTCTGGACAGGGGACACTGGCTGCGGTGAGAGGCACCTCTTCTACTTCCAAAGGCAACATGTCAGAGGCTCCCAAGAGTGACGCGTTTCAGCTCCCTTCATACAAAACTGCTTTTGTCTGTGGTGATTACACCTTGTCACTCTTTGGTGAGCATGGATTCCCCCAACCCAGCACTGCACATCATACCACATTCCCCGATCAGGTCGAGAAAGCTTAGTGGCAGCTTCTTGTAGCAGGCTGGTACAGATGAATTGCCAAGTCATCCAGGAACTGAATTCATATCACATGTGTGGGAAGAGCCTAGGGTGCTGAACTGGGGTCCAGGAGAGAAGAGTATAGCATGCTGGAGCATGGGATCTGAAAGGCTCACCTGTTCTGAAAGAACAGGTCCATTTGAAGCCGCACGAGCAACTAAGTCAAGGAGCAGTGCCAGGGTTAACTCTCTGACCACAGATGCTGCAGTCATCAAAGGCTATGGCAACAATCTCATTACAGTTAGTTGGCTTTTCAATGTCCTGGTCCCTCTGGGCTCCGTGGCCACAAGTCAGGCCCCTGAACTGATATGCCAGAACCCAAAACTCTAGAGATCATCTCGTCCATGGTCTGCAAACTACAGCCTAGGGATGAAATCTAGTCTTGCACCTGCTTTTGTAAATAAAGTTTTATTGGAACAGAGCCACATTCATTTGTTTGCATATTGTCTGTGGCTGCTTTGATGCTATAATGGCAGAGCTGAGTAATTGCAACAGAGACCATCTGTCTTGCAGTCTAAAATGTTTGCTGTCTGGCCCTTTTGCAGAAAAACTTTGTTAACTCTTTATCTAATCTAACGCTTACTTTACTTGTGGAGACCTAAAGACCGGACAGGGGAAGGAGTTTGTCTGAGGAAAAACTAGTCCAGTAGCCAGGAGATTTGACACCATGAACATCTCCCCGCCCCCCATGTATCATGTATTTTTGCACCATGGCACAGAATCTCAGTTTGAATCCCAGCTTTAATTGCTTGATGTGTGACCTGGGGTAAAGTATATAAACTCTTCCCTCCTCCACTTCTCATCTATGCCTTGGAAATTGTGCTTCTAATTTCTTCAGCTAATAGATTTACTAGATCATTATGCGTATTAAATATGCTATAGTCTGTAATGCTTAGGCTCGGACCTGGTTCATAAAAAAACCAAAGACCCTGAATGAAAGACTGGGTGTGGTGGCACATGCCTGTAATCCCACATTTGGTAAGGCTTAGGCAGGGGAATAGCAAGTTTGAGCCCAACTTGGGTGATTTGGCAATTTAGTGAAAGCCTGTCTCGGGGTAAAACAAGGGCTGAGAATCTAGCTCAGTGTGAAGGCTGTAGGTTCAGTCCCCAGCGCTGGAAAAAAAAAAAAAAGGACTACTACTATAATTGTATTAATATTCTCTGTAATTTTATGTCTGTCTATGAATATATCTATCTCCCACTCCACATTTGCCAAGGGAAAGGGCTGTCCTTTATCATTGGTTCTTTAAACATTCTTAAGGGTCCCACTGAGAATCTGCTGTTAGCAGTGCCTGTATTACTTCACCTTCCATTTTTCCTGAATTTATATCAGAGCTTCCTCAGTGCCAAGTTCTTGGCGAGGCCCCTTGATCAGTTGATCTCCAGCCTGTTACTTCTTACTTTTATTTGCTGAATGTTTCTCCTGCTCGCTGTCTCTGTCTCACTGTAAACTCTTTCACTTTGGGGCCGTGGAAGAAATCTAGTGTTTTACCATTTATCATGGAGCAGAACTTGAACTGGATAAAGTGAATTGATGCTGGCCTCCCCTGTTCTCCCGGAGTTTGTAGTTTAAGAGGAATAACAGGAATGTGCAACTGAGGATACACAGGCAGTTGGGTCTGATACTGAATGGGATGTGAGTTCAGTAAGGAAAGAAAGAAATACACGACACGGGCTTCTAATTTCTTCATCCTTCCTCTTTTGTGCCCTCTTGACCGAATCATACAACCCCTTTGGAGCATTTTCACATGTGGTGGCTACCAAGTTGAAAAAGGTCTAAAAAAGGAAGTGGTGAGAATCTTTTCCTTGGGGGCATCTAAAAATTGAATCTGGGCAAAGTCTTAGAGCCCAGCTTGGGAGGAGGCAGACCTAGCCTCCAGGGAGCGAGGCAGGGAAGTGATGTCATAGTACGGATCTGCCTCCCCTTCTCTCCTTTCTGGAAGAGGTGACCTCGTGGGAACCTGGACTGAGTATGAAGATGCCTAGGGAGTAACAGGTGGCGTGAGTTTGGGCACTGGGGACACGGTGAGGGGTAGGAGGGTGAGAAAGAGGCAGTTTCCTCTGCCCATTTCAAGGGTGTGGGGAGGAATGCTGGGACAGGAAGTGCCCAGTGTCTTCACAGTCCTGAAAAAGTATGTGGAGCAAGAGGAGGTAGCTTGGTTTTTCTTTTGTGAGACTACCCCGGTGAGCACTTGGGGGAGCAAGATAAGAGGAAGGTTTTGTGGAAACTTCTAGAGAGGAGCAATCTGGGAGAATTGCATTTAGCTACATGAAGGGAACTAAAAGTTCCTGGGTGGCTGATATTTCCATTACCCCTAGTGCCATCCATTTAGAGGCCAATATTGCCGGCTTCCTTTGGCCTCTTTTCAATTAACCATGATGTGCTGAGTGCAGGGACACACCAGGCATTGTGCCAGACTAATCCACAGCATCAACTCATACAATCCTCTGGTAACACTTTGTTTTTGATGTTGTTGGCTCCATTTTACAGCAGAGGAAATGGAGGACAGAGATTATCCAGACATGAGATTAGAGGAGAGTTAGGTTGACTAGAAAGCTGATAGTTTTGATCTCCTCAGTAACCCAAATTTGGCCGCATGCTGGCCTTCCTGAAAAATAGGGAAGAAAGAAGAAAAAGTAGAGACTAGAAGATTCTTAGTAGACTAGAGATATAGATCCTTGGAAACAGAGTGTTTGGGGCCATTCTCTGAGGCTGAATCTGAGGATTAAATCTCGCGTATAGTGACTATGTGGTATATGTACAAGGAATATTTTCAGCTCTAAAAAAATGAAATCCTAAGCCAGGTGTTGATGGCATTTGCCTGGAAGCCCAGCACTCAGGAGGCTGAGGCGGGAGGATCACTAGAAGTTCAAGGGCAGTCTGGGCTACAAAGTGAGTTCAAGACCAGCCTGAACTACATAATGAGATTTTGTCTCAAAAACAAAAACAAACAAAAGATAAAACAAACAAAAAGAAATCCTATCTTTTAGGACAACATGGATGGAAACAGAAGATGTTAAGTGAAGTAAGCCAGGTACAGAAAGCAAGTACCGCATAATCTCACTCATTTGTGAAAGCTAAAGGGTAGAGGGGAGGGGATGCCGGAAGGTTGGATACTGGTACCAAAACAATTGGGAGGAATTAACTGTAGTGTTCTGTTGCATGGTAGGATAATTTTAGTCTACAGCAGTTTATGGCATATCTCAAAATTAATAGAAAAATCTGAAGTTTTCCAGCACATAGAAATGATAAGTGTTTTAGGAAATGGAGATGCTAATTATCAAGATTTGATCAGTACACATTGTAAACATTCATTGAGTTATCACCCTGTATCCTATAAATACGTACAAATAGTATGTGTCTATTAACAACAACAACAACAACAACAACAACAAAAACTCAGCTTATATGAAGCTCGTGCCTCACCTCTTCCAAAAAGAAGGATGGAAGGTCTGAGCAAATAGTTGTCTGTAAACATTGTTCTGGTTATTGGTCCTGTCATAGAGACCAAGCCAAGTATTGTCATTTAGAGGGAGGAGGGAGAAAGGGCAGAGGAGGGGGAGGGAAAGGGGGTGGGAGGAGGGAGAAAGGGCACTAGTTAACTTGAAAGACGTAGATTGTTAAACCTTGACCTTAGACACATTTTTTTCATTTATTTAAGCTTCTGTTTATCTGTAAAATGGGATCTTTACTAGTGTTTACCACATTAAGTTGTTGAGGGGATTTAAGTGGAATTGTGATGTCTGAAACCTAGAAAGCTCTCAAGAAATGTTGACTTATTATTGATATTTTTGTAGAGTTTTAAAAATGCAGCAGATCTCTAGTGTGTGGAATATTTAGGTAAAATTCTTTTAGTTGATCTCTCAGCTGGCCTTCCAGACTTTTACTTGCCAATTGATGTAACTGATGATTTTTTTTTTCTGGTATAAATTACTGCAAACACGCAGTGGCTAGAGAAATAATAATTCAAATAATCACAGTTAACATATGTTGAGAACTTACTATATTCTAGGCACGTGCTGCATACATTACATATATTATCTCATTTGAACACAGAATCCTATCAGGTAGGCAGAAATAATGTATCTATCTGTTTTTGAGACCCAACTCCTGAAACGACCACATCCAGAAAGCCCAGGTCTTGCTGGGAATGTTTCTAAGCAAAGAGAGAAAATTCCTAGGTCAGGGGATGGGCTAGTGAGGGAGCTGATCATCCTAGTGGGTGGAGTGTGGTAGATGGGTGCCCAGTGAGCTTGCTGAGTGTAAAGAAACACAGCTCATTGGCACAGGCAGGGCCCTAGGCCCCAGTCTGTCATGGTTGGCCACTGGAACAACTAGGGTCAGCAGGAATTTTCGTGTGTATCGGACCACAGACCATTATTTATCAGCATCACAGACCACAGACCTCTGCATCCAAGGCAAACTACTCATTTCTAGAAGGGCAGGGAAGGAAGGTGACCCTCGTGAGTCTGCATCTGCTCCTGGATACTGCAGAGAAGACCAGGCCAGGGAGAAGGCGATGATGAGAAGAGGGAAACAAGCCGGGAAGGAACACCAGTGAGTTCCTATCCAGTTAAATTCTAGGGCTGAGTAGAGAAAAAAGTCTCAAGTCTGGAGCTCTTAAACCAAGCTAGGAAACTTACTCTGAAACAACCAGATCATCTCTAGGTGTGATAGTTCGAAGATTTTTTGTTACCTGAAAATTTTCTCCCATCCCTTCACTCAATCCTTGGGACTGCTCACTTCACTCCTTCCAGCTACGGCTCCCTCAGGAGCTTAGGAATTTAGAAAGAAAGAAACAACAGAGCCATGGAGCGGGCCCAAGTTTGCCTACAGAAACAGCGATGCTGACTTTATAGTGCATGAGTCACCTAGACAGTAGACTACTACTCTGCCATAAAGATGGTTAAATTTGAGGCCTTTGTAGGAAAATGTATGCAACTTGAGACCATGATGTTGAGTGGAATTAAACACATAAACTTAAGTATTGCATAGTTTCTCTTATATGAGAAACATAAAATATAAATAATTTGGAGAGCAAAATAAAAGAGAGATAACAGGAAACGGGGGGATACATTTTTGGCAAATGGAAAGGAGATCTAGATATGGAGGGAAAGAAGAGAGAGGGGAGTCGAAGTAAAAAGAATTATGTGCGTGTACCAACTCCCCATGATGTATATAATCATTATGCACTGCAAACATATACTAATATAAATACAGAACTTAAAAATGACTTCAGCATACCGGGATAAAAAAGAGTCACCTAGAGTGAATCTTAAATTCAGATTCCTGGGCCCCAGCCCCATATATTCTGATTTAGTCATTCTGATGTGACATCCAGGAACTGATCTTTTTTACAAGTAAACTAAGTAATTCTATCACAGAAGACCGTATTTTAAGAAACATCATTTGAGTCCAGCATCCTCTCCCTACAGAGGATCAAATGGAGGCTCATGGAGCTCAAAAGGGAACGCTCCAGAGGGAGGGTTGCTGTAGGATCTGGGTTGTCTGAGTGCTGGTTCCGCCAGGCGTGTCTGCCCCCGGACCTGTCTAACCATTCATCACAGGTCAGCATGAAGCAGGGCTCTTCCTCAGGCTAGATAAGGTTCCTTTGTTCTCAGCTCTCAGCAAACCACATCCCTTTGCACCAGAGGGTTTGCTTTGGTTTGTGGTTCCTCACTCCTCCATCTGATTACTTGATCACTATCTGCCTCCTTCCCTAGACTGCGGCTCCAGCAGAACAAGGATGGCTTTTCTTTCTGCTCACCCAAGAATTCTGTGTGTGATGGATGTAAGTGCTCAATAAATATTTATTAGCAAGTGAACATGTGAGGGAGTGAACAAATGAAAGAGCAGGTGGATTTCAGCCTTAACACAGAGTGAAAGTAAAGTGAAATGTCTGAGACTTTGTCCTCCTTTATTCTTTTTTAAAATGTGAAACTTCATTTTTATGGTCTTCCAATTACATCTCTTCAGAGGTATTTTGGAGTTGTTATTCTTGTATCTGACCCAGTCCTTTTTATTCCAATTACCCACCATGCTCTCTGAAGCCAGGGCTTCCTGTAGGCAAAATTGTTTAGGAGGAGGCTTGCTTTGCTGAACTGTGTCTTTCTCTCTGTATCTTTTTAATCTTTCTATATCTATTGTGAATTTTGTGTTGGGAATCCATTCTCTATACAGCCTGCCCTTTCTTTCAACTTTAATCGTTCCACAGGATTCCTGTGCTCTTCTGTTGCTTCTGGCAATCCCCAAATAGTAGCCTTTTCTACCTTTCTGTTCCCAATGTCTGGCTGTCTGATGTGACGTCCATTACCTGAAGGCCCCTTGAGTATCAGGAACCCTCAACAGGATGGATTCTTCCACTTTGATTTAAATTAAGAACAGCCTTTCTTTTTTTTTAAAAGACAAAAAGCTTTAGAGTCGGGGATTTAGCTCAGTGGTTCTGGTGCCTGCTTCGCAAGCTCAATCCCTGGTACAAAAAAAAAAAAACAACAAACAAACACAAACAACCCCAAAAAACAAAAACAACCCCCCAAAACCAAAAAACTAAAAACTTTAAAAATTTAAAATCAAAGTAATACATAGACATAGTTTAATGAATCAGTGTGTTTTTACAAGTCTTAAGTCATACCCCCAAATCATCCTTTCTTAGAGATGTGTGCTCAATGCACTGGTCAAACCATTGACTTGATGGAGCCCTAAAAACACTGCTAACAGGGAGGATTCCAGTGCTCAGCAGATATTTATTATGTAATGTGTGAAGGTTTGAGGGACACATGAGAATAGATGACAATATTTCTTCCCCTCATGGATCTTCATGGTAGGTCATGGATTCATATTCAATAACAGTTTGGCAGTTAGCAAGGAGGCTTCAGGATCTAGCTTTTGCCAGACAAATGCTGGCAACTAGGGTAATAAATTTGGATTTGACTGTGTGTGCAATGTACCTTGTACTAAGCCCAACCTGTGGAAACCTCATTCAGTAAGGTTAATTTTTCTTTCTGTAAGGAAGGGAGAGATTTTTTGGCCTAGAGTTAGCTGGTCTCCACTGAGGAGGAATCTCTCTTTGAGGTTTTGGGAAGCACGTTTGACCAATGAAGACACTTTTTGACTCCACAAATATATCCATTTGCATTCAGGACTGATTTCTACTTGGAAACAATTATTTTCTTTGCATTAAAGCTGATCCACTAAGAATCAGCATATCTAAGCTGTTTTATTTGCTTGTGTACATAGGAAGGAGGCATTCAGAATCACAGCTGGAGGAGACTTTAGACATGGCATGGTCCTTCCTTTATTTCACAGGCAGGGAAACTGACGCCAGACAAATGCCTAGACCATGCCTTCCAGGCTAGAGCCACAATGGGGGCATTCAGAAGCAGTCCGATAGCCTTGAAAAAAATGTAATTAAAATGACGGTGTATTATTTCATTATTAAAATACTAAAAAAAGGTGCAAGTAACTTTAAAAAGTTATCAGAGTCAATTATGTTTAGCAGAACTATGGAAAGGTATAGGAAACATCATAAATATTAACATTTTTCCAAATGTTTTCTAGGTTTTCCACATACACACAGATATACACACACACAGAGGACACTTTGTCTGTTTATAATCTCCATCCTTTAAATTGGCTACCCAGCTATGACTGTGGACCCAGTTCTTAGTTCAGTGCTGCCAAGGCAGGCACCTGTCTGAGCCCGGTTTGTTTGTTTGTTTGTTTCTTTCTTTCTGTCTGTCTGTCTGTCCTGGAAATTGAGCTCAGGACCTTGCCCTTGTCAGGCAGGGATGGTGCCATTGAGCTATATTCTCAATCCTGAGCCCAGATTCGTTACCTGTAAAATGGAGTAACACTGGGGAGAGTTTAGTGAGTGTAATGTATATTTACTACTATTGCTACTGCTACCAACAACAAAAGTAATAATTACCTTTACAGATCCATCCATACTTGCCTGCTATCTGTCAGGACTTATGCCAAGCAGTTTAATAAATGTCTCATTTAATCTTTACAACCACAGTGGAAGGAAAGGGATCTGCTTATGATTGCCTGTGAAATGATGAAAGACTGAAACACAAGACTAGATGCCAGCTGCTTGATTGCTGGTTCCATCATCTTGCTAACTGATTACTTCTATTTCTTTGAATGATTGGTATGAGAACCTCGGAGCTTTTCAGGGCATCTTGGCTGGGTCCCGCTTTGCCCTGAACAGGAATAGGACGCTGGCTGTATACTAGAAAGTGGGAAGCTCCTGCCTGGCTGTTGTAGGAGACAGCTGGGATTCTGGCCACAGCGCTCCCTGGCTGCAGAGTCCCTCTTCCTGGCTGTGCCCCAGTGTTCCCTAGGCAACCATGGGGGCCCGCAGCACAGATTTATGGACCTGCTGCTCTCAAGAGCTACCTGACATGTTTTGTCCAAAAGCGATGGTGTCTGGCTCCCAGATGACTCATCAGGAGGCAAAGAGACACATGCTGGTGGCAAAGGAGGAAGGAAATCCCCCACATTCTTACCATCCACAAGCCAAGGGGCCAGGAGGATTTCTCCATTACACAGAGTGTTTAAGGCAGGTATTCAAGACTTCTTTTTTAGAGGTGGGGAAACTAAAGCCCTATTCCATCAGCTCCTTTAGTCATTTCGGGAGCACTAGTTGAGTAATAACTCTGTGCCAGGCACCAGGATTGTGTGGGGGGACCTGACCATGAGCAAAACACACATGCTATTATTAACAGTGCTGTTAACTAAATGGGAGGGAAACCTCAGAAATGGCAAAAGAGAATGATTGCCCTAGGGGGCTCGTGTGTGTGTGTGTGTGTGTGTGTGTGTGTGTGTGTGCGCGCGCGCGCGCGCCCAAGAGTTAATATGTCAGTGGTTTGTTAATATAGGATTAGTTGTACTTCATCTAATTTTTTTTCCTTTTAAAAAATTGTTTAAGAAATAATGTAAATTTACCCACTTAGCTACTTTTAGTTGTATAATATTGTTAAATTTAGGCACATTGCTGTATAAGAAATCTCTAGAACTCTGACTTTACAAGAGAAACTCTGTCCCCGTTAAACAACTCAGTATTTTCACCATTCTACTTTTGGTTTCTATAAACTTAACTACTTTAGATACCTCATATAAGTGGAATCATGCGTTATTATTTTTTGTGGTTGCTTATTTAGCATAATGCCTTCAAAGTCTCCTATGTGATGTCATATGATAGGATTTCCTTCTTAAAGAACGAATAACATTCCATTGTATATTTGTGTCTCACTTTCTTTATCCTTTCACCTATCCGTAAACATTTAAGTTGCTTCTGTAAATTGGTGCTGTGAACAAAACTGCAGTTAACATGAGAGTACAGATATGGGTTTGAGATCCTGCTTTCACTTCTGGATATGTACCCAGAAGTGGGATTGCTGAGTCATTTGGGTTCCTTCTATTTTTAAGGAATCTCCACACTGCTTTTCTCATAGCTGTACCATGCATAAGGGTTCAATTTTTCCATATCCTCACCAACATTTGCTATTTCCTGGTTCTTTTGATAGTGGCCTCCCACCCCACCCAATGAGTATGAGGTGATGTCTCAAGGCTTTGATTTACATTTCCCTGATTATGACTGATGCTGAGTATCTTTTCATATGAACTTGGGGCATTTGCATATCTTCCTTGGAGAAATGGCTATTAATCGCCTGGATTTAAATCTGGATTATTGGCCACTACAGATATTCTTTGAACATCTACTTCTAGGTACTGAAGAGTTGAATAAAAAAATCCTGAAGAAATTTTTAGGAAAGGGTTTGAAATTTTCCTCAAGGTAACGTGCCTAGTTGAAGAATTGAAACTCTGTCTTATAATAGACTCGTAAGTTCATGCTGGTTTTTAGGAAGTTTTTTTATTAAAGAGTATTGATCCAATTGGAATTCTATTTGACATCTCCTTGGCGCTGAGTGAATGAAGAGGTGTATCTCCTCAGAAGTCCCCCTGTTTCTCCACCCCTCTTTATCTTCTGAGGAAGATGTACACGTTGTTCTAAGGTGGTAGTGAGGAGAACCAGATTTTGCTGGAATTAGCCAGAAAATGAGCTCTCTTTGCTCTCCAGCTCTTAGGTGGCTTTTGGAGTGAAACACATCATACATAAAGAGTAAGTGCATATGTTAATGTACATACTTGAAAATATTACCAAAATGTCCACAGTCAGGTTTCCTTCTTCATAGTAGTCACCTCAGGAGGTTTTAATCAAATTGAAACTATTTTTCCTTCCTTTTTGTTATTGCTTTCAAACTATATTCTCGTGACTATCATGGTGCAGGTAACCATGCACTCTTCGAGAAGAGGTGTTCTTTTTAGAGGCAATCAGTAGCCATTATGAAGATACCGTAAACTAGTTTGTTATAGTTTAGGTCTAGAATGTCCCCCTAAAATCTCATGTGTTGAGAGGTGGGACTTTCTGGGAGGTGATTGGATCAAGGGGGTGCTTTACTCATCTGGGGAATGTGCTGTTAGGAGGTGAGCTTGGCTGCAAGAGGTGGGTCACTGGCGGTGTGACCCAGAAGGGTGCATCTCCTTCCCAGACTCCTCCTTTCACTCTGTGCTTCCTGGCTGCCGCAGATTGAGCAGTTTCCTCTGCCTTGCACCTTTGCCACTGAATTTCTGCATTGGAACTAGCTGGACTGAAACTGTGAGCCAAGACAAACCTCTGCTTATGTATATTGTGGGTGTCAGGTAACTTGTTCCAGAGAGTGAGAAGAAACTGTGACGTGGTCCTTTCCCTGTCCATCCCAGTTTTGTTCTGTGTCCTCCTTTGCCCTGCTCTGCAAGCACGTCTGGGGTTACTTCCATCCCTTTAGGTTCCCCCGTCATCTGGCTTGTAGCTGGGGCCATGGCAGGAGGGAAAGAGAAGTGAAGATGCCCTGTTTCTCTTTCTCTTTCTTGATCTTCCCCTCCCTTGAGAGCTGTTTCAGATCAAGGTTCATCACTTCCTAGATTCTTTTTCCAAGGTTCATTGCATATATGTAATATATATATGTAATCATGTTGTTATATAACTGCATGGATTTGCTGTAAAATATGATAGGAACCAAATATGTAGTATCCATGAATAATGTTAAAAAACAAGCGTATAGAACTCTATAAAAAATGGTAAAACCTTACTGAAGGGCATAAAAGAGGACTTGAATAAAGGAAAAGATATATTATGCTTATAAAAGTGTTGTAATGATGTCAGCAGCCTACAATTCAATTTACTGATTTAATGCAATTACACAGAAAATATCAATAGGATTTGGAATGAACATAAATTGTTCCAGAGCATTTCTTGAAGAATAAATGTTTAAGTATAGCCCATAAAATTAGAAAAAGGAGTTAGGTGGCAGAAACTGCCCTACTGGATTAAAATGCTTGGTAATGTGACTATAGGTGAAACAGAACACTACCACCAGAGGGTTAGGCTGGCATATTATTGGAACAGAATAGACCATCTAAACAAGACCTAGCAATGAATGAGAATTAAGTTGATAAAGGTGTCATTTCCAATTTTCACAAATGATAAGGAGTTTTGAATATTTCGGAAAGGTGAAGTTACAGCCCTGTGTTCTTCATAAATGAAACATAAATTTCAAATAAATAAGAAATTTAAGGCTGGGGATTTAGCTCAGTGGTTCCATCACTTGCCTCCCAAGCACAAGGTCCCGAGTTTGGTCCCCATGCCACAAAAAAAAAAAAAAAATCGTAAAAGTAGCAAAATATAGGTGAATATTTCTAGCTTTTTGGAATTGAGAAAATGTTAACTGTAGTATAAGAAAAGTATGAATATAAATAAAAATATAAAACTCATGCTGCAAATCTCTGACATTAACAAGTTAAAACAGGGCCGGGGATTTAGCTCAGCGGTTCGGTGGCCTGCCTTGCAAGCGCAAGGACCCGAGTTCAATCCCTGGTACCAAAAAAAAAAACAACAAAAAAAAAAACAAGTTAAAAAGTATATATTAGAAATATATTTTCAACATATATGACTAACAATAAATATCCTAGGTATTTAAAGTTGTTACAGATCATGAAAAGACTGATAACATTTAAAAATGTGAAAAAATGAATTGATCTTAAGTAAAATGGTTGAACCATAATCACATAAAAATGGTATAAGAATAAATGCAAATTACACCACAAGAATATCTAGTTTTTGAGTAATTATGCAGGAAGAATGGAATAAAACTAAATCTGAACAGAGAGAAAAACTTGATTGTTTCATACAGGATTGTTGAGTATTTTTTTTTTTTTTTTTTTTTTTGGTACCAGGGGTCAAACTCAGGACCTTGCGCTTGTGAGGCAGGTGGTGGAACCACTGAGCTAAGTCCCCAGCCTTGTTGAATATGTTTCTGAAGGATTTTTGACAAAATGTGTCAGAAGACTTGAAAATAGATATACCCTTTTACATTGCAGTCCTACTTTTTGGCATTTACCTTAAGAAAAGAAGCAAAGAAAGAACAAAAGTCTGATTCTCAGTTTTGGTCCAAAGCAGCTGTGCTCACAGACGTTAATTAAGAGAAGCCTAGATGCCCACCAATGAGTTAACAGGCTAGAGCATCCAATCTTGTACACACTGCAGAGAATGTAATGCAGCCATTTTCACTACAGTGATGTAAAATCACACTGTAATGAATACTTACTGCATTTTTGTTCTGTCCCCAAAATATTGGAAAGGGAAAGAAATCAGAATGATAAACCACGCAAATGGTTACAGTCTATTTTTATAATAAATAGATGATGCTTTAATAATTCATATTAGGTGTCTTAAAAAGAGGTAATAAGCATATATACATAAGTAAAATCTTGGGCCTCATAATGATGTTTAGGTCAACCATGGACAGAATTTATGAGAGTAGTATCATGAGATTATTATAGACTCCCAAAATTCTTACTGTCTAGTATTTTTACTATATCTTTTGTATGGTTAGGTGCACAAGTGCCCACCGTTGTGTTACAGTTGCTCACAATATTCATTATAGTACTAAGCCAGACAGCTATACAGTCTAGAAACAATAGCCTATAATATCAGACATTTGGTATTATTAGGTATATTAGGTATATATTAGACCCTACTATATATAGGTCTGTATTAGGCTTTACTCTCTAGGTCTGTGTAAATGTAGTCTGTGTTCACACAACACCCAAATTTCCTAACAATGCATATCTCAGAATGTGTCCATGTCAGTAAGTGACTCATGACTGTATTAGCTGAAATCATGTCTGAGTAGATGGAAGGATTAGAGGCGATTTTATACTTATCTATATTTTCTGAAGTTTGTCTTTTTAGGATCTTTTTTTTTTTTTTTTTTTGGTGCCAGGGATTGAACTCGGGTCCTTGCTCTTGCAAGGCAGGCCACCGAACCACTGAGCTAAATCCCTGGCCCCTGAAGTTTGTCTTTTTAAAACAATAGGCATATAATCAACTATCTCTTGCTCCCTAAAATATTTGCTTTGAAAGGGTAAAGTCCATTAGATCCAAATCTATTAAATAATGTAGGAATCAAGATGGAAGCCTCCTGGTGAGGTCCACCAAAGCCTTTTGCCACAAATTTTTTCAACCTATTTGGTGGAAATACTCTTTGCAATTTACCTTTGTCCTAATAATCTCAGTCCTTTCTACCTGTTCCAGTCCTACCCAGTCTTTGATAATTAGCCAGGTCCTTATGGACCACTTCTGGTTTTTCCTTCCTCATAATCCCCATGGCACACTGAGCGCAGCTCTGCTGTTGTTCAACATTTAGAGCTGAGGGGCTTGGTTTCTTCTAAACATCTTGCCTGATTACAGTCATTTTGCACGAGAATCACGGTGGAGTGTTCCAGGCTGGGATGAATGTAAGGCCTAGAGTGAGACGGAAGCTTAATGCTAAGGATCCTCAAACTCCAAATGCAGGAATGAGGAAGGGGACCAACTATGGATGGGTACATTTAGACTAAAGCCAAACACCTAAGACATATCAGATCAAAGGTTTGTAAGCACACTTGATTCTAGGTGATAGAAAGGTAGCTCCAACTAGTTTAAGCAAAAATAGGAATTTATTATGCTAGTTTGATATAAGAAAAAATTCAAAACACATTATGTTTTTGGGCTTCAGTAGCAACTGGAACCAGAGTTTCAAGGCTTGCTGGAAAACTCACATATTATGTCTTATCCGTTTTTTTTTTCTACTTTTCATAACAGAATGCTTTCTCTTTCATAACAGAATAAATTTTCTCTTTCTTTGATTTATATGTTGAGAAACAAGAGTACAAAAGTCTGAAATTCTAATCTTATAATGCAGGTAGCCATTAAAGGCCTGCTGCTTTATGTAGTGCCATCCCTAAACTCCAATCAACATTTTTATGGACATAAGTCTGGAAGGGTTCAGATAAGTCTGCTTGGACCAGGGGCTTGCAATGTGGACCAATTAACTGTATCTAGGCAATATGCTTTTTTTTTTTTTTTTTTTTTTCCCGAGGCAGGGTCTCGCTTTGTAGTTCCGGCTATCCCTCAACTCACTATGTAACCTAGGCTGGCCTCGAACTCACAGTGATCCTCTGCTGGGATTACAGGCATGCGCCACCATGCCTGACTCTAGTCAATGAGTTCTATGATTGGTGTCCTTTGGGTAGACCCTGGTCCAGGTGAGGATGTCACATCCTTCTGCGATGGCTTCTGTGATGACTGTATAGGAAGGACAGCTCTTAGACAAAAGGAGCCTCTTAGGCATTCACTACAGAGCACACTTGGATCTGAAATCGGATGGAGGAAAGAAGAGCCTGAGGATTTGTCTAGAAAATCACTTAACATTTGCAGATTATTTTTATGAGCCAGTGGGATTGCAAGGTCAGGATGGATGGGACACCTGCCTTATTCTTTTCTTTCTAAATTCTAAATGATTTGAGGTCCTGGAGTCCCCGCTGTCCTCACATTTTAGTGCCTGTAATAACCCCTTATGCCTATGAGGTGGTCAACAAAGGTGTAATTTTGATGTAGCGTGTACTCATTGGAGGGTTATGCAAACTGGCCCCCAAAGCCTTCAAAACCAGAGTGCTAGACATTTCTGATATAAAGAAATACATTCACAGCGTCCTTCTCCAGGTGACTACTTTGATGACTTTTGGACTGAAAGTCTTGGTAAACACAGAAACAACTCATTTCATTTTCCCAGCCACATCGTATGCACGAGAGAAGCCCTGAAATGGAGTCTGGGCAGAGGCAGACTTTCCATTTCTGTTGGGCTCTTGTCAGTGACACCAAGAATGGTTTTGGCCAATGTTAGAAATTAGTTCTTCACATTCAGGAGTTCATACACTTTCAGTTATGATTATTTGAGTGGAAAAAACCATCCCAGACTTATTAAGCAGGAGGAAAGTACTGGTTCATATGAGAGAACATCAACTTCAGGTGAAGTCTGATGCAGAGATTAAACAGTGTGACTGGAATACTTGACGGTTGTGCCCTCTGGTAAGGCTCTCCATTTCCCTTCATGCTCCACCTCCAGTTATTGCCAACCCTTCTGGGGCTACATCCTCCTTGATGTACATCCCGTGGAAAGATGAAGCCCACTTCTAGGCTTTCAAAGAAATCTGCAGACTTGAGACTCAGTGGCCCTGGGTGTGGTTCTGGCTCTGAGCTAGTCATGGGGGCCAGGGCTGGAGGGTGAATGAACTGCACTGTTTGCTTAGCTTGTGATGTGTTCCCCACAGAAGTAAAGCTTAAATGTTGAGGGTGGTAAGGGTTGGTGCCTCAAACAAAACTGATTATGATACCACAAAGAGAGGAGAGGTTGGGTGGTAAAACCAACAACCAAGTTTACCACATACATACTTGGCAGAGGTTTTGAGAACACCGTGGTCTAAACAGCTCATTTTACATGTTGTAAAAGCGAGGTCCAGAAAGGCAGGAAAACTTGCCCCAAGACACATAACAAGTTTCTATCAGGGATAAAGATTCTTCAGTTCCCTTTTGAAGCTCTTTTCACAAAACATCTTCCTTATAAGGATTCATCTCTAGAAGCCATTTTATCATCTTGAACATTAGTTTTTATTTCTGTGAAGGAATGTGGGAGAAATGCCACCAGGTGTGGTCGTGTAGATCATGGACCGCCCGATTTCAGGGGAGTTGCGTTTACATAAAACTCTTATGAATGGCACCTCTAAAGTCGTGCAGAACATAGCCGGTGTGGATATGCTTAGGAGTGCTGCTCAGGAGAATGGATTTGGATGGGTCTGGAAGATGGAGTTGTTGTTTCACAGGGGTAGCAAGTACTTGTTTGATGCAGTGATGCTTATTCCTCTGGTAGACATGACCTTTCTAGCAGAAAGGACCATGACAGGCATTGCCTATCAGTCATGCCTCTTGCTCACTGAGCCTCGACTTAATCTCATAATCTTTCTCAGTCTAGCCCTCTAGCTTCATACCATTTTCAGTTATATCTGGCACTTGAGCCAGAATTGATTTGCTTTACTGTTCTAAGTGAGAAGCTCAAATCTCTCTTTAGAACGATCCCCCTTCCTTGATCTCCACCCTAGTTTCTATGCATTTTATCACTGTCAAAAGGTGATAAAGTCCCCAAACAAAACTTCATAAGGTGGTTTAAGGATTAAATGAAATAGTACAGGTACAGCACTTAGTGACCAGTAGCTTACAGATGGCCAATAATTAGTATTTGAAAATAACAGAAGTATTTAAAAATCACTTTGTTAGTATTTATAAACATATGTTTGATGTGCAAACAGCTTTTATTCCCCCCTAAAGTTTATTGGTATGTTTTAGGTATACAATATGATGACATTCATCATTGGGAATTTGTGCTTTACATGACGTATCTTGGTTCTTATTTTTTACCCATTCCCCTGCCCTCCCTTCAACCCCTCCACCCCTCCCTATTTACGAAGACTTTGTTTTCAATTTTTCCTTTTCTCATATTTTTTCTTTTCCTTTCTTTCCTTTCCCCTACCCCTCCTACTTCTCCTACCCCTTTAGAGCTTTTCTTCCTATTTCACATTATCAGTTATACATTTTGATCCTTATTTACACTTTTTAGTTTTTCACACCAGAGAAACTATTCCTTATTTGCACATGTGTGTCCTATTAATTTCACTTAGTAGTATGGCCTCAGTCTCTAATGTCTTGTTCTTTCTGGCTGAGTAGTACTCCATTTTATCAAACACATCTTTATCCAGTCTCCAGTTGTTGGCCAGTTGGGCTGTTTCCAAGTTTTAGGTATGGGAACAGCTCTTAGTAGCTATGTTCTCAATCTGACCCATAGGTCATAAACATAAATTGTACATTACTAAGTACTGTGGAAAATTAGATATCTATCAGTTTCAGTTACACACATGTGTGTGCATCTTTGGGAATTCAGTACTGTTCCTGGGATCCAGTAGCTTTCAAAATCCAGGGTGAAAATAGTTCTCTTTGTCCCATGATTTCCTCTGTCTCATGAGTTCCTCCCTCCTGTGTCTGTCTGTTCCTGCCCTTAGTGTTCACAGTGGTCTTGTGGGGTTGCAGGGGTAGCAGAGGTCAGGAGGAGCTGGTCTCCCGTGGTTCCCGCTGGCATTCCAGAAGCAATCATGCACAGCTGGCAGGATCCAAGGACCTGCGCAACTGGTTTCTTTAAGTGGCATCATCAGCAGAGCCAGCAAGAGTCTGTAGACCAGCTGTGCACAGGGCTTCTCTGCCTGTGATCTGCCTGCCTGGCCAGGGAGGTTGAGGAGAGGGGAAAGGAGGGAGGTCAAAGGCATGGCGGGTAGCACTAATATCATTGTTATGGCATTAGATTCACAGTTGTGCAGCCCCTGAGCTCTCCAACACAATAGCTGGTGGCAGGAACAGTTATGTTCAGGCCCAGTGCCCCTTTTCCTTACTCTGCTATTAGACCTTTTCTAAGTGGACAAAAAAAGAGCTGGCTGCACCTCTTAGATGTTTCCTTACATCAGAATGATGGAGATTTTTCTAGGAGAAAAGACCTACCAAGATGGTGTGATCTGTGTTCTTCATTTTATATCTGAAGGCACCGGAGTCTGGAAGTACAAGTTAGGCTCAAATCTTCACTAGCAAGGGCAAGCCTAGGCTCCTTTGAAGACCCAGATTGCTCATATCTGTCATGCGTTAGCAATTGGCCCTTGACCTTGAGGACAGGCAGGCAGAGATTTTTAAGAACCTTGGAATTTAGGAACCCATTGGAGGAGACAATTTTGTAGGCACAGAAATTAAAAAAAAAAATCACTCTCTTTAAATAGCTATTTTTTTTCCCCGTGCCTGCTTTGTAAGCACAAGGACCCAAGTTCTATCCCCAGTACCAAAAAAGGAAAAAAGCTATTTTTCCTGTCTCCCTCCCTCCCTTCCTTCCCTGCCTTCTTTCTTTCCTTTCTCCTTTCCTTCTTTCTTCACTCTTCTCATTTCTTTGTTTCCTTTTCCTCCCTTCTTCTCTGCCTTCCTCCCTCCCTCCCTTCCTCCATTCTTTCTGTGGTACTGAGAGCCTTTCTGTGGATCCAGAGCCTTTGCACTGATCTACATCTCCAGCCCTTTTAAAGTTATATTTTGAGACATGGTCTTACTAAGTCAGTAAGTTGCCTAGGCTGGGCTTGCTACTTTCCTCATATCCCTAGGTGGGGCTGGTTCTAGACATGGATGGATCGGACAGTAGGAGAAGTAGATGAGTCTAGGGTTTAGCTCCTGGAGTCCAGAAAGATGCACAGCCCCCCAAGCCTGTCACCTCCTTGCTGTGTGGTTTGGGGTCGGTTGTTTTTTTGAGTCTTAATTTTTTCCTGTGTGGCTTAAAGATAATAAAGCCATTGTCAGTTAACTTTAAATGGTTGGTGGGCAGACAAAAAAGTAGAGAAGAGATTTTCAGGCCCTTTTGCAATAGATTCATATAACATAAATCATTATTTGGGGCCTAGGCAGAGCATGGTTACATGAACCTGTTTTATGTGTTCTGTTGTGTTGGGCATAGAGTTAGGTACTTTTATTATGAATTTATTAAATATGTATGACAACCCTGCATCTCTCCCTCTTGGTGACTTGGAAAAATCAGGTATTTTTCTTCCCTGAGTTGGGCAATACTCTTGGTTCTTGAGAACTTTGCCAACAGGGTTGCTATATTTCAGTTTCCCATGGAGCACAGCAGATGAGTATGTTACTCTGAGATAATCACATCATAAAAATAGGAATGGCTTTGACAGATGACCTAAAATGCTCTTCGACATGTAATTACCTCCATATCATAGTTTGTTTCCAAAGCCTGGCTAATGAGGAATTCCTGAACTCTACTCTTCCTCTCCACCTGTTCTACACCCACATTCATGAAAGAGTAGCTTGTCAAATGCTCACCTACTTCCCTTAGCACACAGCTTTCATCTAAATCAGGGGGAACAGTTGCAAATTCTAGGAACACATTTAATCACTTAAAATTAGTCAGTGTCATCCATCTCTGGGAGGTTGATAAAAGAGTGTACTTGTAGAAGCAAATTGCTGAAAATATAAATTCTTTTGGGCTCAGATTTGGTTTGAAATCCAAGATATGTAAAATTTTGCATTTATATACATTGATCTTGAGTAGGTGAAGTGGAATATGCTGTCTCTTCTTTCTTTGCCTTTTGGTTCCTTATCTGTCTACCTATTTTAACAGCAAACACATTGTTTCTCTGGTGTGAGAAACCAAAAGTGGAAATAACGACTAAAATGTATAATAGATATTGGGAAATGGGAAATGGGAAGAAAATGTTCAAATGAGAAGGGAACAAGGGAGGAGGAAGGAAGAAAGGAAGTAAAGGACAAGAAAAAAAAAGTGAAAATAGAAGGAAAAATGGAAACAAAACTTTTGTACATAGGGAAGGGGGCATAAGGAGAGAAAGGGGAATGATATAAAATTTATTAAAAATAAAAAATGAAACAGAAAATAGATTGAGAAAATCTTAATGTTGCTTAATCTTTATGTACAAGAGTGTTATTTATTGAGTTAAATATTTATCAGGATCCTTCTACATGTCAAGTACAGTGCTAGTGTTGGGAATACCATATTCATGGACGGATACCCATCTAATCTTTATTCATCCATCCAGTACCTATTTATCATCTACTGTGAGTATAAGGGACAGGAGGATGTGAAAGGCTGATCAAAATGGAAATGTCTCCTGCTCATCCATAGAACTTAGAGCCTTCTTGAGCTGAGTCTTCCAGGAACTCTCAGGTTTGGGAGTGAGGCAGACACAGCCATAACTGCAAACAAGTATGTAAGAGTTTAATGTAGTTTTGTAGCAGCACTGTAGAATATCAAAGGAAGAATGACACTGTGAATACTGTGTGCTAGCTTTGAAGGTATGAAACCCGAATTTGAATTCTACCTCTGTCCTCTTGTTGATATGTGACCTTGCTCTCACTTGTATTAGTTTTTTTTTTTTTTTTAGCAAAATGAGGGTGGCATAGTATTTGATTGTGGATTTTAAAGCTTCCATGATACACTGTTTGTAAAGTACTCAGCCCAGTACCTGAAAGCTGTGTTTATTCTGCCTTCAAAGTTACTTAACCCCACTTGAGCAAGTACAAAACAAAGTTAAGCCCAGATAAACCCACCATAAATTGAAAAATACTGTAAATTGAAAATATAGTTAATATACTTACTGAACATTTTGGCCTAGGACTGCCACATACTGTAGAGTACTGGTGGCTTCCCTTTGTGATTGCCTGACTGACTGAGCTGCAGGTACTTGCTGCTATTGCTGAGCATCAAGACAGAGTATCATACTGTATATCACCAGTCCAGGAAATGATATAAATTCAAAATTTGATGTATGGTTTCCACTGAACTCATACTGACTTTGCACAATCATAAACTACAAAGGTCACACTATCATAAAGTAGGGAAGGAACTGTCTGTTAACTGATTATCATCCCTGGCTTCCCAAGCTGTGGTTGCCAGTTGGATTTTCTCCTCCCAACTTAACATCCTCATCCTCATCAAACATTGCATGATTATTTCATATTGGGCAGGCACTGTGTGTAAGCACATTATCTCTCCCATTATTGTATTTCCTTTTTATAGAGATGTGAAATAACTCAACCATGGTCACACAGCTAGTAAGTGGCAGGGCTGGCGTACAAAACTAAACCCTGACATTTCTTTACATAGCTGCGGCTCGTTTGAGTGTCTCCATTTTACTCTTTTGTGTTGTCTCTTCAAATTACCAAGATATACTAAACTCAGGCAGGCATGGTGGTGCATGCCTATAATCCCAGCACTGGGGAGGCTGAGGTAGGAGGATCAACTGCAAGTTTTAGGGCAGCCTGGGTTACATAGTGAATTCAAAACTGGCCTAAAATACACAGGGAAACCCTGATTCAGAAATATATATATACACACTAAACTCTTAGATTGGTCTGCTGTGTCCTGAAGCCCAGTGTGAAGTCTTGGACACCTCAGACCAAATCCTCAGGTCTACAAATATATTAGGATTATCACTCTGGGGTTGTATGGTTTTGTGTTTAATGTGTCAGATTCTAGGATCCCAGAGATATTTTTCTAGTTCTAGCTCTAAAAGCATGGTCCTGAAAGGATATATAAACTCCAGGAGATCATGATGGGTACTCAATAACATGTTTAATTTATTAATTTATTCAGTTCAGATGATTCATACCTGCAAAACCTTTAGTTTTGTGATTGGCACAAACCATGTATCTTCAGGGGATACATGGCCACTAGGAACCCCTTTCAAATTTCAGCATAATAACTCAAGCTTTTTGACAAGTGCAACTGTTTGAGACGAACAGTGATTCTTCCCCATCACATCTAGGTCCTAGAATCTCTACAGTGTTTGAATCGTCTAGGGTTTGTACCCAACTTTGGCTTCCTTGAACCGCTACTGCTACTGCTTTGCCCTTGTCTCTCAGGGAGACAGAGCTGGCCTACAGAATGAAGAACAGGGTGCAAGGCTGCAAGAAGGAGTTATGAAAACTCTCAGCAATGAATCACTGATGTTTGCCTGAGGATTAAAAGTGCAATCAATTTATTAGGTGCTTTTCTGCCTTCAAATTATCTAGCTCCTGAAGGATCTTTAGCTTAGGAACATTAACCCAGGTTTGCCAGAACTTCCCCTTCCTGATGGTATGAGCCCCCTTCTTACCTGGTTTTCTCTCCCACCTCAACAGGGTTATTGATATGGAACTGAATTTCATGCCAGGGTGTCAACCCCTGAGGGCCTGGCTTTTAATGAATATAATTCAAGGAGGCAGAGTTGAGCTGAGGAAGTACAGCATGAGTGATTTTTTGAGCTACGTTTGTACTTAACACTGTGTAAATTTTTAAACATTTATTTATTTTTTTCATCAGAAAAGCCATTTGGAGCTTATTGATTGAATGAACCTAAGCAAGCAAAAGCACCATGTGAACTATACAGTAGTGTATACTTCTGAGGGGTTATTGAAATTAGTATTGTTGAGTTATCGTTTGTAGCAGAGAGCCCTTTTGAGGTGACATTTGCTTTATGACATTTATTTGTTTTTCTTCAGAAGGGGCCTAAAGACCATCTGGAACTCACTAAGCATAGCTCCCCCGAGAAGGTGGGTGGCTGTAAGGTGTTCTGGACTCAACAACAGTTTGTATGTACAAGGACAGGTGCAGGGTGAGCCACTGGAGGCACAGGAGCCAAGGAGGATGAATCCAAAGAGTTTTTGTTTTAACCTGGCAATTATTGAAGTTGATTGTGACGGAAAATATATTCCCAAGATGGCTGCATTGCTATGTTTCCCATAGCAAAGGTTTATCTTACAATATGACATTGACACTCCATTGAGAGTTGGGGATCTCTGTTGTTTTCACTTGAAATGGGAAAGATCTTTATAACTTTCTTGACTAATAGAATGTAGTGAAAGAGAGGCTACATGGCTTATGAGGTTAGACTGCAAAAGACAGTACAGCTTCTGCCAATACTTGGAACCCAGCCACCATGTTGTAAGGAAGCCTGGGCACATGCTTGTGTGTTTTAGTGGGTGGCCCTGGTAGTCTCTTGGCCAACATCCAGCATCAACTACCAGAAATATGAATGAAAGCACCTGTGGATGAGTGCAACCTCAGTCTTTGAGTTTTCTAGTTGAGATCCCAAAATGTGGAGTGGAGGCAAGGCATCCCTACTGTGTGCCAGCTGACTTCCTAATCCCCAGAAACCATGAAAGATAATCAGCTATTGTAATGAACTATTATTTTAAGTCATTAAGTTCTGAGATGACTTTTTGTGCAGCAATAGATGAGTAATTTAACAGATGAGATTTAGAACAGGAAGAGCATATCAAGGATCTTTCATGCAGGTGAATCCTGGATTATATTGAAAAGAGGTTTGGGATTTCTGGGGTTTATAAGGGAGTAGAAGGCAATTGTTTCTGACAGTTCTTCCTGGGGCTAGCTATCTGGAAGAGGCAAGAGATGCAAGAGAGCTAGGTATTTCCTAGATGGGGTGAGTCTTTGCGGGAATGGCAAGAAGACAACTCTGTCTGCCTCTAGGTTTTGAATTGACCTTTGAGGCAAAAATCTTTTCTCCAGGGTCATAACTAGATGCACCATGCTGTCCCATCCCTGGATGCTTGAGGCTGGCCAGCGTATCTTTGCACCCCATGACTCCTGGAGGCTTCCGTGCAGCTCCTACTCACCCTTTATGGCTCATTGCTCTTTGATATAATAGATGAAGCTCCCCAATACTCTAGACAATTGTAAGTGCTAGACTCATGATATATGATCTCTGGTCACACAAAGAGATGAATTTATATTATTTTTGGTTATGAACAACAGACATTTCTAGATGATTTAAGTAGAAAATTATATTGTTGACAAGCTTTGAGTAATTCTCAAAATCACTGAAAAAGCTAGAGAATAAGCACCAAATCTCATGACAGAGCTGGTTTAGTAAGAACACAGGTGTCTTGACTACCAGAACCTGGATGCCAGTGAACCCCAGATGTAGCCACTGGCATGGGCACCATTATGGCCTCAGGAGCCTGGATATGGCTGCTTCTTCATCTTTATGGAACTTCCTTATCTCTACTTTTGGTTGCTAGGTGCTGATTCCAAGTCTAGGCTTTGGAGAAGCCTGGGTCATATGTCACTCCTAGCTGCAAGAAAAACTGGTATATCAAAGGTCTAGAGTTTTGCTTTTATACAACAGGGTATTCCTCCAGAGAAAAAGAAGCTTCAGGTACTGGGCTAACAAAAAACTCTTAAGTGCTTACTACCAGGTTGATGTTTTATTGCTGAGACAAAATACTAGATACCTAAAGTTAAAGAAGGAAAGGTTTATTTAGCTCACAGTTTGTAGAGGTTTCATTTCATAGTTGGCTGGCTCCAAGGCAGGGTGGCATGACAGAGGGGAACAGGAGAGGAGAAATAGTTCATGGTAGGCAGAACGCAGCAAAACAGCAGGCAGCAAGCAACAAGCAGCAACAATAGCAGCCCTGTTTCCCTCCCTTATATTTCATCCATACTACATGCCTTTAGGGTAGGTAGCACTCACATCCGAGGTGAGCGCCCTCGATCCTAACATCATACCATGAATCAATACTGGCATCATATCCTTAATCCCAGCGTCACATGCTCTAGATCCAGCCACCTCCACAAAACTCTACCAATGACCACATGAGGCATTAGGGGATCTAGGTATAAGCCGTAACAATTGATTTGAACTTGTTGTAATTATGGACATAATAGTGTGTTGTTGCGTATTTGTGGGGAGAAAGGGAAGCAGACCTTGAATGAGAACTGTGGGGAAAGTGCTAAGAGGAACATTACATTTTGAAAATATGAGTATGTTGGTTACTTACATGCTTATTCTTGGCACTACTCTTGTCCTTCCATTCTCTGTGTGCAGATAGGTCCTGGATTACTGCAAACTGCAGATCCCAGGCCCTTTGGTAGTTTCAGCCAACCGGAAGGCTTGGTAGAAGGTTGAAAGATGAGAGAATGCAAGAAGGTATGGTCTCTCTCTTGTTATTCATGTGATTTCTGAGAGTTGACTCATCTCTGACAATTCCAACTTTAGCCACAGTAGTTCAGGACCAGCCTAGGTGAGTCCTCCTACTTGGCACTAATACTGGTTTGGTGGCCTCTCTGTGCTGGTTCCATCACCTTTCATGGCACTCCAGTGGTGCAGTGGTGCATATCTGGGCTTGTGTAACAAACTTTGCTCCAGCCCAGGGAGGGGTAGCTGCTGCTTTCTTCAGCTGTTTGACTCTGGGTTACCTCACTTTCCTTTTTTGTTCCTCTATCATTTCCAACATTTTGTAATTAGTTATTTGGATTAAATCCCTTGTATTTACAATATCTGGTAGTATGCTTCTTGCTTCATGATTGAACTCTAATATATAGTAATTTGGTAAAGGCAACATATTTTACATCTTTAATATAGTTCTCAATATCACAGTGGTTTAATGTCTAGAATGCTCTATTTCTTCCCCTTTTCATGTGGTGAACTCATATGTGCTATTCAAAACCTGACTCTGGCATTAGTCCTTCCATGAAGTCTTTCCTGATGTCACCTTCATACTCTACTCCCCATGCTCTAAAGTGCCAAATACATTACTACACACCCATAATGGACAGGTGAGAGTAGTGTTTGTTGATGTTTATAGTGACAGTCATAACGATTGGAAGTGTATGTTTGCAAGAAAATGCTTTCAGTGGCTTTTCTTTGGCAAGTATGCTGAGTTCTAAGTTTGGAGTTCTAAACCAGATTCTATTAGTATCTAGTTATGCAACCTTTGGCAAGTTAGTTGGCTTTTCTAGGTTTTCTTATCCTAGAAATGAATGGATTCAATTAAGAGGTTGATTTTTATAGCTTTTTGTTTTAAAAGTTGTAGTCAGTATTATTTGACTATTTGACATGAAAACCAGAGATAGTTGTGCTAGTTAACACGAGGGGTGGGCATTCCAGAATTCTATGAGCTTTATTATAGCCCCCTTCTGGCACCTGCACCAAAACTCTAGAGCCCCATGGAGTATGCTTATAATTCTGTACTGGTTGTTTTCTTTTGTGTATCCAAGCATACACAAAGAGAATTAAAAAGTAGGTGTCCTGAAGCGAGTAAAATATGATACCCATGCATAAAATGATAGTCTGCACATGGCCTTACGTCTCTTACTAGACTTAGAAATCTACATGCAAGTCTTATATTACCTCTGTTAGCCAAACTAAAAAAAGATCTATGCTAAAGAAGTCATTGGATACACAGAGATATTAAGTACCAGGATGTTCATCAAAGAGCTGTTTGTGGTAGCAAAAATTCTGAAATAACCTAAATGGTTCAATAATAAATGGATGAGCTGGACATGGTTGTGCACGCCTATAATCTCAGCACTCAAGAGGTTGAGGATCACCATTGTTACAAGGCCAGCCTGAACTATGTAATGAGATCCTGTCACCCCCAAACCAAAATAACGATAATGATGATAATAATAAAAGTGATAATAGTGATAGTAAATAGACAGTTAAAAAATCAGATAATCAGCAAGGCATGGTGGCGCATGTCTGTAATCCTAGCACTTGGGAGGTGAATTTGAGGCCAGCCTTAACTTCATAAGGAAACCTTATCTCAAAAAACAACAACAGCAACAAAACCTGGACATGGCAGCACATGCCTGTAAACCCAGCAGTTGAGAGTCTGACGTAGGAGGATCCCCATGAGTTTGAGGCCAATTTGGGCTATATAGTGAGTCCAAGGCCAGTCTGAACTAGTAGCAAGAGCCTGTCTCTAAAAACCAAAATCAAACCAAACCAAACCAACAAATATACTAATTAATTTGTCATTTTAGACTATTATGTGGCCATTAAAATCATGACTTCCAATAATATTTAAAGGCAGATAAATGTTCATTATATAGAAAATGTTAACAGAGTTGAGAGAAACATTGTATTTATTATATAGTCTTATTTATGAATGAGATACACATATGTACATACAGAATAAAGACAGTGAAAGTATGATATAGGTATTTTTCTTTAGATGTTTTTAAATTTTCTGGAATAAGTGAATGTTATAAAAAGGCTGGGTTGCTTTTAAGAATGCTCAAAACTGGAAGAGGTGGCATATTCTCGTAATGCTAGCACTCTGGAATGCTGAGGCAGGAGGATCCCATGCTGAAGCCCAGCCTGGACAACTAAGTAACTTAGCAAGACCTTATCTCAAAATAAAAATTCAAAAAGATCTGGTGGAATTTAGCTCAGTATAGAGGCCCTGGGCTCAATAATGAGTATGGTAAAAAAGGAGAGGGTCACAAATGTATCTCCGTGTTTTACAACGGAAGTATGGAATGCATTTCATTAAGCTACATATTTCTTATTTAAAATATTTGCTGTATGCTAACTGAAGCACAAATATCCAAAAATGGAATGATCTGCAAAGAGAAACAGTGAGCCCGGCGTGGTGGCGCACACTTGGAATCCCAGAACTTTGGAGGCTGAGGCAGGAAGATTGCCACCAGTTTGAGGCCATCCTGGGCTACATAGTGAGTTCAAGGTCACTCTGAACTGCATAGTGAGATCCTGCCTCAAAAAGCAAAAAACAAAGAAAAACAAAAGATGGTGAGTTCTCTTAATAAAGATGATGGCATAGGGGCAGGAGGTGTAGCTCAGTGGTAGAGTGCATGCTTAGCATGCAGGACGGCCTAGGTTCAAACTTCCCACCAAAAAAGAAAAAGAAAGAAGTTTACATAGAAGCTGAATAACTATGTATTAAATAGGATTGATCAGAGGGGGTATGGGTGGTTAGAGCAAAGGGTTCACTATGATCCTCATCGTCTACCATTGTATCGGGCATATGGGATGTACTTGATAAATATTTGTTGAATGAATGAATAAATTCATAATTTCTATTGGCAAAAAAAAATCATGTAAAATAAGACATGTATATTTTGGTCAATTCCACGAGCCTATCACAATCAATGTGTTAATGGAATTCTTGATGGAGGATATTTGAATAAGGACAGTCCAAATGCTTTTGCTATGAACTTGACAAGATCATCGCAACCACTTTGAACACTGAAGATTAGTTACTCTGTAACCAACTGTCTTAAGATCAACCGTCTTTGCGTTGGTTCACTGTATTTCAATTTTACAGGTAGGCTTATTGGCTCTATGGCTATGATGGGTGTTCACCCTTAAGACAGCTTGATACAATGGGAAGTCATCTTCATAGCCATCCACAGAAGAGTCTCTTGATTCTTTGCATAAAGTTCAAGAGTACTGAAGTGTGTTTTTACTAAGGAGGAAAAAGCAAGTAATGTGGGGCAAATTACAGGCAGTCTTTTCTAACGAGTCTGGGAGTTGTCTTGAGTTGTTATTGAAAAGGAGAAACTTTTTAACCATGAGAGTTATAGGGGGCTGCTGGCAAATACAGCATTTCTATGTACCAGGAATTATGCTCATCACATCTAATCTTCATAGCCACCCTAGCTGTAATTTTTTCTATAGAGGATGAAACTAGGTTCAGAGAAATTCAATTATTCATTTTTTTTTTCATTTAACATCTAGCAAGTAATTGGACTGGGAGTCAGACCCACATCGGCTTAATTTCAGTCCATGTTCATAACTATTACACCCTACTGTGTTCCCATTTCCCATTTTAAGAACCTCACTAATGCAGGAGTAGACTCCCGTTTTCCTGTTTGTCATATTAGCATCATGCTGTTGTCTTCACTAGTGTGTCCTCTCATTAGTGGACAGTCCAAGGCCTATGAGGCTCCAATGGTAGAGTTCCCAGTGACCCATTATCAGCTTGAGGCAGCTTCGAGTGCCTGCTTGCTTTCCAGGCCTGACTGCTGGACACTGCTGGGTTGTCAGCTGGCTTGGGATACCCACTGAATGAAAACTGAAACCAATTAGTGTGGGAAAGCTGCCAGCTCATCCTCTATATCCCCAACAGACAAACTAATTTCCTTACTGGTGAGAACTCCTCACTGCCAAGGATCTCTCTCTTGCCATGAGGGATTTTCCACAAGAGTCACATCTCTCCTTCAGTGGCTGAAAAAAGTCGATTCAGAGGCTAAAAAGCAGAACTTAAGAAGGAGATGGAAGGGAGATGAGCATAGACAGCCAGAGAATGTGTTCCATGATTGTAGGAAAGGTCCTTGTTTAAGGCCTACTGTGGATACCATGAAAAGGGGTACTTGGTTAAATGTGTGTGGGCTGAACACACTGAAATCATCACAGATACTTGAGCTCTGAAACAGCACTGTGTTGACTTACTGTTCTTTTTGGAGCAAGTCTCTTCCTTTTCTAGGTTGCACAGCATGGAGGTTAAAGGTAGAGATGCTGAAGTCCAATTGTTTAAATTTTGAATCTACTCTTTCACTTCTTACCAACTTATTCTGACCAAATTAATTAATCTTTTCAAGACTTAGAATTTCTTCCCCCAGAGGGGAATGGGCATAAAAATACTATTCATGTACAGTATTGTCATACTTGTAGGGTGTAGTGGCTAACACCATAAGCATTGTTTAACCTGAGATGTTTTCAGCTGTAATTGATTATCCACCTCAAAGCTGCTGTACAACAGAAGTGTAATCACTTCATAAAATCAGAATTTCCGGAAGAGGCTGTCCTCAAGATTGGTTAAACTGGTGCTTCAGCGAAGTCATCAACCTGGGAGAACCTAGGTCTCCCCATATTTCTGGTTTATGAATCTTACTACTGGCTCCAGCCTTAGGCTGATAGTAGGATATCTACTTACTCTTGGGCATGAATTCTGCATAATGTCAGTGTTCAGAGCAAAAGGAAGGATGTCTACCCTGGGACCCTCTGCTTGACGTAAAGAAACTCTTGTTTTTCTGTCAGCAAATGTCTTCTTAGGTTTTATTGGCCAGAAAAGGGTCACATGTTTGTCCTGACTTGTACTTGTAACATGCATTTAATCAAGGGCTCTTTTCATGGAATTGGGGGCTACAGTCAGCTTCACCTGAGGCTATACCCATAAGTTAGAAGTCTAAACAAAACTGAGGTTCTATTAGGAAAGAAGCAGGCAGGTATGGGTATTAGCCAGGCATCTGGCAATAATCTCTATAATCTATGTATTTTGCTATTATTATTTTTATTATTGCCAGCTGCTGCATTGGACTGTTTGCTGTCCCAGTCTGTTCCTGTTCTGAGAGTCCATGACTCTGATCTTTTAAATTATTTTGATTTTAATTTTTATTAGTACATGTTTGCAGTACATAATGACTACATTCACTGTGAAGAACTGGTACATGTACATAAAACATCTTGTCCCTCTCCCCCTGTTTAAATTTTTTTCACGAGCATCTGATTCCTTGATTTATAAGTCCTTATAAAGCTAATTATACATACAGATTAACAGCCATACTATCAGGTTTAAAAAAAACCCACAAAAACCATGTCAGAGTGGGGATGGGGAATGAAGGTAACAAGGACATATCATAGAAGGGGATTTGTGGCTGTGGGGGAGGTTACACAACATAACCTTACCGTGCCAACCGAGGGTATCATGATGTTTCTATCTCTGTAGTAGTTTTGTAATATAACTTCAAGTCCAGTGTTATGATGTCCTCTGCCTTGCCCTTGTTGCTCAGAATTGCATTTGTTATTCTAGGTCTCTTCTAATTCTATATGAGTTTTAGGATTCCTTTCTGTAGTTCTGTGAGGAATGCTATTGGTACTTTGATTGGGATTATGTTAAATCTGCATAACAGTTTTGGAAGTATGGCCATTTTCACTGTATTGGTTTTGCCTTTCCAAAAATAGGGAATATCTTTTACTTTCTAATGTCCTATTTGATCTCCTTTTCAGAGTAGTATAATTTTCATTATTGATGTCTTTCACTTCCTTAGGTTAATTCCTGAGTATTTAATTTTTCTCGATGCTATTGTGAAAGGTGTTGTTTTTCTAATTTTTCTCTCAATGAGTGTTATTGTTGTACAGGAACACTATTAATTTTTGAGTGTTGACTTTGTATTCTGTTATACTACTGAATTTGGTTATTACAGGAATCTTTTGGTAGAGTTTTGAGTTCTCTACATAGAGGATCATGTCATCTGCAAATAATGATAGAAATTTTCTTTTCTATCCATATCTCTATTTCTTTTATTGTCTAATTGTTCTGGCTAAGAACTATATTGAATGAGTGGTGGTAGTGGAATCCTTGTCTTGTTCCTGATTTTAGAGGGAAACCTTTCAGCTTCTCTCCATTTAATTTATTGTTGGCTCTCAGTTTTTCATAGATGGCTTTTATTAAATTGAGATGAAGACCTTCTATTCCTATTTCCTTCAAGATTTTTATCATGAATGGATGTTGGGTTTTGTCAAATGCTTTTCCAGTGTCTGTTGAGGTGACCATGGTTTTTGTTCTTGCTTCTCTTTATATTGTGTTATATTTATTGATTTGTGTAGGGTGAACCATCCATATATCCCTGTAATGAATCCTACTTGGTCAGGATGTATGATCTTTTTGATGATCTTTTTGCATTCGGTTTGTCAGTATCTCATTGAGGATTTTTGCATCTGCATGCATTAAGGAATTTGGCCTGTAGTTCTCTTTTTTGGTTGGGTCCTTCTGTGGTCTTGGTATCAAGATAAATGCTTGCTTCTAGAAATAAATTTGGGAATATTCATTGCATTTCACTGGTGCATTTCTCCCTGAAGCCTTCTGGAGCCCCTTATTTTCACTTTGTCTCTGCAGTTTTGGTTTTCCTTTCTTGAAAACCATGAGGCAGGAGCTGGGGAGAATGTCCAGATTGTCCCTTCCCTTTTCCATGCTGTGTTCTGTCTCTTGAGTTTTTCTGGAGGTTTTAATTTTTGTGTTGGAGCCACTTCCTTCTCTTTTTTTCTTCCCCAAGTTATTTTCTAGTGTCTAGATTTGGAATCTTGGAGTAGTTGTTGCTTACCACTCCACCATTTCCCCAGAAGTCCCACATCTCTGATCTTACTCAGCAATCTCAGTGGGCTGGGCTGAACTTGGTCCCTGCCTTTTCTGAGAAGTGGACAACTGAAATATACCATTTCTGCTTCCAAGTTTCTTTTCCCTCTTAGAAATACCTCAAGTAGAACAGCCAAATACTCCAGAACCAGCCAAAGGAAATTAATTTGAAGATTCTTGCATCTGTCACTCACAACAGTGAGTTGAGTAACTGAGCTGATGATACACTTTAATATGTTCCAAAATGTCTGCAGCTATACCTGAAACTCTTTCCCCTACCAAAAATAAATAGTTCTGTACCGAAGGGCGGTAGATTTGAACATTTGTAGCTCACTGACTCGCTTTCCTATATTTGTGGTCACTGATTATTTGGTTAACACTTTTTTCTTTTTGATAGAAGTGTCACTGAAGGTAGCTGGTGGAAAAAGTCATTCTAATTTTTTGAGAAAAAAATAAACACAGTACTATGCCATCTGGGCTGCTCATTTACATGGGACAACCAATTTGTTTTTGGTACCTTACCCTAAAACATGGTTTAGTACCATATCCATAACTGAATTGCTTTTTTTCCTTTTAATTTATTCCTAGCTTGGCCTGGCCACAGTGAAGGCTGCTTGTTGAGTAGATGGCACAGACTACTTCTTTCTGTTGTAGGCAGTCAGTTCAGTCAACCTCCAGTAACTCCTCATGTGCTGGTCAGTTGGCCTGGAGCAATCTGAAAGTGATGTTTAGTTTTAAGGGTAGATATGAGCCTATTGCTTCATAGTTGAGATAACAGTTGTCCTGTAAGGGTCAGGTCAGCTTCTGCTCTCTGATGTGTTAAACCCCCAGGAAAGGGGCAGAAATTCAGCCATGGGAGTACTGTTAAGAATCAGCCAGGAAGTCTTCAGAATCTGGCAGATTGAGTTGCAATTCATTGAGTAAGATGTTCATCACACTCTTCTTAGAAATAAATTCCATGTACTTCATCAGAGAAACATAGAATTTTAGAACTAGAAGTGACTGGAGGTTATGGGTTTAGATATTTTTGCAGCCAAGTCCACAGAAAAGGCCTAATTTGTGTCCCACTGCGGGGACTCTGACACAGAGGTTCTGTTTGTATGAAGTCCCAATAGGCTTTCTAGGAGAACTGGTGAGGGAATATGTTGGAATTGACCACTCTAGGCTAAAATTCTTGAATTGAGGTGCGGTGCAGCAAGGCTTGGCTCTTAACTCTTGCAGTGAACTGACTCTTAAGTTTAGGTACAGTTCTTGGAAGACCCATCAAGGAAGAGATAATTTTGTATACTATACTTGCAGCTTGGCTTATATTCCAATCTCAAAGAGCCCTCTCCCAAATTCCTAGAAAGGAAGACATGATAAAAATCTACAGGGCTGGGGAGCTCAGTGGTTCCACTGCCTGCTTTGCAAGTGCAAAGACCTGAGTTTGATCCCTGGTACCAAAACAAAACAAAACAACCTACATATGTGAGTTGGGTAAGAAAACTGTAACACCAGGATGTAAGAAAACAAGAATGCAAGGAATCTCTACTTAAAAGTTTGATCAGTGTAGGCATTTATAATTCTAGGAGCATCACAAGAACCAGGATGGACTGGATTAGAAGCAGAGAAATCAGGGCCACTTATGAGATAGGTAGGCTTAACTGCTTGAGTCATACCACCCAAGATTGGTTCAGGGGTAACAGTAAATAACGTAGCTTGCAGACCCTACGACCCGCAGTAGATCAAGAGAACTTCAGTGGTCACCAAGGAGGTGGTCATGTGAACAGAGCTCACTCAGCCTGTCTTTCTTTTCTCAGAACCTTGAATCTTGGGAAGACAAATGAGCTTCATTCCTTCCAGCCGCAGTGACTTGATGTTGTCAGTTTGGCAAGTTCCTTAACATTCTCTTTCAGTCTGTCTTTCTTCCTCAAGTTAGTGAGAGTTGAGGTCTATTAATTGCAATTAAATTACCCTATTTTAGGAGCCCTCTACCAATTTGCTAGTAGTTGCAAGAGAAACGTATATTTAAGGAGCAAATTTGACAGGGTTTGAGCCCAGAAACCACAAGTTTGTCACTGTTCTGCACTTTGACACTGTCAAGCACAGCTGTATGCACAGGATACTTTTTCTTGGAGATTGGTAGGATCATTGGCAGGATGCTAAAGAGCCACACATAAATCCAGTAGAGCATTCTCCTGTAAGAGGGACACCTGAGCCTTCTGTAGGCAACATATAGACATTAGTTGGGCATTCTAGGATTTTGCAGCCTTGAACCTGAATTTCAGAAGCCCAAGCAGTTCTGAAAGTGTAGTCCCTGTAGTCTATGTCTGGATATCCTGTGGTTTAAGTGCTTCTCTGAGTTCATCTCAAGCCTCTCACATCAATTCGTAATCCTGGTATTTAAAGGTCTGCAAAAGATGTCAGAATTTCTGTTTATCCTTACCCTTTCCGAAAGATTCTTCCTTCCTCTCTAATACAACCTGAAAATCCTTACTAAAGGGGTGCTTAGTGGAACCACATTTGTACCAGGAGATCGTGCTTCCCTGCTTGCCTAAACATTACTTATCAGTCTAGAAATGACCACTTGACCCAAGTCTTACCAATGAGTTAATCTCTTCAGGGACATAGGGCCTCTGTCATTTGGATGCTGATGAGCATGGTCTTGTGTCCAGTGATACTGCTTAGGGACAGCTGCCATGTAGGGCAATGTGCAGTGGAAAAAACAGCCTGCTAAAAGGTGGACCTACTAGATGGTAGAGAGCAGAGAGAATGAGAGAGAGTGAGAGGAGGGAGAGAAGGAAGGAAAGAGGAAGGGAAGGATGGAGAAAAAGAGATTGATTTTGATATTGATCTCATTCTATAAGGCCCTGTATAGGCTTCCTGTATCTAGTTTTCCCTAGAGTTCCCTGTATCCTTCCATCAGACCTGAATTTTTACCTGAGCTAGCCCGAATAGGCTTTGTTTCTGGCAACTGGCCAAAACTTAATCAAGACAAAAGACTTCATGAAATAACTCATGGCGTCATCAACCGTGAACGGGCTCGCTCATCTCACCTAACTGGTATTTACCTATCTGAAATGTGGCAGCGCTGTGGGTACCAGTGCGAAGGCCAGAGTGATGAACAGATATTTAGGGATTTGAAATTATTTCAAGTGTGAAATGGTTGAAGGGTCTGGATCAGTGAGGAAATAGCACAGTGACTGTTACTGCTTATTTGAAGCACAGTGACGTGGAAGAGGAATTAGAGTTGCATTTTCTCCTGCCTAAGGGTGTGAGAGTTTATGGTTAGGAATGGAAAGGGGACAGATAGGGCCTCAACATTGGGCAGAACTTCCCAGCAGGCAAACCTTATCTAAGGACGGAACAATGCCATAGTGCGACATTGTTTTGGTGCCCTCCACCGGGTCACACGTTAAAAGCTCAATACCCTCCCTGGCTGTAGGAGAGTAGGAACTTTAAGAGATGGAACTTAGAAGGAGGTCCTTAGGCCAACAGAGGGCAATCCCGCCTTCAGACCTGGGATGGGCATACTCATCTGCTGCAGTGAGTTGTTATAGAAGAGAGTGAGCTGTTATGAAAGCCCAGGGCTGGTGCCACCTGTCTTTCTTCTCATGGGGCCAAGTGACTGAGTGTGCCCATGCACCTGTCTTTGCTGTCACTGTGATGTGATGGAACTCAGGGGACCCTTGCTAGAGTGAGCCAGTGCAGGTGCCCTGCACGAGGCCTCCAAAACTGAGTTGAGGAAACTTCTGTCTTCCAAATAAGTAGTCTACCTCAGGTGTTTTGTCACAGCAACAAAAAATAATACAAATAGCTTGAGCACTGAGTTGCTCCTTTCAGCGTCCAAATGTCCAGTTTTCAGGGATTTTATGGAGTAGATTCAGCATTAAATGAAGGTTTGGATGAGACATTCTCTAAGATTTTGCTCCAAATTCCTGGACATGCATTTTACCTTGGGCCCTCACACTGTGTGTGACTTTAGGGTAGTTATTTAGCTTCTCTAGGGCAGTTTTCTCATCTGTGAAAACTGGAATAAGAAACTCTGTCTTGCTCTGCCTTTGTGAAGAGTGAATAATATGGCACTTAGGAAGAACCTGGCACAGAGGAGAAGGGACTTGGTAAGTGAAAGTTTTCTTTACTCTTCCCGTTCATGAAATACTGCCTCCTCCCTGTCACTGCTTCTCAGGGATCTTATTTGCTTTAAGCAACTGTAGTCCATGAAGATGATAGCACTTGTGTCTTATTCAGCTTGCTTAATCATTATAGGGCAGTACACAAAGAAAGGCCTTAGTAAGTGTGATTTAATGTGGAGTCGTAACTAAAAGCTGCCTGGATAAGAGAAGCATCTTTTCTCTACTCTTCAGAATTAAGCACTGACTCACAAGTAGATGCACATCTACACACAGACACCTGTATGCATGTGTGTGGACTTCACCTAAGTAAATGCACATGGATGCAACAAGAATAGCCATGCCTACCTACACACAAAGCCGTGATCAGACTTTCCCTTTCCCCTCGCAATCAAGAAGATGGATAAAGAAGCGGCTTGTTAGATAACTCACATAAGTGTCAGCAATGAAGGGAAGGATTCAGCATCTCCTGGGGATCTTTATTTATAGCCCTGGCTGCTGGATAAGGGGCTGAAATCATTCCTGAGAGTTTCAGTGATGGAGAGTGATCAGATAACCAAACGATGTCATTCCCACCATTGTGTAGTCTTAGAGGCAGGCGCCTGTTGCTGTGGGAGCCGAGCTGGTAGAAGAGCTGTGTCACTCCAGGGCTGTGGCCTGTGGGGAGGGCTTGAGCTGACTGCATTCCAGCTGGTCTTTGGCAGCTGCTGGGCCCTTTTCCCCAGTGTACAGGCAATGTTTAAGCCAATCTGAGCAAATTCTCCTCGTCCCAAACAAACAAAAACCTCTCTGGACCGATAGAGGCCACTGATCACAGAGGGTGAAGTTTAGATTCAAAATGATACAGTCTAATCCACCAGCCCAATGGCCCTTCCTCTGCCATGGTTTCTTTAATGAACAGAACAAATGGTCTGGAGCATAAGCAGCAGGGATCCCAACTTGCCTTACTGGGGGGCTGGAGTGGAGGTTGGAGGAAGCAGCTGCCTCTTTGCTGGGCCTTAAAGAACACCCGAAAAGTTACACAGGGTGATTTGGCTGAGTTCTTGGATACAGGCCCCTGAGACTCACGCACTCTAACCTCCTTAGTGCCCAGAGAACTGCTTGATGTAGAAGCAGTACCCTGGCAATGTCAGCTGATATATGGATATGTGCATGATCTCTGCAGTTTCTGTGTATGAGAACTCCACAGTTTTTGTTCGTCAGTGAGATGCATATTATAGAGGAAAGAATATTTTGTCCAGAGTAAGGCAGACCAGGGCTATAATTGTGCTTCTTCTAGAAGATGTTGGGGCAGGTCACTTAATCTCTCTAACCCTCAGTTTGTCAATCTGTAAGATGGAGACTTGCTGATACGTATATGCTTTGAGGGTCATGGTAAGGATTACAGATGGTGCAGGTATGTTAGTTTACAATGCCATGCTAGCTGGGAGGCAAAGATATTACTAAGAGCTAATGACACATTAGTTGAATTAATTGGCCAAGTTGCACCTAGCAGGAAACAGAGTCCCAGACTGACCATGCCTGCCTTTTTTTCCCTGACTCCCTCTTTGGCCTGAGCCCTAATCTGAGTGTGAAGTCTCCACTTCACTCTCACTGGTTTCTCTCAGTTCAGTAGTGTGCTTGAAGGTTTATTCCTAGCTGAGGTAAGAGACCCTTGGACTGTTCTCCAGGTCCTAGTGTAAAGCCTGTGTCCTACCCCTCACATGTTCTTCCTCTTGGCCTTTGACTATGGCCTTGGCTTTTGGCCATGAACATGGCTTAGGTAACTCCTGCCACTCATCTCTGGACTCTGGTTGTCAAGTGGATCTCTCTAGGCCTGCTGTGCCAATCTCCTGAGGTTGCTGGAGACTGCTCTGGCATTTGACCTTGCTTGTTAGTTTTCTCTCCTGATTATTAGGCCTAATTGAGCCCTGAAGTCCTGATAATACCAGGAAGCTGAAGATACCTAAACCTTCTTTTCTAAGTTATAGAGTGCAAACTCCAGCACTGAAGGTCAGAGGGCAAAGAAGAATTGCGAGTTGGAGGCCAGCTCATGCTTTATCCCATGGATTTCAAAAACACATGCTCCAATCCCCATCAAAGCATTACTTCCCAGCTTAGAAGAATGGTGCAATGGCTACTGAAAGCCCAGGCTTTTCCACTAGACAGATGTGAGCTTGAAACCTGGCTCTGTCTCTTGCCACCTATGTAGCCCTGGCAAGTCTTTATGAGCTCTAGGTTCTTCACTTATAAAATGAGATTAGTAATAGAACCTACCTTTTGGGGCTAGTGGGAGCATTAAATATGTTTATGGATATAAAGTGTTTAATGTGGTACCTGACTGTCTTAGTTATTTTTCTCATTGTCAAGACTGACAAAATACCCAACGCCCAAAGTTAAAAGAGGAAAGGTTTATTAGGTCACAGTTTGTAGAAGTTTCAGTCCAAAATTGGCTGGCTCCAAGGCAGGGTGGCATAGCAGACAGGCATTGCTGAGGAGAAACAGTTCATGGCGACAGAAAGTAGCAAAGCAAGCAAGGGAATTTAGCAGCTTCTTTCTGCCTCTTTTATTCTCTTACCTAGGCTACTTGGATTAGGGTGGTACCAAACCTATTCGTGGACTGATTTAGTAATCACACACCCTTAATCCCAGCATCACACACTCTAGATCCAGCCACCTCTGAAAAAGCCCCACCTATGCCCATGTGAGGCGTTGAAGGGACATGTAGACACAAACCGTAACACTGACATACAGTGCAGAGAAAATAAAATAGTGATGATGATGACCACTGTTTTTTGTGGCCCCAGTACCTGCTCAGAGTTATCAGGAGAATTTGATGAGATAAGGCATTTGAATGTGGTTAGAAGTTGGAGAGCATGATGTCAACATAGGGTTTTAAAATAATAATTTCTCAGGTTTTGAAATTTGCCAGTGGAAATGATATTGGACATGGCCTGGCTGCATAGCAGTCAGAGAGAAGTGTAGGGGACACCTCCGACCTGGCTTCTGGAACATTTCAGCCTGGTGCATTTGGAGGGAAGGGGCTCAGAGTCCTCCTGTTGTCTCAGTGTCTTTTTAAATTATCAGCTTTTCTTAGTCCTTCTGGCTTAGCAAGGTGTTTCAGTAGGACATAGGTCCTGACTTTATTTAATAACTCTTTCCCAGGACCCACGGCTCTGAGGCTTTCTGAGGCTGAGTGAGCAGAAGAGGTGACAAGGGCTAAGCAACAAGCCCTAATTTGATTCAGTGCTCCTTTTCCAGAAACCACATCATCAGTCCCTTCAGGAAAGAGCTTTTGCCAGAGGAATTGCCCTTCTCACTCCAGGACTAAGTCCCAGGCCTGCTCCTAAGGGCAGTGTCTTTGTACATAGCCTCTTGGGGGAAGAGACTCCGGAGAGAATCCTGCTCTTTACTGGCCTGAAAAATGCCTGGAACACAAACACTACATTCTAAAAATTAAATAGAGGTGTGGTAAAGCCCCTTACAAAATGGTCTTTCTGCCAGCTGGTTACACATAGAGTCCTGTGGAAGGGATGAACAGTCCTTTACATTGTATCCACACCGTCCATATTCTATAGCCCCTACCGACACCAGAGTGACTGATTCTACCCAGCTATATGTTTCTTTCCCAGCATCTCAATGGATATAAGGCCATTATAGTAGAATCTTTTGATGTCCTATGTGACTGTACTTTTCATAAATGATATGTCTTATAAAAACCTGACATCTTCCTCCTTTTTCTTTTTATTAGTACTGTATGCATAGAAATATATTAAAATATGGGCCCATGTGCTAGATCCAGGATATGAACCATTTGGTCTCACTTAGATATGACATTCTATTCTCAGTGATTGGTTTAGGGATGGTCATGTGGCACAGTTTTGGCCAGTGAGATCTAGGTCAGTTTGCTAAAATCTTCTGGAATATTTTACTCCTGGATAAGAGAACCACAGGAGGAGAAATTCTGGTTTCTTTTTCTTTTGTATGTTGTTATATGGGTATTTAGGACTTATAGCTGTGGCAGCTGTATAGCTACCATGAAGAGAAAGCCAAAAACACTGCAGAGACACTGGTTCAGAGCTTTGGCGTTGTTTAGCCACATCCTAACTCTGGAGCTGCCAAACAGTAAACTTTTGGTAAAAAAAAAAAAAAAAAAATAATAAAATGTCTTACTGTTTAAGTTACTTTTAGTTAGGTATTCTATCATATACAGCCCAACTAATACATCAGGGAAGCTTTCCTAACTTAATCTTCTTTCTTTCATCTCTCCTCTGCTTTAACCCGGAGGACTCAAACCCGTGTACCTGCTGGAGCCAGGTTAATACATGTTAATGTGAAACTAGCTAGCATAAGAGAGGTGAATTGGAGAGTGTGTGTTCCTTGTAAAGGTGGTGGTTACTGAGCTCCAGCTGATAATGGCCATGCAAAAGTGCTAGGACAGTGTGGCCAAATGATTTCACTTTTTAAAACTTGGAAAAGTAGATTTTTATGTGGAATCTCTAAAATTCAAGATGCATATTTAAGTAACAAAGAAAGATACTACATAGACAAATGATCATATCCATACAATGTTAGTCTGAGGGTCAAATATTTGTATTTGGCTTTAACCCTAGAGTTCTATCTTGGGCTCCATTCTCAAGTATGAGCTATCAGTGTCCTATTTCAGATTTATGATTTGGTTAAAAAATGTCCCTCCAAAGACTTGTATTCAGAGATGGAGGTTTTGGAAGGTAATTAGATCATGGAGGTGGTGACCTCAGCAATGGGTCACTCCCATTGCTGAAGCTATGAGTTCATAGCTTTAGGCTGTTAGAAAAAGGGGTCCCACTGGAGGAATTAGGTCGTGGGGAAGGCCTTTGGAGGGTATTTGTTCCCCTCTTGCTCTGCTTCTTGTTGGCATGAGGTGGGCAGGTTTCCCCTGCTACACTTTCACCTTGACGTTTCTGCCTTGGTTCCAGTTGACCATGGATTGAAACCTCTGAAACCATGATCCAAAATAAACATTTTATCCTTGAATTGGATGCATCAGACATTTTTTTTTTCCATCAGTGGAAAAGTGACTAGTACAAGTGTGGTTGTGGGCTTGGGTGGAGGGTTAAGGTTAGAGTTAGAGGGATAGAGGTCAGGGAGAAGGGAGAAAAATGTCCATAACTGCGGACTGCTATTTAAGGTGGAACTTTTGCAAGACAACGACTTTTACTTTGTAAGCTAAACTTCTCAACACAAGTCCTGTCTGTGATTTCGCTGAAATGGTGGTCCCTTTTGATTTCTTTTTAATGAGTGATGCTTCACTGTTCCTTGTTATTTTTTTTTTAATTAAGCAGAGTATAAGGATTCTTCAGGCTCTGAGAATGATTCTATAGTTTGGATTGTGTGTGTGTGTGTTTTTTTTTTTTTTTGCACCAGGAATCGAACTCAGGACCTTATGCTTTCGAGGCAGGTGGTGACACCACTAAGTCTTCAGCCCTATAGTTTGGATTATGAATGTCCTCCAAAGGCGCATGTGATAAAAGGATTGATTGCTTGCCTGTGGTACAATTGAGAGGTAGTGGAACCTTTAAAAGGTCAGAGATAGAAAGAACAAATTAGGTCACTGTGGGTGTGCCTGTGAAAGGAGCTGAGAATCTATTTTTTTGTTTTCCTAGCTGCCATAGGTGAAGAGACTTTTGCTATGTGCTCTCTGCTAGGGTATACTGTGCCATCATAGGCACAAAGCAACAGGGCCAAGTGGCAATGGACTGCAACCTCTGAAACTGTGAGCCTTGCTTCTTTTAAGTTAACTATGTCAGGTATTTTGTTACAGTGACAAAAAACTAACTCATGTGAGTTGTGGGGCGATCTTATCCCACCATACAGCCATAGAGCTAGGAAGTTGGATACACCTTTTACGTAACTGCCATTGACTAATTAGTGCAGTGGAGGCACAAATTTTTTTCTCAGATCAGTCATCTCAGTTCCCATGCAGCTCAGTAATACTCAGTTTTTTCCCCAGCAAAATAAATGTGCTATGGAGAATCCAAGGACACTATGCACAAAGAAGCTTGCCCTGAAGTACCTTCCTAATAGCATTTTGGTGAGTGGGTGAATTCGGGCAAGGCTCTCTAGGCAAGGCCTGGACCACTATAAACACTTCATATCTTTGCTGAACTAACTTTCCATGGCCTGGGAACCTGGCTTCCATGAGGCAAGTCCATAATCTTGGACCCCATGTGTCCAGGAAGGTTGCTTAATGTAATTCGGCAGGCTGTAAAAATGAAAATCTTCATGTTTGCCTCTAGGTCATCAAATTAAAAGTTTTCAGAGTGCCTTTGATGAAAGGCATCAGAGAATAGCTAACATGAACTTCACACAGTGCACCATGTACATCCTGATGATGCCTCTCGATGACAAGAGACGGTGAGTCACCACTAGCTTCAGGGATTTGGAAGAAATGTCAGCGAAGCCATGAATAATAGGTGCTGTACTGACACCTAAGAAGGTTAAGGGCAGGAATTAGTCGGCAGGGAAGAAAACTGTGTGGGAGAGGACAGCTACATTTCTACAGAGCTTTTGGTGCTGTTGTTGTCTAATGGGATGATGGTGATCTGTGATAGCCAAGAAAATAAAATCCACATTTTTTCATTTTAAAGGAAGAATATATGTGAAAGAGGGTTGGTTGTGGACCCTTTCTGAGGACAGAGAGGTGGATATGATGGGTTCCAGAAGCTTCTCAAGATCTGGGCTTTTATGGTAGCTGTGATAACAGAGCCACGTGTTCTGGGGTCTTCAGATGAAACTCTACAGGAAGTCAGAGACTAGGCTTAGCTACTTCTACAGAGCAGACTCCTACAGCCTAGGAGTGCTAGGGAATATAAGTACATATTTCAGCCCCCTGGGAAAGGCTCTCAAGACAGTTACTGGTTCAGAAGACATATCTAGCCCTCTGTATAAAAGCATGAGGTGAAGTTAAAGAGCAGATGGCTATGATTCCATAGACCTTCTGATCAGTACTTTCCTGGTGTTAGCCAACAACCTGGCTCCTGTGACCGCTGCTGCTGCCATTTTCAAGTATATGTGGAAGGAGGGGTTATGTGCTAAGAGGAGGACAATGACCACACCAAGGCACCCTGGACAGGGTTTGGAATTAGGGATCAACATCTGGGGAAGGGAGAGGAATCAGGATTTGGCAGAGCGAGAAGTTGAATGGCAGTGCTTATTAGAGTTGTCTCTCAGTGGATCCAAAAGGCTGAGCCTTTATCACTTTCTGAATATGGGCTTCCAGGAAAGGGGTCCATTCTGAACAAAGTAGCTGAAATAGCCAATCTCAAGATGGAAGCTGGAAGCCGGCCGTGGTGGCGCACACCTGTAATCCCAGCACACGGGAGCCTGAGGCAGGAGGATCGCTGTGAGTTCAAGAACAGCCTGGGCTACATAATGAGTTCCAGGTCAGTCTCGACTACACAGTGAGACCCTGTCTCAAAACAAACAAACAAACAAACAAACAAAAAAGATGGAAGCTGGAGAGTCCAAGGACAGTGCTTGGAGAGCAGGCACAGTGGGTTCTTCTCAGTGGTAAATCTCCATGCCCTTCACAGAATCATTCTGTGGGGACCAGCAAAGGATGTTCTCAGAAAAATGGCCACCTGCTTCACTGATATGTTCCTACTGCTTGTCACTTTGAATTAGCCAGGCATATCTCAGTGATGGCCTGCAAACTGTCTAGAGACCAAAGGAGGTGAAACACCTCCATGATGAGCCAACACCACGGCTTCTGTGACTGTTCTGCTGCCATTTTGTGAACCAGACAAAGTCCTCCTACTAATTTGATAACCATAAAACAGCCTCTCAGAACGCCATGCTGTCTCTCATGACCATGGCAACTGGACAAAGTCAGAGTGCTTTTCATGATCGTTGTGAAACAGTCTGGCAAGACCTCTGACTTCAGTTTCTGATAGATTTGATTTCACAAGCCACACTGACGCTGGCTCTGTGACACCAGGCAATTATGTTGCCTTCTTCAAGCTTCCTGTCCCCCCACTCTGTAAAATGGGGATGATGATAACGCACTAGTCTTGTCCCCACTGGTCCTCAGATCCATGCCTTTCTTTTTCTGTCCTCTGTTTTATGTTACAGGAGCTGATCTTTACACGTTGCAGCTCCCAGGCTTTTGAGTCAGTTGACTTCTAGCTCAGTTTGGCCCATGATTTTTGAAGGACAAGGAAAATGGTTGGCCAGGGCATTTCCCCTTCTTTGTTTGTTTCAATAGCATCTCCAATAGCAGGTGCATATTTAAACAGGAGCTTGCATGAATATGACCACACTCTTAAGGGCCACGTATACAGGTTTTAACAGTGTTGACAAGCCATTGCCTTAATTAAGATGACTTTAGTTGGTTAAGCATCCTTTATGTAAAACATGCAATATGGGAAGGGATTGTTGATTAGGACATGGAGAAGTAGATGTTGAAGTATGTCAAAGCTTATTAGATACCCTGATGAGGACCCTAAGTAAGGGAGGAGGGCTTTGGGGAATCAGATTGGGATAATAAGGCAGAGGATAAGATTTACCAGAAGAGATATTTAAACAACCACAGAAATAAAATATTCTCCTATCACAACTCTGCAGAGAACTAGATCCTTAAAGTCGTTTGAATTTGGCATTCAAAAATTGTCTAAGTAGGACTTCAACACACTTTTATTACTCTTTCTTAGACTTTGTAGTGGTTTGAATAGTAGCCCCCAAAACGTATGTCTAAGTTCTAACTCCCAGTGTCTGTTAATGTGACCTTATTGGAAATGGAGTCTTTGAAGATATTAAACAAGTTAATGATCTTGAGATCATAATCAATTTAGGGTGGCTCCTAATTTCAGTCCCTAAAGTCCTTATAAGAAAAAGAAGAGGGAGATTTGAGACACAGAGACACAGAAAAGAAGCCAGAGGAAAGAGGAGGCAGATGTTACAGATATGCTGCCACAAACCATGGGACACTGGAGCCATCAGAAGCCAGAAGAAACAAAGAATGGAATCTCTCCTAGAGTCTCCAGAGAGAATTTTCCCGGCTGACCTTTACTTTCGGCATTTGCTTGTTGAACAGTTAGAGGATAAATTTCTGTTGCATTAGCCATCAAATTTGTTGAACTTCATTATGGCTGTCCTAGGGAACTAATACGGAGGATCCCAACTTCCAGCTGTATTGTGTTATTGAGCTGTTTCTTGAAATAGCTCAGCTCTTTACTGACCTCAGGGCTTTGGTTATGTTGTATTGGACACACATCGCATTTATACTGATGAGTGCAAATTCAGCTATTTAGTTGACAAAATTTTAAAAAGGGTAGATTGATTGATAGAGGCAGAAAGTGAGAGAATGTTGAAAGTTGAGCAGCTGGGGGGATTTGGTCACCTTTGCACGCTGAATGGTGAGTGCAGCCCCATAGGATGCAAGAGGCACGCACAGCTATGACTGTTCCTTCTCTGCATGCCCATTGGTTTCTTACAGTATGAGTTTCCTGTTACACTACCTGCGAGTGCCATGATAACATTCATAGTTTTTATATAGCGTGGTCATTCAGTGTGTGCTAAAAATCCATCTAGTTCACAACTGAAGTGACAACAACTGATTTCACGACCAGAGGAAACTGGCTGTATTGGATTTCTTGAGAGATAGTATGACATTTTTCAACATGGTCCCTCATTAAGGATTTTGATTATTATCTATTCGTGACTTCTTTTTCTTGGCTTCATATATTGATTTTATAACTCAAGTGCTCAGTAAGATTTGATTTCTTTGAATTCACTTTGCATAGAATTCCCTGGCATGCTGCAATGTGCCACCATTTCCAGAAAATTCTCCTTTATAACTACATCTGTGTTGAGTTTTGAGCCTTTTCAAACTCTCGTGCCGTTTCCTCCTGTCTTCCCCTTGTATCTGTGGTTACAGGCGCTTTTGCATAGATCACTTCTCTTCCAGGATTCCTGGAGAGGCTGGCTGGCTGACTGGCTGTCTGAATGGCTGGGTGGTGGGTCGGTGGATAGATGGATGGATAGATGGATAGGTGTAGATTTCACAGGCAAATCAAATGGAATCCAGAAGCTAAGACAAAGAGAGCTTATCTACACTACCTTTGCCTAATATGGGAGGCCTTTATGCACATAGTGGGAATCAGATTTCTAGTAGCTCCATACTCTCTCAGCTAGATGGCTTTTTTTGGGGACATAAGAGTCAGACACAGGTTACCCCTCTGAACCATTGGTGTTAAGATACATCTTAAATGCCAGTTCTTCAAAGAACTCCTCTCTGTACTTCCTAATGTAAAGAGCCCACTTCCTGTCTGCTATATGCCATCATGGCATCTCGTTTCTTTCTTCTGGCAATTGTCATGTGTGAAACTGTATTTTTATTTTTGTGACTTTTTTTTTTGGCATTTCATATAACCTCTTACCTCTTGACTGAGTTTAAACTCACAAAAGGTAGGGTTCATGTGTGTGTTCTTAATCCTGGTGATTTAGTGCCTACATTAGTGCCTGGTACAATAAGTAAGTCCCTGACTTGCAAACATTTGAGTTGTGAACTTTCACAGATGCAGACAGACCTTGCATTAGGAACATTTGTAGATGTAAGCAAATCGTGGAAATAGCTCAGATGTCTGCCACACACTGTCACAGCTGTGCTACTGTGTGCTCCCTGCACAGTGTGATGCTGTGTGGTAGTACAGTGCTCAGAGCCCAGGATGTCCAGAAGCAAGAGGCAAAGCAGTGACGAAATGGAGGGGACTGCTAGGAAATGCAAAGCAACACACGTTGTATATTTGTATCAAAGGCGTATAGGACTTAATCAGACTTCCGAATGAATCTGACTTAAGATTGTTCTCCTGGAATGGAACTGTTGGTAAGTTGGGGTCTTATTGTTGCTCTAAATATCACAGAAGTAACATATTACATAGTATATTAATGTATAATACTAATTGACTACATATTATGTACCTGTTACGTATTAGGTATTCTGTTCAGAAGTACTTTTCATAAATCATCTTTCATGTTCATGGTAACTTTATGAAGCGGAAACAGTTATTTCTTCCATTTATTAGATAAGAAGGTTGGGGGTATAGCCTAGTAGTAGTCAGATTCCGTAGTGATGCAGATGTATCTTATAGCTGGGAAGCTGAGATACAGAGAAGCTAACTTGTCTAAGGTCACACAGCTAGAAAGTAGAAGAGTTGAGATGCAAATGAAATATGCTGGTTACAAAGTCAGGAGGTATTCATGATATATCTATTGGATAAGTGAATGAATCATGAAAAATATTATCCAGTACTGAAGGAGGACGTGGGGACATTGGAACTGAGGGTACACTTACGTACATCTGGGCTAACCCTCTTACCAGTGCAGAAGTGTCTCCTATTGCTACTCCAAAATTTAGTTCTCTGGATCCACAGACAATGGGGATTTGCCAACTTTTCCAACTCAGAAACTTAAACTTTGAGATGTTCTTCTGTACATGAAGCTGAAGTCCACTTCCATGGTGTTTCTGCCTGAGGATACTTGTTTTGTCTTTAGTAGTTCAAGAGAAATATAGTCCCTTCTGTACACCTGTGATAAGAGTTTCCGATTAGAGGATAGCCTTTGTCCCAGCAGCATCTCCGGGTCCTGGCCAAACTGAACTGTATTGGTTTTCCTGGTGAATTATGTTCTCCCTATCTGGATGCTCAGCTTTCCAGGCAAGGTTTGTCCAGGGTGGAGTAGAGTGAAATTCTTCTTCTCTGTGACCCTAGGGACAGATGTGCTGCTACTTGTAGAATGGAAATGGAACGATTTCACAGTGGCAATAATAATCTTTTTATTTTTTAGCTAAAAATTTACAATATACTTAGGTATGTTTGATTTCAGTTGGTTTGCTCTATGATATCATGTGTCCTGTGTTACCAATTTGATGTACGGCTTTAGGATATTAGGGTTCTATGCATGAGAGATGCTCTGAGATCCAGAGAGGTTGAATGATTTGTCTAAGGTCAAGTTAAATTTCCTTGTAAAACTGATTTTTCAAAGAAACTGTGTTATTACTGTGATCTCCCATAAACCTGGTGGGTGTTCCAACCTCTGGTTCTTTCAGTATAACATTGGTTTCTTGGTTCACAAATACTTCTGTTTGTGAACAGTTTGGTTTGTGACCGGAATCCTGGAAAAGAATTAAGTTGGTAAACTGAAGCACCACTGTATCAGTTCCAGTCAAATTGTATTGGCGATGAACTTCCTCTCCTTGAAGGCGTGCAGACTGATAAGTAGATGACTTTTGGAAAAGAACGTTGAACTTACTACAGTAAAGTTGAGACTTCTTATGACTCTTGGTCTAAATGCTCTCTCAGGTAATGAAACATCTACTCTTACAATTCTCTTAACATCTACCTACTCTTAGGTAGAGTTTTAGAATTAAAGTTTTGAAAACCTCTACCACCCAAATCACTTCTAAATGTAGCAATATTGAATTTCACCTTAACTGCTAGGGGCTAAGAGCATTGCCTTTTAAGCCTGAAACACTACCAGAAATATACAGCTTTTCATCATTTGGTAATCAGCTTCTTATGGGAAGTTCCCAAAACCACTTGTCCAAACTCTACTATCTTTTCACAGCCATCTCAACTTCTGTCCACTGTTGATAACCTCTCTCAACTAGGATGTACCCTTCCCTCCCCCATGCCAATGCAGTAATTTGTATCTTTTCTTTAGAACATCAGAATCTGCCTTATATTCATTATGTTTTCCTCTTTTATTCCGTAGTCACATTTGAGTACCATTTTTATTAGCCAAGTGACAAGCCAAGCATTTTGTATGTTTGCCTCTTTTTTTGTTTTACCTTACTTATTCTTTGCAGTGAGCCTATAAAGTTAAGTGTTTATAACATCACTATTTTACAGAATAAAGTAGTTGTTTTCTTAGGATTATAAGGTAAATTGTTGCCAGAGTTAACTCATGAGTTCTTAGAGAACAGAGGCTGTGATTAGTTTAAAAGTAATTTTGGTAGATTTTTGGTTGATACATCTTTGTACATTTTTCTGAACTGTAATGTGATTGAAAAGAATTTTCCTTTTGGTACCGGGGATCAAACTTGGGACCTTGTGCTTACGAAGCAGGTCGTGAAACCACTGAGCTAAATCACCAGCCTTTGACTCATGGGTACACTGGATAATGATCCAGTAAGAGCAGTTAGCACATTTATCACCTTAAACTTTTATCATTTCTTGATGGTGAGTACATTTAAAAACCTTTTCCAATTATTTTGTAACATACAGTACGTTATTGTTAGCTATATTTTTCTGACTGTGCCACTGAATATCAAAATGTCTTACTGCTGAGGTATTCCAAGTCCTAAAAGAAAAGAATCTCCAACCTAGACTTTTGTATCCTGCAAAACTCTCTTTCAAAATAGATGGGGAAATAAAATACTTCCACGACAAAGAGCACCTGAGAAATTTCATGAACACCAAACCAGCACTGCAAGGAATTCTAAACAATATCCTAGAAAAGGACAACGAAATTCACAATAACATGAGGCCCAACAGACCAAATCAAATAGGCAAGGCAAGAAACTAAAAGGAGATGGGAGAAAAAGTAAAAAGAGTCAACAAATGGACAAAAACATGACAAGAATAAGTCAAAATATATCAGTTGTAACCATCAATGTTAATGGCCTCAATTCACCAATCAAGAGAAACAGATTGGCAGAATGGATTAAGAAGCAAAATCCAACAATATGTTGTATACAAGAAACACACCTAGTGCAAAAGGAAGTCCATAGACTGAAAGTGAAAGGATGGAAAACAATTCTCCATGCGTCAGGAGTCCAGAAAAAAGCAGGGGTAGCAATCTTATTCTCAGATAAAGTAAATTTCAAACCAAAACTCATTAAGAGAGACAAAGAAGGACACTACATCCTTGTAAAGGGAACAATTCAAGAGGAAGAGCTGACAATCATAAACATATATGCACCAAATATAAATGCCCCCAACTATATAAAACAAATATTAAGTAACATGAAAAACCAAATAAGCACTAATACAATTGTAGTGGGGGATTTAAATACCCCACTATCACAAATTGACAGATCTACTAGGCAGAAAATCAACAATGAAATAATAGAACTGAACCAAGCTTTGGAACACATGGACTTAATAGATGTTTATAGAGTATTCCACCCCCAAAAACCAGAATATACATTCTTTTCGGCTGCACATGGATCATTCTCCAAAATAGACCACATACTGGCTCACAAAACAGGTCTAAATAAATGCAAAAAAATTGAAGTCATCCCCTGTTTATTATCAGATCATAGTGCAATCAAACTAGACATCAATAGCACAAGAAACTATAGAAACTTCACAAGCACATGGAAACTGAACAACACTCTCCTAAACAATCAATGGATTACAGAGGAAATTAAAGAAGAAATTAGACAGTTTTTACAAATAAATGAGAATGCCAATACAACATACAGGAATCTTTGGGACACAATGAAAGCAGTTCTACGTGGAAAATTCATAACATTGAATGCCCACACTAGGAAAACAGAGCGGGCTCAAATAAACAACTTAACGATGAAACTTAGACTCCTAGAAAAACAAGAGCAAGAAAAACCCAAAGCTCGAACAAGAGAGGAAATTATAAAGATCCGAGCAGAAATCAATGCAATTGAAATTAAGAAAACGATACAAAAAATAAATGAAACAAAGAGCTGGTTTTTTGAAAGAATAAATAAAATTGACAAACCCTTAGCTAATCTTATCAAAAAAAGGAAAGAAAAGGCTCAGATCCATGCAATTAGGAATGAAAAAGGCGAAGTCACAACAGATCCGAAAGAAATCCAGAGGATCATGAACACCTACTTTGAGAACCTGTACTCTAATAAAATGGAAAACACAGAAGAAATGGACAGATTTCTAGATACTTATGAATTACCAAAGTTGAACGAAGAAGATAAAAACATTTTAAACACCCCAATCACAATCAGTGAAATTGAAAATGTAATTAAAAACTTACCAACAAAGAAAAGCCCAGGCCCTGATGGATTCACTGCTGAATTTTACAAGACATTTAGAGAAGAACTACTACCATTACTCTTCAAACTTTTCAATGAAATTGAAAGAGAAGCTATACTTCCAAATTCATTCCTGGAAGCAAGTATCACTCTGATTCCCAAACCAGAGAAAGATACAACCAAAAAGGAGAACTACAGACCAATCTCCTTAATGAATATAGATGCAAAAATCCTTAATAAGATACTAGCAAACAGAATACAGAGGATTATTAAGAAGATCATCCATCATGACCAAGTCGGATTTATTCCAGAGATGCAAGGGTGGTTCAACATACGAAAGTCAGTGAATGTAATACATTATATTAACAAAGTCAAGGACAAAAACCATATGATCCTCTCAATAGATGCAGAAAAAGCATTTGATAAAATTCAACACCCATTCATGATAAAAACCCTGCAAAAAATTGGAATAGATGGTCTATACCTCAATTTAATAAAGGCTATTTATGAAAAACCATCAGCCAACATCATATTGAATGGCCAAAAACTGAAAACCTTCATGTTAAAATCAGGAACAAGACAAGGATGCCCACTATCGCCACTTCTCTTCAATATAGTTCTGGAAACATTAGCCACAGCAATTAGACAAGAGAAAGAAATTAAAGCAATAAAGATAGGAAAGGAAGAAGTTAAACTATCATTATTTGCTGATGATATGATACTCTACATTGAAGATCCAAAAAACTCCACCAAAAAACTTCTAGACTTAATTGACAGATTCAGTAAAGTATCTGGATACAAGGTGAATACCCAAAAATCAATAGCCTTTCTATACACAAATAACAGACAGACAGAAAGAGAAATAAGGGAAAAAATTCCTTTTACAATAGCATCCAAAAAAATGAAGTATCTAGGAATCAATCTAACAAAAGAAACAAAAGATCTCTACACTGAAAACTACAGCACTCTGAAAAAAGAAATCGAAGAGGATATAAAAAAATGGAAAGATATCCCCTGCTCCTGGGTAGGAAGAATCAACATAGTGAAAATGGCCATACTACCGAAACTGCTATATACATTCAATGCAATGCCAATTGAAATTCCAACACTATATTTCACAGAACTAGAAAAAAGAATCCAAAAATTCATTTGGAACCACAAGAGACCTAGAATAGCAAAAGCCATTATAGGCAACAGTCACATGGCACCAGGTGTAACAATTCCCAATTTGAAACTATACTACAAAGCCACTGTGATAAAATCAGCATGGTACTGGCAAAGAAATAGGCCTGAGGATCAATGGAACAGACTGGAAGACACAAAAACAAATGCAGATGTACTCAGCTACCTCATCTTCGACAAAGGAGCTCACCATCCTCAGTGGAGGAAAGATAGCCTCTTTAATAAATGGTGTTGGAAAAACTGGATATCAACCTGTCACAGATTAAAATTAGACCCTTATCTTTCGCCATGCACTAAATTAAAATCCAAATGGATTAAAGATCTAAATATTAAAACAGAAACATTAAACTTGCTGGAAAGTAAGTTAGGCAGAACTCTGGAAGACATTGGTATAGGAAAAGACTTTATGAACAAATCCTCAGTAGCACGGGAACTAGCAGAAAGAATCAACAACTGGGATCTCATCTTACTAAAAAGCTTCTGTACTTCAAAAGAAACCATTAGCAGAACTAAGAGACAATCTACAATGTGGGAAAAAATTTTTACCAGCTGTACCTCAGACAAAGGACTATTATCAAGGATATATAAAGAACTCAAAACAATCAGTCCCCCCAAATATAAAGACCCGATCCAAAAATGGGCATCCGAAATGAACAGACATTTCTCATACAAAGAAGTGAAAGCAGCAAGAAAATATATGAAAAAATGTTCCACATCACTGGTCATTCGAGAGATGCAGATGAAAACAACACTGAGATTCCACCTCACCCCACAAAGAATGGCTGCTATCAAGAAATCACACAATAACAAATGTTGGCGGGGTTGTGGGGAGAAAGGAACCCTCCTCCATTGTTGGTGGGAGTGCAGACTAGTGCAACCACTATGGAAATCAATATGGAGATACCTCAAAGAGCTTGGACTGGAGGTTCCATTTGACCCAGCCATCCCTCTGTTGGGTATCTTTCCAAGAGAACTAAAAGAATCATATCACAGAGAAGTATGTGCACCCATGTTTATAGCGGCACAGTTTGTAATAGCTAAATCTTGGAAACAACCTATTTGCCCATCCGTTGGAAACTGGATAAAGAAGTTGTGGTTTTTCTATAAAATGGAATATTACTCAGCCATAAAGAGCGAGAGAATAGATTCATTCATAGGAAAATGGATACATATTGAAGATATACTCCTAAGTGAAATAAATAAGTCACACATGTGTAAATACCAAATAGTTTCCCTGGTGTGAATATTCTGCAACAATGCATAAGATTCTAATAAGATTACTGACATTTAGAAATGGGAGGAAAGGAGCTAAAGGTGTAGGGAAGGTGTGATACGTAGGGGAAGAACAAAAAGGGAAAAGAAAAAAATGTGAGAGAATGAAAAGATGAAAATAAAGTGTTTGTAGATGGGGAGGGGAGGAGGGAGTGAAGGGAGGGCAGAGGTAAGGGGAAAAAAATGAGAATCAAGACTTGCCATGTAAAGGTACATGATCCCAACAATGAATGTAACTGTACTGTATCCCTAAATGTACCAATAAACTCAATTAAAAAAAAATGTCTTACTGCTGCCCAACTAATTTAGTAGCCATTCATCTCCCCACCCCTCTTTGCCCACTCTCACTTGGCTCTGGTAACCTCCATTCTACTTCCAACTTCTGTCAGATAAAATTTTTAGATTCCATGTGTAAGACTATTTAATGTGGGCCTTTATGTGAATTATTTTACTTAACATAGTGTCTTTCAGGTTCATTAATATTGTCACAGATGCCAGAGTTTCTTGTTGTGTAGAAGCCATGATTCTTTACTGGTTCCTGTGGTATACAGCCACAGATTCAGAAAACCTCAGACTTCATCCAGCATATACACAGCCTGGGGTGCCAAGTATCGCAGCCAGGTAGATATACTGAAAGCAGTCTTTTAGTTGCGCAAAGTGAACATTTAGGAGCTATGCCATGTCAGGGACTGTCTGCCATCTTTCATCATGTGGCCAAAGGAAATACTGACAATAACAAGCAGTGGTCCTACATATTTAATCTCACTCTTGGGTGTTGTGGGAGGTGCAAAATTTCTTATCTCAGTGGCTGGTCTAAGAATACTTTAGAGAAGGGACCTACCTTGTGAGGAAAAACTGTTTGAGAGAAGTCACTTATTATAGAGGTTGAGACTCTATAGAGTTCAACCGTATCTGAGCAAATAAGAACATATGCTTCTCTGGAAAGGGAGAGAAAAGTATGAGAGAGGGAGAGGAAAGTATGGTAGACCACAAGAGGGGGAATCAGCTGTGATGTTTATGGTAGAATCTCCCCAGAACTCACTGATCTTCAGTGAATTCTTGAAACCTAGCAGATGGACAGCACAGATAGGTGTCTTGTGGAAGTGGAGATCAGGCTGTGCTCTTTGAACACGATAGTAGAATGAAATTAGTGAGCTAAACAAGATTCTCAGTACCAGGAAAAAGCAAATACCTGGGGGACAGATTAAAACTTTCTTCCCACATTGTACAAATAGGAGTTTGAGGGTACATCACTGATGTGTCAGAGATTTTGGGAGGAGCAACTGTCTTGTTAACATGCCCACAGGAGATGGTATGACTAAGCTGAGGACAGTTGAACAAAAAGTAAATAGACATTTGTTGAGCACCAACCCAAACGCAAACACTAGGCTGGGCTGCACATCATCTCAGAGGTGACAGGGAGAAAAATACGAAGTGGAGCTCAGGGATTGTTTCCTCATTTATTCTGCTGAAAAATCTCTCTTCAGTTCTGCTGGCTGCTCACAGATTTCTGTAGTAATTAACGTAGGTTATTCTTCCAACAATAGAAGTGAGGTGTGGGAGTTTTCTTTCCCCCACTTTCTCCTATCAAAATTTGTCCAGTTATGAAAATCTAAAAGATGTCTTTAAGGATATTCTGAACTTTGACTTGGGTGACATGGGAGGAAATCCTGTTCCAGAACATTCCATCCATTTAACTTAGGACAAAGCACTTAATTTTTAAGAAACACTCTCATTTCGGTTTGTGTTTCTGTGTGTGTGTGTGTGTGTGTGTGTGTGTGTGTGTGTGTGTGTGTCTGTCACCCATTTCACTTCAAGTGGCAGACTGGTAAGGAGCCTTATTACTTTGTATCTTTAGCACAGTGGTTGGCAGTTCATAAATTGTGGTAAGAATGAATGATTGAGTGAATACAAACCCCTGTTCTTGCTACTTCTGTGAAGCTCAGATGAGTCAGTGAATATGAGCGAGGTTTAAAAAAACATAATTTGCCTGTTTGTTAGAACATAGTTTGTCTCATCAGAGCTAGCTGCTGCCCCATTAGAAACAATTTAGCTAAACCAATTTTATTAGCTAAACCCATTAATGTTTGAGGGTTCGCTTTGTGGGTTAACTCTGCCAGGGGCTACTTGTATTTTTGTGTGTCAGTTTTGGGGAGACATATTTACATTTTACAGTGGGAGTTTAACCTATAGAAATCATAGATAGCAGTGATAAACATATTGAAAAAGGGATATTTTGCCACAGAGGAGGCTTTCTGGGTTTCTTCAAATAGGAAATAAAAATCTGCCAGGACTACAGTATCTTTTTTAAGACTTCTGGAAAAACTCAGTGTAGTGGTGACAGGCTGTATCTTCAACTTAATCTCCAGTTAAAACCTACTACAAGAAGCCAGAAACAGATGACTGAGCCACATAGTAATTGTGGGAATTAGTAATCAACGTGGGCTATAAAGCATGTGAATTACATTTTTCTTGTAGGTTTCATGCAAAGTGTCTCCCATTTCATATTAAATTGCATCTGCTTTGCACAGTGATGTTTTTTTCAGAGCACCATGAATGATTTATGACTTTCTGATTCTGTATCCCACAAGATTACATAAGGTACAGAGAAAAACAAGTGATTGAGCCAAATTAAAACAAACAAACAATAAAAAATGTTTTCAAAAAGCTGATTTCATCTTAATTCCTGTCAGCTAATGATTTTCTACTCACCGAAAATACTTCTTCATTCCAAAATGTACCCCATTTCTGTGATGATCCCTCAGATCTTCTTTCAGTGTTGGCAGAAAACTAAGACCAAGACAGGATTAGGTCCCCGGTGATGTCCAGGAATGTTCAACTGTCCTGAATCCTCCCCTTCTTCCTGAAAGTGAACTTTGCTGTTAAATTGCAGAAACAGCCTCCTTAGTTTGGTTAATGATTGCACAAAAGCTTTGATGGGAGGAATACCTGCCAGGCTTGTCATATCTTGCATCACAGATTCAGAATTTCAGAGTTTGTGGGGGCCTGGGAACACCTAGCTGTATGCATTATTTGACAGATAAGAAAGCTGATGACCAAGATGAAATGACTTGCCCAAAACCACACAGCCAGATTCTCTCTAGCAGACTGGTGGATGTAATTCAACTTCAGATTAGTGTAGCCGTGCATATTTATCGGTGAGCTCGCCTCTCATCTCCTCATTTAAGTAGAAGTGATAACATTAAGACACTATTTTCCAACTACAGGGATTTTGAAGTTATCAGATAGAATTTCTACTGCTGTCTTGTTTAGGAAGTTTGAGCCAATCCGGGGGCAGGGGAAGGCAGCAGCTGTTACAAGGCCTGGGCTCCAGAGGAAGGTTGCAGTCCTGGGTGGCAGGCAGGGTGGGGCGAGGAGTCTTTCCAAGGTTTTGGTTAGACATGGCCAGATCACAGAAATGAGAGTATGTCTGATTTCTGAGGTGTGGCCCAGTTGCCGGAGTACGTTCCAGGTTTGAGGGGGTGGGGGTGAGATGACAAACTGGAGGTGTATCTAAAGTGAGGACAAGGCGTCACAGAGAGCAAGGTGGCTTCAGTCCATGGTCAGGGTGTGTGGGCTGTGATCAAGGAGAGAGATGCCAGATGGAGGAGTTGGCCTCAGGCACCAGGACTAGGGCATATTGTTTCAAATTTAAATGTGAGGATGGAAATCCCACCATGCTTACCTAGATTATAAAAAAAAAAAAAAAAGCAAATAATAGGACAGTGTAGAGTATGAGCCTCACTCAGCCTGTGAAGTACAGGGCATTATGCAGTTCTGCAATGAACAGCGTGGTTCTAGGAGTCAAACTCGAGTTTGTTTCTTGGCTCTGTCTTTTAACAGCTATATAATTCTGGACAAGTCACTTAACCTTCTATGACTTGGGTTTCTCAACCATTGGATACAACCTACTGTGTTTATTTGCCATAAAGGTCTGAGGCAAACTGCGCAAAGCACTGACCACAGCACCTAGCATAGAAAAGAGATGTATGAAAGGTAGCTGTATTTCTATCTAAATCACATCTTTGGAAATAAAGTAAATCTGGATTTGAAAGAGTTTTGTCATGTATTAGCTATGTGTTCTTGAGCAGGTCTCAATTTCTCTTGAGTCTGAGTTTTCAATTTCTAAAATAGGGAAAATAACCACCACATTTTAGAATTCTGTGAGAATTAGATGAAGTAACATAAAAGGCTCAGTCTAATGTACCCAAGGAAAGGTAGGTGCAGGGTGTTGAAAGCACTAGGATGAGGTTAAAATCTTGGATAATGAAGTCAGAAGTTAAGGAAAGAATGGTCCTAAAAATATTGACGTTGACTATTTTCTTCACCGTTAGTTGCCTGTTCTTGGAAAAATTGTGTTTTAAGTGAGACTTCTATTAAACAGGAAAAGAATGGCTAATAAAAAGCAAAACCTCAATAAAAAAAAGATAAATCTTGCTTGCTTCATGTTTGAGTGCTAAGCCTAAGTAGATAAAGCCAAAAGGTGACATCATCTGGCTTCAGTGACATTTGGAAGCTGGAGACTTCTCATAGGTGGAAATCACTGTGACTGTTTTGGACCCAAAGAACCAGTCTTTACAAAACAGTTAACCAGGCTCAGTGTTTTGAGGGTGTAGACACAATCATAGTCAGCAGCCAGGGACCTCAATGAAGTCAGTTGTGCTGAATTACAGACTTAGAACTGGATGTTATAGTAGCTCACCATCAGGCCAACCCTTGACAAACTTGTTTGTGCCTGGGCTGAAGGGAGATATCGGAGGACCTGTGAGAAGATGTTGCTGCTTGGGATTCTCAGTCACTACTCATGCTGCTTGTACTCCACCACCCATTTTTATTAACTCTGAACTGCTTCACTCTCCATGTACCAACTTCAGCTTCCAACAAGAATGTAGCTATGGGCTGGGGATTTAGCTCAGTGGTTCCAGTGCCTGCCTCACAAGTGCAAGGGCCCAAGTTTGATCCCTGGTACCAAAAAAGAAAGAAAGAAAAAAGGAATGAAGCTATGCTGATGTGTGTATAATTTGGAGATTTCTCAAGGATGCAGAATGGGCTTTCTGAAAAAATGTTTCAAGCCAGGAGTGGTGGCACACGCCTGTAATCCCAGCACATGGGAGGTTGAGACAGGAGGATCACAGAGTTTGAAGCCAGCCTGAGCTAGATAGTGAGTTCAAGACCAGGCTGAACTCTACATAGTGAGACTGGTTTTTGTTTTTGTTTTTTTTTAAAGTTCTAAGCTTTTCTTCAGAAGGAGGAGTCTCTTCCTGTATCTTCACATAATTATTCATTTAGTAACTATTTACTGCGAGTCTATGGGTTGTGCACAGAGCTAAAAAAAATGAGAAAGGGAAGAAGGGAGGAAAGGAAAGAAGGAACAAGGAAAGAAGGAAACAAAGCTTTTGTAAACAAGGAAAGAAGGGATGAAAAAGCAACCTATATCATATGTAGGTACACATTTCCTGTGATGAATGTTATCAGTATGTATATCTAAAGTGTACCAATAACAAAAGAAAAATATTTAAAAAAGGAAAAGAAACAAAGAATGAGAGAAAAAGTTAAAGTTAAGAAAAGTATAATTCAGGGCTGGGGATTTAGCTCAGTGTTTCCGCCACCTGCCTTGCAAGTGCAAGGACCGCAGTTCGATCCCCAGTACCAGAAAAAAAAAAAAAGTATAATTTTATTTAAACAGTGTAGACAGTGCATTTAAATAGGAAATGCGTTAAATAGGAAAAATTGACATTTAGTCTCAGGTCTCCCATTCAGAACCTGTGTGATAGGAGGCAAGTCACTTCCCCTTCTTTGAGTCTCAGATTTTCATCTGTAAAGATGAAGAATGTTCCAGCAGTTTTCTGTTTGGAGAATGGACAGAGACAGTGCTAATTTCCAGTGATATTCATATGAAGCACTATTTGTTATTTTTTCTGTAATTTTTTTTTACCAAGGCATAATATTTGTACATTTTATGGGATACATTATGGTAATTCAATACTTTTTTTTTTTTTTCTGGTAACTGAAATTGAACTTGGGACCTTGTGCTTGTGAGGCAGATGGTGGAACCACTGAGCTAAATCCCAGCTCTCAATATATCCTTTTTGTCAGCACCAGCATTACCTGGGTGTTCCAGAGAGACAAGGAAGAGAGCTTTCCTTCTTGTGGCCATAAAACCAGTAGGTGAATTTGGCTGCCTCATCTGATTTTAGACTGAGGTCAAGCCTGGAATGAAGGCAGCTGGCTTGGGGAGTTTTTGGTGTTGCCAGTAAGAGGTCAGGATGCAGAGGGGCGGGTGCCATGCATGAGATCCAGACACTGCCACAGGAAATCCAGAACCTCCTGGAAATAGAGAATGAAATATTTCCTTCCATTTCTGTCTTTCTCTCTGTCCAGAGAAACTGAGAACTCATTCCACCTCAGTGACCTCAGATTTGGCTTTCCAGCACAACGTTGTGTTTTTAACATCAAGTTCCTTATGATGTTTGCTTCCAGTTATCCCCTAAAGATGTATTCCTTAGCACGCCTTCTGACGGACAAGAGTCCCAATTTCATGTGGGTGGATTGAGTCTTCCTGTCCAAGGTGATGTCCCTTCTGGCAGCTGTGGGATGGATCGATGGAGATATATATAACCCTTGCACTTGCAAAGCAGGTGGAACCACTGCGCTAAATCCCCCGGCTCTGTGGGATGGACATTTTGCCCTGTGACGGTGTACGGCGCTGACATCTCCCTTAGCTGCTAATGTTTGGTTCTGGAACGGTGGGACATGAATGACAACTTAATCACTGGAGTTCTTAGAGAGGGTGGAGGTGTTTGGCTTTGCAGCAGTGCTTCCCATTTCCCCGAAGTCTTGGTGGAGAACATCCCAGTTCTCAGTCAGGGCACTGGGAAACTTCCAGTGGAGACTCCTGCTGGTCTGAGCCACTGACCAGAGGTTGGGTCCGTTCTTGCTAACTGACTGTTCTGGGCTGCCCTTGGCTTTCAGCACTTACTCATGGTATCACCAGAGACGTGGCACTCTGTCCCTCTGTTACTCGTGACATGAGGAGAATGAGTCTCCTGCACTCTGAGATACCCTGTGTGTTTCTCATGAATTTTTGTCTGTAGTGAAAGAAGGTGGTGGAGCTTTGGTTTTAAAATCAGGAAACTCCTCTTTAATGTGTTAAATTTCAACTTTTGTTTGTAAGATTTCCTTGGAAGAAAATGACTTTGTAAAGTAAAATTTTGTAAAACCAATGGCATAAATGCATTTATTTGTACCCCTTTGTTTTTGATACTAGCTAGGCACTGGGCCGTGGTATAGGCCTGGAGAGTCCCAGTGTATCGGCTATTACTGCCCTGCTTCTACCTCTTGGACCCATCATTCTTTTACTAATCAGCTGCTTAGTGCATGCACAGGGCTCTGCCTCAGGGATTCCTTGGTGTGCAGGAGCATGCTTGGGCAATGAGCAGAGCTGTCCAGAAGTGCTGGGGACAGGTATCTACGTGAGTAGCCTTCAAGGAACAGATGGGAGTTAGGGGAAAACACCCCTTGGTGGGGGCAACTCTGAGGCTTGTGCTATATGGTCTCCTGGAAGTCCCGCTGGGAACATCACTCAACTGCACATCAACACATCATTACTTTGGCTGCCTTCTTTTCCATCTTACTTTCCAAGTCCCCTGCTGGTGCTTTCTGGGATCACCTCCCAAATGCACATGTTGCACTTGAATCCTTGGCTCAAGGGCTGCTGTGGGGAGAGACTCGGGTATCCTAGCTTGTCCTGTGGGGCTTACAGTTTCATGCAGGCATGTGTTTATTAGATGACGGCGGAACTTCCCACCCCCAGCCTAACCAAAGGAGCCGAGCCAAGGACCTGAAGCTGCCTTTGACTGGGGCAAGCTCCATTTGGCCTTTTAACCAACCTCCTGATTAAAAGTTGCCAAATATTTACTGAGTGCCAACTGTGAGCTAGTCCTGTACTGGGCTCTGGGCCAGGGAGCCAAGCATTAGAGTAGAAAAATGGACCGTTATGATCCTTCCTTTTGCAAGGTGTGGCGGAACATGCCTGTATTCCCAGGATTTGTAAGGGTGAGGCTGGCGAATTACAAGTTTGAGGCCAGCTTGGGCTACATAGGGAGACGTTGTCTCAAAAAATGTGAAGGAAAAAAAAAAATCCCTCCTTTAGGATCCACTTGTGTTCTTTTGAGGTTGGGCCTAGTGAGTTTATAATCTGCTAAGTGAAGGAAAGACTTAATCCATGAACAATTTGAAAATAAAAGCAAGTTAAAAGGGTTGAGTTTTTTTGTGCTGTATTACAACTCACAGATAGAGAAGGTATAAATACAGATATATTATTAATTATACACATTTTATATATATGTACATGTACACTCTGGTTACTTCTTAAGACTGGAAAGTAAGTGTTCCAAAAGCAGGTGAATACCTGTCTTAGCCTTTGGGGCAGGGCAGAGCTTGGTTTTTTAGCCTCAGCTAGCAGGCTAGTCTGCCTAGGGGAGAGGGACCCTCTCCAGCGCACCGACACCAGGGGACATCATATTCCAAGAGCACTGTAAGCAGCAGAATGCTTAGGTCCACAAGTATATGTCTCCTGAGTCCTTTCAGTTATTACAAGTGCAGTTCCACTGGGGGAGGACCTAACCAAGGGAATAGGGTCCAGCTCCAAAGAGAACTGTTTAACATGGAGTTCCACAGGCCCTTGGACCTTTATTATGCATAGACTCTTCTGTTTGACTTTCTCCCCCAGCAGTCACATTGGCTCTTGGCTCTACAAGATTAAGTTGCACGTTTCATCAGTTTAGGCAGGAGTGCAGAGCTGTTTTGTGAGAAACTTCAAAGTTCCTAAGTTGCAGCAGAGTATGAAGGCTGTGTTGTCTGGCATTGAAACAGTTGGCTTATTTGTTAAAATAAAATGGGTCAATTTGTTTAAAGAAAACAAAGGCAAAGTGGATGGTGGTTTGGCACGAAGGAGACAAAAACCACTGGCCAAAGGAGGAAGACCTCATGTTTTACCAGCTCTGCAATTTGTAGTCTTAGCTTCTCTATAGCTACCCCTTGTCAATTTTTCCCTTCTGTTTTAAATTTTATTATACTAGACTTCTAGATTCTACTGTTCAGAGCACAGTTGACTGAAAAGGACCTCTTTCCTAAAAGAGGCTTGATCCGAGCTCTGAATAGCATGGAGTTCCTGGGAAGGAGGGGATTGTTGGGTGTGCCCTGTGTGAGTGGATTCTCTTGTGAAGGTCTGGACAGTCCCCTGGTGGAGGTTAACCCACTTCCTGCAAACTTCAGAGAAGGCTAGACCTATATGCTCAGGAAAGGTTTCACAATCATTTGGCTCCTCAAGGTGATCATAGGCCAGTCTCCTTGTAGCAGACAGTGAGGAGGTATCTTCTTCACATTTGGTGGCCAAGTAAAGACCAGGACTGGCTCTCTTGACTTCCCACCAGGGTCCCTTTTGATATGGAGTTAGAAGAACTTTTGAGGGATTTGGGTTCTAAGTGAGCACCTAAGGAAAAACATCGCTAGGGTCTACATTTCCTGTGAAAATCCCTCAGAAGAGCTTGTTTGCCTTTGCTGGAGACTGATACAGACAGAACCATGGCTGTTTTTCTCCTGCTACTGGACTGGACTGCCGCTGCTTCTTGGATCCCCAGATAACATAGCTGGTTCCCATTAGATAGAGTGAACCAGTGGTCTTTAAACTCCTTTAAACATGCTGTGGTAGTGATGTGTGGTAGTGGCCAATAGTCCATGATTGAAGAATGGGCGGGACATATGTCATTAGCTTGTTTTTCTTCTTTCTGCTTGTTTGTTTGAACATGTCTAATTGAATCTGGGTAGATTGTGGCTGTAGGGTGATCCACTGTAGACCATGTGCTATAGTTTGGATTTTAAGTGTCCCTCAGTGAAGGGTCTGTGTCCTAAAGGTGAAATCCTAAAGGCGAAGTCTCTAGCTCATTTGCCATTGAGAGGTGTAGCACCTCAAGAGGAGGTCTCAGGTCAGTGCGGAGGTATCCTTTATAAGTATTGTGGGACTCTGGTCTCTTTTCTTTTTTTTTGTCCCCAGCCATATGGTAAGTAGGGCTCCACTGTGTGCTCCCACCACGATGTACTGTGCTGCTTGCTACAGGCCAAAACAATGAGTAAATTAGTCATGAACTGAACAGTGTAAAACTGAGTCAAAAGAAACCTTTTTTTCACGTTTATTTATTTCAGTTATTTGTTAGGGTAATGGAAAGTTGACAACTGACTGTGATTAAGAGCAAGAATTCTGGAGTCACATGGTTGGATTTAGAATTTTTGCTCTGCTTCTGTCTTGTGACCTTGTGCTACTGAGTTCATTCCCCTGGTGCTTCTTTCCTTATCTGTCAAATGGGAATGATGGGGTCACTTGGCTGGTGGGGTCACTAAGCATTTTACATGAGAAAATGTGTGCTGAGGCTAAGTGCACAGGCCTGGCTCAGATAAACCCTAATAGCTCCAAGGACACACCTAAGGATGTGATGATGAAAATGTAATGGTTTTCTTGGGAGCAAATATTGTACTATACATAGAATGTTCTCATTTGGGATTTTTATGGGTTGCCCTTTCCTTTTACCCCTTCATTGCTGGCTATTCTTTTTAAATTTGACTTGGTTTGTTTTTCTATGAACCAGTTTGAAAATGAGAGCAAAAACAAAGCAATAGAATGTTAGGGTGTTGGGTTGCAGTGTAGAGCCCAGGCACAAGGTATACTCGCACCTGTGTAAATTTCCCATCTCTCTGGGTGTGAGGTAGCCCTTTGTAGCTTCTGTCTCAAAGTATCATTGATCTGTGAACAGAGTAGTTGTATTTGGGATATTAATTGTCTACGAATTAAGAATTATTATTTATACTTAACAAACGTTTGAAGATATCAAAGCAAATCTTGTGTCTGGGACATCATATATTCTTGGACCACTCACTTCTCTTTGGGTCTCAGCTTCTATCTTTGTATAATGAAGAGGTTGAATTATTTTTAATAGTGAAAATCTTTCATGAAAGAAATGATTACACCCTGCTCCAATATAAGAAAAACAACAGCAACAAAAAAGACAAGTGAAGCCATTCGGGTTGAAGAGCTCATGTCTGGCTTGGGAATTTTCTGATTTGGATTCTTGTTTGTCTCCCCAGAGAGCTTGTTATGGATCCTCTGGGTCCAATAAAAGAAACCGTCTGTCCTAAATGGTCTCAATTAAATGACACTTCTATCTTTAATAGTCTAGAGTCCTACAGATCCCAGCAAGAAAGGAACTGGATCCAAGATAGACTTTGGAGTGACCATGGGGTGGATGCCATCTACTTTTTGGACTGCTTTCCATGAGAGAATCTCTTTGCTTAGTCTTTTGCAAAGGTTGTCTCATTTAAACCAAACAACCTTTCATGAAAGTAGCTACTATTATTACTCTCATATTATCACTGAAGAAACTCAGGCTCAGAGAGGGTAAATAAGTAGACAAGGTGATCCAGCTGTCTCTAGCGTCCAAATTCCTCACCACTTGTCTAGCTTCTAGTTGCCAGGGACAAGAAGAGAATTGCTCAGCAGGCCTTAGGATGGCTGCTGTGTTTTATTGCCTCACTTACTACTTAAAAACCACGAGTTACTGCAATTGTTTAGAAGTGGCTGCCAGATGTAATTTTTGTTAATGAGCCTGTGTAAGTTGGAATGTTACGAACATAAATAATTCACACCTGAATGAGCCCTCCTTCTCAACACGGAGGCCCTGGGAGACATATTCTATGTGAGTCCGTGGAGTCACATGGTCAGATGAGCTTCTTAGATGACCAGTCATCCTTGGGCAAAATGGAGAAGGTTGCTTTGCTTTCTCTCAGGGGTCTGACTTAGCTTTCTCTGGTCACTGGCCAAATTCAGGAGCTCCTCTTCACTTAGCTTAGTCAGAGTCAGACTTCTAACTGGCTAGCTACTTGTTAACGAGGGTGATTTAAGCCCAGGGCTAAGCCGACAGCCTTCTTGAATTGGTAAATGATGCAGACAACTCAAAATCACGTTGGCCCTGCCCTGTCCTCTGACTCATCATCCTCTATGTGACTGGACTTTGTCTCTTTCTCCTCTCCTGAGTATTTTTCTGTTTACAAAACATTTTATTTATTTTTTGCAGCTTTAATTGAGTTTTATTGGTACATTTTAGGGATACAGTACAGTCACATTCATAGTTGGGATCTTGTAACTCTACATGACAGGTCTTGGTTCTCATTTTTTCCCCTTGTCCCTGCCCTCCCTTCACCCCCTCTTCCCCTCCCCATCTACAAGCACTGTATTTCCATTTTTTCATTATCTCACATTTTTTTCTTTGCCTTTGTTACCCTTCCCCTACCCATCCCACCTTCCCTACACCTTTAGCCCCTTTCTTCCTATTTCACAATGTCAGTTTTTAGAATCTACTTTCTTATTTGATTCTCCAGTCACCTCTAGGAGTTAGTTGATCACAGTCTCACTTTCCGAATGGAGAAACCAAAACCCAATGGAGTTCTTGATTTGCTCTAAATCTCATGGCTGCTAATTAGCAGAGCAGTGATTCAAATCCAGGCATTCTGCCTCCAAATGATATAGTCCAACTCTAACTCAGGCTATAAGATTTAAAATTCTCTTTCTTTTCCCTCCTAATTTGCCTGATGACTTCATAAACTCTAATCTCTTCATCTTCAGTTCCTTTCCAATGGCTGATAACTTCTCCTTCAGACCCTGGTTGGCATAGCCCTCCATTTGCCTCCCACTTTATTCCTTCCCTGTGTCATTTTCTCACAAAGCTTATGAAGCACATACTGTGTACCAGGCCCTGAGTTCAGGACTGGGACTAAAGGGAAGAATGAGGTATTATCCTGACTTCCCTACCAGGTGGGATACCTTCATTTAAATTCTTCTCTCTTTCATCAGCTTCTTCATCAGTGCCTTAAATGTTGGTCCAAAACAAACACCCCACCCCACCCCAGCAACCACCCACAGATGCATCAGAAGGAGGACTTGAGCTGAGAAGTGGAGATCGATAGCTCTGGGGCGGGTGGGCTGGAACACGATGGGATATGGTTGCTCAGGCCTTGTATTTGAAGTTGGCAAAGCAATAAGACTGCTTAGGGAAGGGTAGAGAGCAGAGATACCTATAGGCTGATTCCATCACTCAGATACTGTATCTAGCCTATGGTGAAGTTTGGAAAAAAACCAAATTAATCATTGATGTTTAAAAACCAAACCAATTTACATGTAAATCTAGGTTTCTGGCTTCTCTTTCCTAATGGAAATGGCTGGCAATACAGTGTCTGCACCATGAAACAACAAGTGATAGATGCCGAGTTGTCGCTCTGCTGGAGAAAGGGACACAGCCTGCTGGTCCCCACTGTTCCCAGACGGCCTGCTTTCCTCAGGTCCGTTTCCGTGTCCTCCCGCTGAAGAGGTTTGCGTCTGCAGTCCTCAGGGAGTTACTGGTGGGGAAGTAGGCTTGGAGTGCTCACCTTCTCTGGATAATATGGTCCAGGGTGGATCTTTTCTTCTGGTTTTATCTTCTTCTTTGCCCCAGATCCCCTTCATAAGACCTGAGTCTGACGTTCCTAAAGGGAGGACAGTCTCCTTCACAGATGCCTTCAGAAAGCTGGAAATTAAAGGCCTCCATCCCTGCCTATTAAAAAGAGAGGATTCAGAGTGTCGGGAATCTGATGTTGAGTTTTGGAGCCAGTAACCACTGAGAGCAGGGCTGGAGAGCGATTTGTTTTTTACTCTCCAATTGCCACTGCACTGATTTTGCCCGCGATGTAATCTTGTTATGGTGAGACAACACCAGACAACATAAATTCGTCCTTTTTTCTCCAGTGAGACAAAGGCTTTCTTGCCTACCATTTTTGCTTTTATGAAAAATCGTCACAGTCTATTTTGCCTTGGCCTGGATATGTTTTTATGAAAAAATTAGGAACCTAAAGGCATTTCTTGCACCGGCTCCAAAGAAAACAGTGTCTTGAATTCTGAGTTGTTTTTGTGCCCTGCCTGAATTCTTTGAAAATTCTGAAAATGATATTGTTTGTTTGTTTCTTCACTTATTTCTTGAGTCAAGTGACTCACTGCAAGAGAAGACATCCTCTGTTTTGAGGTCTTTCAGGGGTGGGCACTCACTTCAAGGGGCACCTTTGACTTTATTCTTTCCTCAGACATCATCGACATAGGTGGCACAGCATGTTGGGTAATACACCCAGCTGGTGGAGCTTAGAACAACTCACTTTGTTGCTATCTTGCCATGTGACCTTGGAGAGGTACTTTTCCCCCTCTGAGCTTTCAGTCTTCACTAAAATGAGTGGGCTGGACTGGATCAGGCTTCCCCACATCAGCCACTCAGGTGTCACTTTTGTGACAAGCATGATCTTTGTCACAAACCTCTACTGTTTGTTCTATTGCTGAGATAACATTTTTGGCTGACTTTGAAGTATATGCTGTTTACTAATACAGATGTATTTCATTTTGTTTTTTTAAATGTAAAACTAAGGGTGAAAGGCATGAAAGAAGGGCAGGGGTACAGGGAAGAAACAAGAGCCAGGATATCATGTAAAGGTACAAGATCCCAATGATGAAAGTAACTGTGTTGTTTGCTTTAAATGTACCAATAAACTTAATGAAAAAAAAAAAAAAACGTTAAACTGCTATCATGTGCCTTGAGTAGAAGCTATTATTAACGAAGCTATTACAGTTCAGCCAGATGCTGTTGGACAATGGTAGCTACTTAAGCTGAGTCCAAGCCTCTTTCCTGAAGTTACTCATTTAATCCTTATGGTAACTGTATGGAAGAATATTCTTAGTCTTATTTTACAGATGAAGAAACTGACCCCTATTTAGTTTTATTACTTTGCCTGAGGTCACAAGTCACAGACACCATGTGCACCTTCCCTGAGATTTACACTCTAGTAGGCTATGCTTGTAGTCCCTGGGTGGGCCAATTCTCCCTGTTAGAAAGGGGAGATTATCTTGTGCCAGAGGGTTTTAAAGACACAGTAACTCTAGAAGAAATGCAGTTTTCCCTGCACAAAGCGTTGAACGGGGAGTGGGGTGTTAGCACCTCTGGCCCTTAACTCACCCTATGTTGTGGCTTTTATCTCTAAACTCTACCTGGCGGAATGCAGCTCTCTTTGTGATTCGCTCGCTCTGTACTTACATTCTTATCTCACTCATTTTAGGTTGTTGAATATCACACTCTGTCCTAATTATTTCTCTTAAGCTAAAAGTTAGAAAAAAGGCACAAAATGGGATTTTTCATATAGGGCAGTGCCCCTCCATTAGGAACACAAAAGAAGACTGTGATTAGCTGCAAGTCAGTGAAAGACCCCTTACTGTCGTGGTAATGACTTGGAATATCTTTTCATAGCAGTTAACAAATCCTGGAGGGCCAGCAGACCTATTGTCATTCACATCACTCTGCTTCTGTCTCCCTCATCTGGGCTCCTTGGGGATTCGGCTCATGGCTGGTGATGGCAGGTGGGAGTGGAAGGAGGAAGCACAGTAAACTGTACCTCAGGACCAGCTCCGGTGCTGAGATGGGCCTGTAGTGTGACTCATAGAAGGCCTGGGCCAGAGTCATGAACAGTTGATCCAAACACTGGTGCAGAGCACTTCCCTGATGTGTGGAAAGGGCCCCATAAATGTGACACATCCCTCATTTGCAGAGAGTAGCAGTGTGAATGCCACTTACAGGTGCAGCACGAGCCTGAAATTTCCTGAAGTGCGAGGCCCTCCCACTGCCCAAGCCTGCACTCCAAGAGAGGCTTCTCAGAGCTGGAAGGCAGTGGACTGTTTTCTTACTACAGGGACTGCTGGCCTGTTCTTGTTTTTTTTTGTTTTTTTGAGACAGAGTCTCACTATGTAGTTCAGACTGCTCTGGAACTCACTATGTAGCCGAGGCTGGTCTCGAACTCGCAGCAATCCTCCTGCCTCAGCCTTCCGCTGTTCCTGTTTTTATCTTCAGAATTCACCAGGAGCGTTTTGGAGCCCAGGCTCTCTGTTCAGCACTGGGGTAGGTGCTCAATGCACATGATGGCGTTCATCCTCTCCATCTACGGGAGTCAGAACTGTAATTATCCCCTCGCTACAGATGAGAAAACGGAGCCTCAGGGGCAGTGAAGTAACAAAGCGGTGAAGTCCGGATTCAAAGCCAGATAGTCTGGCTTTACAGCCAAAGCTATTGAGCCCCGTGATGTACAAAAGAAGGGGTTGTTGAACAGATCCTAGGCTGCTTACAGAATGGACAGGAGAGAATCATCAGGCAGGGCAAGAACCAGGGCAAGTGGAAATCACTTCCTTAGGCAGCTGACTTTGAATGAGTCAGCTTTCTCCAGACTTCAGGAGTGGATGATATAGCAGGGCTGCTTTTCTGCTCTGTGGTTTGGAGGGGCAGCTGAACACAGAATGCGTTGTCTTATCCTCACCTCTGGATTCAGCTCTGCAGTTGGAGCTTTGTGGACAGTGTGCCGTGTGATCCTGGGCAAATGATTTCACCTCTCTGAGTCTTAGTTTCCTTGTCTGTGAAGTAGGGACCATAACAGGCAGAATAATTCTTTGCCAAGCATCGGAAGAGTGCCTGACACTCAGCAAACACCCGAGTCTCTGTTAAGAACGGAGGGCTGCGGCTGCTGGTCAGGCCTGAGGCTCCTGAGCCCTCACACAGGTCCCACGTCTTCTCGTCTTCTCTGTTGCCTGAATAGGACCACTGTGCCTGCACGTCCCACTAGAGACCCCTGCTACTCAACGTAAGGTTTTGCAGGGTCACCCATAAGCTTGACCTGCAGAAACACAGACCCCACCCCAGACCTGCTGAATCAGACACTACGTTTCACCGGTGTTCCCTCCTCCCTGAGTGATTGGTTGGCCCAGGCAGATTTGAGAATCCCGCCTTGGAACTTTCAATAGCAAATTACAGATGAAAGAAAATGTCTAGCCTCTCCTTCTCTTCCTTGAAGGGTCTTTCCAAAACATGCACTGTTGGTTTCCCAGGTCAGAACATTTAAAATGTTACACACTCCCATGTCAGAGCATCTTACAGTGTTCCTAAAGTTCCTTCACATCTCCTTTTTGCTTGCTTTGCTGTTCTATCCTGTGAGGTATGTAGCATAGCTAATATTATCTGCATTCTGCAGCTGTAGCCCAAACTTTCAAATGAGTTTAGAGAGGAGCCTGTTTCGAGTGGTGCACTTTCCTCTCCTTTCATGAGTGATGAGAGAAGCATTACTGATTTTCCTCAGTTACCCGGACATAGCCTGTCCCCAAGTCCCATGACCTTGTTTCATTAGGTTCTTGGATTCAGGATTTTGTAATGATTTCCCTGGTTCCAGCCTCAGCTAAGCTCTTGTGATAATAATAATAATAATAATAATAATAATAATAATATTATTAATTATTTTATGCTGAGGACCTAAGTAAGGGCTTTCCTTATTTTAATGAAGTTGTCTAATCCTCCTAGTCACTCTGTATCTTTTCAAAGATGATAAAACTGAGGTTCCAAGTGAGAAAATTGTTCAAGGTGAAACAAGAGCATTTAATGGAGCTTGCATTCAAATGTGAGGGGATGATCACACCTCAGTTTCTGCACAAGCTTCTGGGCTGTCTGTCTACACACAATCTGCTTACCATGTCTTTGTAGCGTGAGCCTCCCTCTCCACGTTCCTTTTTTGCCTCCCTAGGAAGCCTCTTCTTAAAAAGCATCTTCCATTTGAAGCTCTCTTCTTTTTTACATTCCTCAGCATTCGTTAATGCCCATTATACTTTCTGTAAATTACTTGTTACTTCCTTGCTGTGTTCATGAGAGGGGAGTCTTCCTGTGAAGGTAGGGACTTCTTGGTCACAGTTGTCCTTGCACAGTGACTAGCACAGATTAGGTGCTCAGCATGTGGTTATTGAATGAACACAGCTCAAACCTGAGTGTATGACTGTGCAGTCATTTGATTTCCTTATTGGGTTGTAATCATATATGGAGAGTCATTTAAATCCCCGAGTATCTCAAATCATTCCAGAATGCTATGCAGTTAATATTTATTGATATGAATTCATGTGTTCCCCTCAATTATTCATTCACTCAGAAGGATTTGCTGACAGCCTGTGTAACAGTGGGGAGTTAGTCCTCTGGGGTTCTTACCTCTGTCTAGGACAAGGCTGAATGAGGTACTTACAATCACCCTGCTTATCACAACCAGGATCCAGGTGGAGATTTCTGGCCAAGGAGTGCCTATGGTAGGAGATACTGTCACTTTGATGACACCAGGGACTAAATTCTAGTGTGTCATAAGTGGCTTCTTTGAACTATGGCCAAGTCCTGTCTCATGTGCCAGGCAGGGGTCCATGGCAGGCCACATCCTGTCCCCTTCCTTGCCCCTTGGCACAAACCAGTGCTGATAAATTGGAGGAGGAATTTCTGCCTTTGAGGTGTGAGCCAGCTGGGTTCTTGCTACACATCTGCTAAGGAAATAAGTCATCTCAGCCTCCTGTGGTTTACCCATGGGCAGTAACCAGAGTGAGATCCAGGAATATCTTCCTGGGTGGCCTAAGAGCTGCTGGTGATATCAGCTGAGCTCAAGTGACAGCTTTCTGGACAGGAAACCCACACTTGAAAGTGTCTGACTAACTTTCATTGTCAGGCGATGGGCTCACAGTCCACCCCTTGGCTTGTTGTGTTCTATATGCTCAGAGGCTACAGCTTACTTGAAAGAATCTTCCCATGGGGTACATTTGTATAATTTGGGTGGATACAGACTTTCCTTTCTGTTCTTAGGGCAAGAAGACATGGTTGATCAGGAGCAGGCATGTGATCCTTAGTAGTCAAAGCTTGGAGGACTGTTTCTACTCATTGCCCACCACTTAGTCTTGTAAGAGTCCTGTTCTTGAGTCCTACCATTCCTATGGCTATGTTATAGATAGGATTTGGTTCTCAAAGTCTCCTGCAATGGAAGCTTGGTCCTGAGTATGGTGAGGTTGATGTGGTGGAAATTTAACAGGTGGAGCGCAGTGAAAGGCAATAGGTTGTAGGGAGTCTACTCTCATGAATGGGTCAATGCTGGCTTGTAGGAGTGGGTTAAGTCTCCCAAAACTAGATCAGTTCCCATGAGAGTGGGTCATTGGAATAGAATGAGCCTGTCCTCTCTGTTTTCTTGTTTCTGGTCATCATGTGCATTCCCTTGTGCATACTTCCACCATGTTGTGCCATCTGCCATGTCATGATAGCCACAAGTCCAGGCTGAGCAGATGATCTGGGACTTTCAGCCTCCATAACTATGAGCTGAATAAACCTTTTTTCTTTATAAAATACCTTGGGTATTTTGTTATAGTAACAGAAAATAAACATAACACTCATCACCCTATTGAACTAGATGAATTCCCATGGAGGAATAAACAGTTCTCCATCAGGATCTCAGAAGAGTGCCTTAAACATCAGAGACAGCAGAAGAGGACAGGTATGACCCTGTGTAGGAGAGTCTGTGGGCACAGCTTTGAGAATTGTCCCTCAGATGCCCCATGGCCTGCCTCTCAGTCCTCTCCATCCTCCAAGTCCTCCACGGGTTCCTCTTTCCCCTCCAGTTCTCATCCTCTCCGATTCCCTTCAGAACCTTCTTGCACATGGCATTCGGCTCAGGCTCAGGCCGGAAGTGAAGACATGTAAGCCATCAGAATGACTTGCGAGGCAAGATGAATTTGTTCTTCCTCCTCTTTTCTTCAAGAAGTTGGATTGGCCCTTTTGGACTTCTTGTTTCAAGGATTCTTGTCAGCAGTAGCAGCCTGCAGCCCACAGTCTGTGTGTATTGTGAGGAGATAATAGCAGGTGTTTAGGGTGAGGAGAAAGCGGAGGTGACCAGTGATTCTCCTCTAGAGACAGAAGGAGAGAGAGTAGGGCCTCCATTTCCAGGCCACAGCCTCAAAGTGTGGTACTTGTTGCTCTGCGTGGAAGTTCTCTGGCTGTGTGGAGCTATGTACTGTTCTGTGGTAGCTCCTGCAGGAGATAAGGAGACCCTATGGGGTTGGCCACTGGTGTCCCTAGGAAAGCACAATCCCGGGACTGGAGCTCTGTGCCCCATGCAGGGTATAGAAAGGGAGAAGCCCTGCCATGATTCTAGGGCCCAGTCGAGGGGACCAGGCTCATTTTTTTCTAACTATCCACTCTGACACAATTGTTTTGAGTTCTAATTCATGCCTAGGAAGTGGAGCGAATAAGAGTGCAATAAGAACTTCGCTACTCCATCTTCAGCCTGATAGTTTGAGGCTCAGAGTAGGAAATCAATATATTTTTAAAAATAAAGAAAATAATATTCCTTTCAAATGTAAATTTGAGGCCTGCAATTTGTACTTGCCCTCTTTATTCTAGGGTACAGACTCATCCAGGGGTCTTTTTCTCAGTCAGAATTTCCTTTCCCACTGGCGTTTCCATGTACACTCATTGCATGAGTATTAATTGAGGGTCTTTCTATTAGTTGTTAGGTACTGCATTAAGTGGGGAGTACACAGTGATGCAGAAAGCAGGCTCCAGTCACCCCCCCCCCCAGGCTCACGGGGAAGACATATGGGATAACAAAGGAAAATAGCTGCTGTGATAAGGGTGAGTCATAACAAGTCTGACATGGTATGGAGAGGGAGTGGAGGGGCTCAGGAGAACTTTGAAGATGCAGTGAGGTATGTGCGTATGTATATGTGGGTGTGCCTGCATGTGTAAATGTAAGCATGCATGTATGTTTGAATACACACATGTGAAAATATAGAGAGCATTTCAATGAGAATGAAGGACATTCTAGAAGACTGTGAGGTTGGGGAAGGAACTTGGTGTCTTTCAGGAACAGGGAGCAGCCTGTGTGATCACATGGAGGAGAGGTCAGGGTGTAGCAAGGAATAAGATCACCTGAAGCCTTGAAAGTCCTGTTGGGCTGTTTGACCATTAACATAAGGGGTCACTGAGGTTCTCAAGGCTGGAAATAATAGGGTCTGATTTACATTTCTGAAAGTTTTTTTTTTTTTTTTTGATTGTGTAGGAGATGGGAAGACAAGACTCAAAACAGGGAGACCTGGATTTCATAAGGACGTAGAAATACATATGACCATAGGGAAGGTGTTCAAACATTATTGAGTGAGAATTAAAACACCAAAATAATTAAAGAACCAAAAGTATGATGAAACTTATGCTTTAAAAAATAATGTGCATATGTATCCACACCAGGAAAGTTTGTGCAGCCATAATTTATTCGAGCCTTTTGTGGTTACTGAAGCTTCATTATAGAATGGGAAATATCCTGGATCTGGAGGCTCCCAAGTTGCAGTTGCTGTTGTATTTACTGATTTTGTTGTTTATCTTCTTGATGTCTTTGTCTTCTCATCTTCAGAATGAGCTTATTGAAACTGATGAGCTCTAAACATGAATACTTCTGACGTTTGGATTCTTATTCTTTGGGCAGAAAGACACCATGACTAAGGGAGGCTGCATGCATTATGCAGGCAAGTCACGTAGCCCAGCTTAGTTTCAGCACTGCAGAGTTAGGGTGACATTCTAGAAAAGCAGCAGCAGGCCACAGTGAGTGAGAACATCTCACCCGGCAGTGTGACAGGAGGAGGAGTGGGCAGCTGTCTCTGGCAGTGATTTACCACCTGCCTGGACCAAAATAGCCCCTTCTGGTCTGCTCCAGGAAGCTCCTTCCTGGCAAACATGGGATTGACTTACCCAAGCCTAGTGCTAGAGTTGCACCAGGCTATTCCTCAGTTAGACCTCAGAAAGCCAGAGGAGGTAATTACTCTGGCGCAAATGCAAAAAGGGAACCAGAGAAAGGAGGACTCAAGAGCTAAGAAATTTTTGAAGCCTCTTGTGACTGACTCAGTTGGGTTGAAGGATGTAAGTAGTCCTGAAAACAAGGGTACGGTATTGTTTCCATGAGGCTGCACCTTGAAATAAAGGCTTTGTAAGATACAACCAGGTGTTACTAAGATTGGGGATTCTTTGTTCAATTAAGTTTGTGAAATACTTGCCTTAAGAAAGTGGACCTTCTTAGAGCTTTATTAAGTTAGCTTCATCATAAATCCCCGAGAAAGAGGAAAATGTAGACAGTGTCTCCACCTTTATAAAAAGAAGACTTTTCTGGATAAATTTTCTCAAATCACGCCACAGGAATAACAAACTGGGCTATAAGTTTGGTTTGGGTGAAGCATGCCTGGGTCCACCACAGTGGATGGGACTGGGTGAGTGCACAATAATTATTCAGCTGAGAGCTCCTAAGCAAACTTTGCCTATTTTAATATATAGCTACGACACACCTGGATATCTAAATTCCTGTATAAGTCTTGTTAGTTCTCACCACATGGGTCTTCTGATGGTATTAATGTAGTGACCACGGTAACTTCACTAGAAAGGCTTCCTAATGAACTTTAAGAGTTTTTCACTTTATTCCACAATCCACTATCAGTGTGCAGGTATTCAAGATTAAGTGAACAAAAGATCTGAATTCAAGTTGTCCTGGTAAATATTAAATAGCTAACTAACTAACTAATTTCTAAAATTTTAGAGCCTTTATCACCTTGTGTTTGAAGGTTGAGTAGGGACTACATGTTAGTCATGCACTCTGGCAACAAATGACCCACAAATCTCTGTGGTTGACACTAGCAAACACCCCTTTCTTGTTTGTGTTATGTGTTGGCCATAGCTAAGCTGTTTATGCATGCTGGTGACTGAGAAGCTTCATTCTGGGCTCAGGTGAAAAGTATAGCCCTGGTGGATGCATGCTGAGTTATGCAGGAGCTCTTAACGCTTCTGCTTGGACAGGGCCTACTTTGTGTCTGCTCACATCCAATGTCTAAAGGGAGTCACTCAGCCGAGCCTAACTCGCAGGGCAGGGATGAGACCTCTCCCACAGGAGGTCCCTGAAAGTCACAAAAGAGTGGCAAAGGCATCCAATCCCTTCCCTGGAATCATCAGGAATATTGACATAATCTACCACAAACTAGATGATGTCAAAGCTGCTTCAGCTATAGCTTCAGTATTCCTGGTTTTCTGTTAGAATGAATCCAGGCTTGACAGAAAAATCTGGAAAACTGATTTTTAATGGAACTTAGTGAAACAGAGATGTTAGGCTTCTGCTTGTTGACAGTGGGCAGGTAAATTGTAGAATGAGTATTGGCACAGAAGTGACGAGCAGTTGTATTAAGGAGTGCTTCGTGTGATTGATCCTGATTCTTAAAGATACAATCCATTTTGCTTTAGAGGGGTTCTGAGACTGGTGGCTTTGGTGAGTGACATGCAGAACGAATCTAGATTTTAGCAGAACCTTGGTAGCATTGCTTTTTGATGGGATAAGCAATGGGACTAGAGTGGTTCTTTTTTTTTTCCTCCTGGGTGATCAACTGTATCTGGCAAGTGAGAAGGAAGAAGCTAATGGGTTGCCTCAGGGATCTGCCCCAGGATCTCCTCTTTTGGTCTACAGTTTCAGCAACATTTATTTTGTGCTGTAGCTCATCAGATCTGCTCCTGACACTAACCGGAGAAGTGTAATGAATGCATCATGGAATTGCAATCTGCACATGATCATCATAGGTAGACGGCTTGGATAAAAGCAATAAGATGAAATTGGAAAGGAGGAGATTTGAAGGTATACTGTTTAGATTCAAAAAGTTTATTACACAGAGATATCTGACTGGATAATTTCCCTTCTGCTAAGAGGTTGTATACCATGGAGGTTTGGTTGAGAGTAAGTTTAATGTGAAAAACTGTAAAGTGACTATAATGCTAAAAGCAAGATGTGGATAATAATAGATTTTAATAATAAATACAGAAGTCTTATTTCTGGTCTCTGGACTTGGATGGGGCAGCTGAATTCGGAAAGGTGGGAGAAAGGCACATTTCAGTTAGTGAGAATAGCAGAAAGATACTGAGAAACAGGGAGAAATACTGAGAGAGAATTTGATGTATATGGAGCCTTTGCTTGCCCTGTGATACAATCAGTGTGTGCTTCAGATTGGGTGAGGGCACAGGTTTGTTTGCTAGCCCCTTTGTTAGTTTCATTTCCTTTGTGTCTCTCTTAATATGAGTACTTCCTCTGCTGAGTTTGATTCTGCTATGTAAAGATACATATATGAATGCCAAGTTTATAGTGTAAGTGGCTTCCTGAGGGCAAGTAATTGTGATCCAGTGAAGAGTAGAAGCATCGGAGGGCACCAGTAGGTATGGAATTTCAGGAGAGGCGATGATGATGTTCTCCAGAGTGAGCGCTCTCTTCATGGCTAACTTAGGCGGCACTAAGTTTACACATTACGAGCTGATTTCAGAGCCCACTTTCTACTGAGATATGACTTGGCTACTGTGTTGAGAAGGATCAGCATGGCGGTTCTGCTTTAATTGGAGAGGCATGTTGATAAGTCAGAGCTCACGAGGAGGAGGGTGAAATGTCAGCAGGACAGTTGAGGGATTAGGGTGTTTTGCATGTAGAGTAGAGGCTTGAGAGGATTCAGAAAACTCTCCTTGATTACCTGAAGGGCTGTCATGAGCTTGGATGTGCTGCTTATGGATTATGAGAACTGAGCTGGAGATAGTTTATGGAAGTTATACGTAACCTGCTGTAGGGAAGACTTTTCTAAAATTTTAGCACAAAAATGGAGTATATGTAGCTTTCATAAGGTAGTGAGTTTCCTGTCTCTTAAGGTGACCTAGAAGGAGTTGAATGACTACGTATCTGACATGTTCATAGGAGCATTTTGTATTGCCAGCAAAAATCTATTCTCTTTCTTCTGGTTATTTTGCCTGGTTTTTCTCTAAGGCTTCTTGTCAGCAACTCCACTCATAACTCACATGTTCCAAGTGAGTTTGTTTACTCCACGTTGGCTTCAGTGCTGAGTATGTGTGATTCAGGTCTGGCCTCTCTTCCTTCTGGCTGAGGCTGTTAGTTAGGGGTGGGCATGTGGCCCCTTTTGGCCAAAGAAAAGTGTAGAACAAGAGGCTCTCTTTCCCACTGGTCTCAAAGCAGGAAGGATGTTAGTGCGGAGTGAATAACCCTCTTAACACCACAAAGAGCTGGAGAATGGCAAAGGCGAAGTCCAGAGATGGAGAGGGACCAGGTGCTAAAAGCATCAAGTCATTCATGAGGGTTACATTCCAGCAAAGCTGATCACCCAGGAGCCAATAAATTCCAGTTTGAATTGAGACAGTTTGAAGAGGGTTTTCAATAACTTGCAAACAAGAGTCCTTGATGGCCGCAATGTGTGATGTTAGGTCAGAGTCTGTGGTTCTCTGTGAGGTGAGTGACAATCTTATTCACACATTTATCTTTCAGAGGTGTCTGTGGAGGAGCTAAGTGCAATCATGAACCTTTTGAGCAAGGATGAATTGCAAGGGGTAGACAACTTCTGAGCACAGAGCTGGGGCTGTTTCTCCTAAGGGCTTCTGGAAGAATCTCCTCTTACACAAGAGGTGGGAAAAGCATTAATAAAGCCACTTAAAATTCTTGGTTCACACTTGTTTAACCAGAAGTGACCTATGTAAATCTATGAGCTAATTGAAGGGGTTGTGATGATTGTGTGATAAGAGGTTATAATTGTACCAAAGAAATCTGATGAGCTCAATTATGGCAAAAGCAGGGAGCATAGAGTATGGACTCATCTAAACCCATAGATAAAAAATAGGGAGCTGTAACGTGTCTTTTGTGGCTTCTAATTCCAAGCACGAATTCCTTCTTTCTCATTGATCACTGACAAGAAAAACCCATTCAGAGTGGTTGTGTATGCGCTCAGCAGATATTATAGCCTGAGAGTGTTTCAGGTGCTGGGAGTACTTTAAGGAACAAGCTAAGTCTCTGATCTCATTCAGTCTTTATATTCTTTGGAGAAATAGATATTAACAAATAATACACAATATTATTTCACCTAGTGTATTGGTTTCCTGTTGTTACTGTAACTAGTTACCATACATTTAGTGGCTCAGAATAAAACAAACTTATTATCTGATAGTTCTGAAAGTAAATGCTCCAAGGGCTCATCTGAGAGGCTCCTGGAGGTATGGGAAGGATGATAGCACAGACCATAGTGCTGAGTGGAAGGGGTACAAAGTGGTCAGATTTAGGGTATAGTCTCATGTCAGAGCCAACAGGAGTTGCTGATAGACTGGATGTGGAGTATGAGGGAAAAGATGTGTCCAAAAGGACAGAGTTTTAACCCGATGATCTCACTGAATGGGGCACCATTTGCTACAGTGAAGTGATTGGGAAAGGAGATTTTCTTTCAATGGGAGGCAAGAGGAAAATGAAGAAATCTGATTTTGATATACTAAGTTTAAGATGCATAAAGCTGTTTAGGAGTGTTGTTAAGTGAGAAATTAGGTAACTTTAGTCTGTACCTGTGGGAGTCAGCATATAGGTGGTGTTTAATCCATGGGGCTGGATGAAATCATGAAGCGATAACGATACAACTTGGGGAGAAGGGGACCCTGGGAAGAAGGGAAGAGCCCAGTGACCATCCAACATCCAGAGGTCAGGATGAAATTGAGAAGGAGCTCCAAAGAACTGATAGAAAAGCCAGCAAGTGGGGATGTCAGAGATGCTTAATGAAGTAGATGTTTCAGGGAGGAGGAGATAACCAGCCATGCTAAATGCTGCCAGAGGTGCAAGTTAAGAATTAGAGATGATGAACACTGGGTTGGTGACAGGTGGTTGGGGATATTAGGAAGAGATGTTTCTGTAGAGTGGAAGGTTAGAATCCTGGCTGAAGAGGATGGCAAGCACAATGCCTGGGGCAAGAGACAAATTTTTCAAGGAGGTTTGTGCCAGGTGAGGCAAGAAGAAAGAGTAGTAGTTGGAGAGGGTTGTGGGTGCTAAGGTGATGAGAGATATTACACCCTGTCTGTAGGCCTTAGGGATGGAATGATCCTGTTGTGAAAGTAAGGCTGTTTTTATGGGAGAAAATGGGGAGAAATACATTAGCAAAGTCCCCGAGCAGGAGAGACACAGTAACACACCCTTGCATAAATGAGATTCTAGTCAGATGCTTAGTGGGAATTTGACGTTTGTGTCTTGAGAGTTAAGGTAACTTTTTTGAAAGACTAGTTAACCTTTCCTGGGTATTCTTTCCTAGCCACTATGAGTTGCCTGGGGTTGTGGGAAGTGGAATTTATACAGGGTTGGGATTTATCCAGGATACTGTGCCAGGGTGGGAATGTGCCAAGCGGTGGAGAGTGTCTGCGGGGAACCTGGTGAGAATTCAGCCAGGACGCACAGGCTTCCTGAGGAGTCTCAGTACCTCTGATCTGCTCCAGCTCTTTCTCACTTCTGCTCACCCCACCCATGTGGGGCAGTGTTTATCTGTCAAAGGCAGCTCCCTGGACGCCCCCATCTCCAGCTTACTGAACTCAGATCTTTGGGATGGGACCGGTGCCTACATATGAAACCAGAGCCCCCATGGTCTTAGCCTTGCTGGGTTGAGAATTAAAGCTTTCCAAGCATCAGCTTCCTTTTAAAAGGAACATCCTCCTCCTCTTCCTCCTCCTCCTCCTCCTCTCCTCCTCCTCCTCTCCTCCTCCTCCTCTCCTCCTCCTCCTCTCCTCCTCCTCCTCTCCTCCTCCTCCTCTCCTCCTCCTCCTCTCCTCCTCCTCCTCTCCTCCTCCTCCTCTCCTCCTCCTCCTCTCCTCCTCCTCCTCTCCTCCTCCTCCTCTCCTCCTCCTCCTCTCCTCCTCCTCCTCTCCTCCTCCTCCTCTCCTCCTCCTCCTCTCCTCCTCCTCCTCTCCTCCTCCTCCTCTCCTCCTCCTCCTCTCCTCCTCCTCCTCTCCTCCTCCTCCTCTCCTCCTCCTCCTCTCCTCCTCCTCCTCTCCTCCTCCTCCTCTCCTCCTCCTCCTCTCCTCCTCCTCCTCTCCTCCTCCTCCTCTCCTCCTCCTCCTCTCCTCCTCCTCCTCTCCTCCTCCTCCTCTCCTCCTCCTCCTCTCCTCCTCCTCCTGCTCCTCCTCCTCCTCCTCCTCCTCCCTCCTCCTCCTCCTACCCCCACTTCTTTTCTTTTTCTTCTTTTTTTTTTTTGTGGCTTTTCCATCCTGACAAACTACCATGGAGTCCCGAAAAATGGTAAGAGTCGATATCTGGAGGTTTGTAGGGAACAGGGAAAGCGGACACTACTGGAGCCTCTGCATCAGGTCCTAGTCTCTTGTGAGCCACGACACAGAAATGACACTTAGAGAGGAAGCTGAGCTCTGGCCTGGTCACTGCTGCTCTCTCTGGGTAGCAAAGACGCCAGACCCCGAGCATGCCACACCTTTATTCAGTACATCAGGAGAAACAAAAGTGGCAGATGATATTCCTAGAATATCACAGGGTGGCGACAGTATTCCTAGAACAATGAGGAACTATGCAGATGAAGGTTGGATTCCTCCCAGTGTGTCTCCAGCAGTGTAATCCTGCCCTGGATTAGCACAGCGTCACTAGACCACTGAGGCACAGCTGTGACCAGAGGCGAGAATGGAGTTATGTCTTGCCACACCATAGCTGGCCTGTAGGCAGGAAAACTAGGCCCTAATCATGATTCAGTTATGAAATGATTTTTCCCCAAAGTTATGTAGAATTGCTCCTGACAGAGGTTCCCAGGGTGTGGTGTGTTTGGCTAAGAAAGCAGAGCTTTGTGGACTCATGAATAAACTCAGAGGACTTATTCTTCTCTCCTTGAAGTTTATTTCCCAACAGGAAAACCATCTGTTTCTCCACCACCGACCTCAGCTCCTCAGTTTATGGAGGCTTTTGGCTCCTTCCTTTTGGCCAGGAATATATGCTGTCTGTCTGGCTTCAGAGAAATTTCATTAGACTCAGAAAGTTATCTCATATAAGTGTAAATATTGAAAGTGAGGCGGCTACCATGGTATGTTCAAATGGATTTGTTCCCTTTCTCAGTGGGTGCTTGCCAGTTCCTGTGAGAATTATACTTTTTGCTCCATTGATGTCCCAGGTAAACGGGTCAGCTTTCAGTTTATTTTTCAGATCAGATTCTTTCCTCCTCCAGAACCTTCATATATGATATCCTCTCTATCTGCTAACCTCACCCTCATTTCACCTGGCTGGTTCTTTTCCCCTTTTTAGGCTTCTGCCTAAATATCACCTACTCAGGGCAGCTTCTCTGACTGCTGTATCTACTGTAGATCTTTCCAGCATCTTCTCTTGGTACCATATTTATTTAGTTCATTGCTTTTGTTATAGTTTGCAATTATTTAATCTATTTAATAATAATCTGTATCTTCCAGTAAGATGTAAATCATAAAAGAGCAGAGCCTGCTTTGTTTTGTGTTTCATTTTGTCCCCAGTGCCTGACATTATGGTTTCTCATGTTGATTGCATGTGTCCAACACAGGAGGACGTGGTGCAATTGTAATACACTTTGATTTATATTCCTTGTCCAGAAGCAGGTGACTAAAAACTGAAAACTGAACAGAGACTTTCACAAGAGAGAATTTTTTTCTTTATTTCATATGGAATGGTTTAGAAACAATTAGCGAATCAGGTTTCTTCCAGTTTTGAACTTTGTAAAGCTAAGGGGACAGTCACTGTGCTTAAGGTCTAAGCTGACAGCTAGTTTTCCACCATCACATCCATACTCTAGGATGAAGTGTGGTGGATGAGGTGAAACATGATGGAAAACAGAGTCCAGGTCATCTGTCTTTTAAGAAAAATTCCCACAGTAGATCACAGTATTTTTGCTTCCTTCTCATTGAACAGTACTTAGTCATATGTACTAAGTACCAACAGTCATCTATCTGCAAGGGAGTTTGAGAAATGTAGTCTTTGGGAAGGTACACATTTCTGCTCTAAATCATGTTAGAGGTTTTGTTAATAAAAATACTGGGGCGTATAGACACTTGGGTAGCAACTGGTGACGACTTTAGGAAGTCAGTCATAACATCCACCCCAACTGTAAGCCTGAATTCTCAACCATCTGAGGGAACATAAGAGTCAAACAAGAAAGGAACAAAAATCCACCTGTATTTTTGATTTGGCTGTTTGGAAAGTACCGCATTTAGGTACATTGGACAAGCAGGCTTTTAAACTTTTTCACTCTTGAATTAGACAGACTTGTCTGTTTGTAGGCAGCATGAGACCACCCTGTGCTTCTCCATGAGTGGGACCTTTGCCCTTGATGCCGTGACAGGAAGCATAAGCCAGAGCTCAGGTCTGCAGGGGCTGAGCCGCCCATAGTCACTTCTGCCTCCCATTTACAGATCATGTGGTTGTGCTGTTTCCCATGAGTAGAAGCAGGGCAGGAGGCGGAGAGGTTTCTTCTGGGAAAGTTCAGGAGTGGAGAGCAGTGTAAGACCCTCCAAATTGCATCGTGAAGTCCACACGTGCCCCTTTGTAAACTGAGCATCTTAGCAGTCTTCTAGGGACCAGTGTTTCTAGCTTTATTTCTTCCTTCTTCATGTCCCTCTGTTTCAGCATTTCCCTACCACAGTGTGTTTCCACTGCTTTTCTGTTTGTAAGCACTTCTTTTCTAATTTTGCATAATAGACTTCAACCTCCATTCACAGTACAGAACCAATCCTATATTTTTCAGGAAGTCTCCATCAATCCCATCTCTCTCTGTTCTGCATTCCCATGACACCTTCTTTATGCTCTCCTTATCTTCTCATTGTTTTTACGTGCACCTCTGAAGACTGACACCAGTAGTTGTTTGTGAGGAAACAGCAGAAGAGTGACTTGCCTCACAGGAGGAAGGCTACAGGAATTAAACACAGGGTTGCATCGATTTGGAGCTGTGCGATTGTCACTCCCTTCAGGCTGGCCATGTGCTCCCAGGCCATCATAATCCCTTCATACCTGGCATTTCTTGCACTGGCTCTGGCTCGTATAACTGCATTACTTGCCTGGTCCCTGTGGACTTTTGACCCTCTGATCTGTGCTCTCATCCTTCCTGGAAAGTGGCTGGATTCACTTGGCTTGAGGCAGAGAAATGCCCTGCTGTGGTCAGCCTATTTCCTTGTAAACACCACCCTTTGTCTTCCTGTAATTTGCAGTCAGTGTCCTCAGGCCCATCTCTTGGAGTTGCTCTGATTATACTATCTCCGGCATATGACATTCCTTTGAACATGTAAAGTCTTTTCAGTCTCATCTCTGTAGTAAGTATTCAATAACAGTTGTTTTTAATAAATGGTCTTAGTGCTATGATTGATTGCTAAAAGCTGGCAAATAAAGAAAGCTGGGGTCAGCAAAGAGGAATGGGAATGTTGGGATTTTACGGGCATTTTAGAAATCTTTAGCCTAGCATAATTGTGCTAGTACATGAATGTGCTTATTTTGATAAAATGCTTGGGGGATGGTGCTGGTTCTCAGGTCACATGTGAGCTCACTGGGGAAGGATCTTGGCATGGATTAGTGATGGCTGATTGTAAGAGGAAGAAGGCAGTTGAAGGATATCAGTCACTTGCCATCTGTTATGGTTTGGATTTGAAATCCCTCCCAGAAGGCTCATGTGTTCAGTGGTAGAGCTTTTGGTAGGAAATTAGATCATGAGGGTGCTACACTGATGAGTAGTCCACTGATGGCTTCATAATCCGATGACATTACTGGAAGGTGATGGAAACATGAGGTTGGGTCTAGTTGAAGGATGTGGGTCATGGGAACACTCTCTTGGGGCTGTATCTTGTCCCTACCTCTTTTTTCTGTAGCTCACTCTCCCTGTTTCTTAGTTGTCATGAGGTAAGCAGCTTTCTCCTGCCATATTCTTCCTTACCTCCAGCCTAAAAACAATGGAGCCAGCAGACTATGGACTGAAACCTCTAAAACCACAAGCCAAAATAAACCTTTCCTCTTTTAAGTTGTAATTCTCAGGCATTGTGTCACAACAGTGGAGAAGCTGACCAACATTCTATCCCTGTGTTAATCAACAAGTAGGCCAGGTCTCAGCTGGAGTAAGGTATGGATCGAATTATTTAGAGTTCTTCACATTTATTCTTGCATTTTTGTGCTTCAGACCAAAGTGCTGATTCTAGTGAAAGTCAGAGGCCAATGAGATGCTATCCAGACTTCAGTGGGGTTTTTTGGTTGTTGTTGTTCCTTCATCTTTCCCTTTAGTTGTCTCACCTTCCTCCTCTGGAGGCTGGCTTGTACATTAATCTACCAATACATCACTTTCCTTAGTTACATAAAAAAGAATCATCTTGCTTCTTCTACTGCCATTCTTTTTGGAAAGTACAATAATCAGTCTTTAATGAGCTTGTGACTCTGAACCGAGGTATAATAATTTCGGTGACTCGGTAGCTTCCGTCGATGGAAATACATTTATTTTAGAAGTTGATGGCCTGTGGGAAAAGACTATTATTCTAAATATCATGATGAGGTCATGGGAGCTGATGGAGGGTTTGAAGGGGCAGGGAAGGGAGGGTGGAAGAGAACCAGTGAAAATTACAGTTGAATATGAATGGAAATAGACTGTTTTCCATCCTGAGCAAGAGATCCTGGATGAAGACAATGAAGAAAAATTCACACAAAAGTTTCTTAAGGGTGGCTCAACTGACCTTTGCACATTGTGTAACCAGGTGACATGAAGGGTAATGGAGAAAGTCAGCTTTAGGTCCCATGTTGGACAGGTAGAGGTTCTAGAAGTGGAAACTGTGCTGGTTAGTGGTCATGTTCCTCATCAGATGTCAGACTTCATCTGTACTGAAATTGTATGTGAAACACCACATTATTTTATAAAAAGTAGAGAAACCAAAAAAATGAGTGTACGAAGTATATAGTCACCCATACTCTTATCCCTCTGTAATTATCACTGAACAGAAGCACATGCACACACTTGGATATATATGTACACACATGCATTTTTAAAGACAGACTCTTACTAGCTTTACTCTTCTTTGATCTCAGGTTTTACAGTGTACTATGCTGTGATCATCTTTCCTGGTGAACAAATATAGGTCTGTGATGTTGTACTGGGCATTCATTGCTTGCCATCCAAACAGCTGTTTCTGTTGTATCATTTTTTGTTTGTTTGTTTGTTTTTTGAGACAGGGTCTCACTATGTAGTTGAGACTGACGTGGAACTCACTGTGTAGCCCAGATTGGTCTCGAATTTACAGTGATCCTCCTGTCTCAGCTTCCCAAGTGCTGGGATTAAAGGCGTGCACCACCACGCTCGGCTCTGTTGCATCGTTTCTTAATGAAATAGAATTTCCAAGCCAGGTGTTGTCAGTGGGTCGTTCTACTGAAGACTCTAGGCTGCACTCTGATTAGCTTTGCCAGTCAGTCTATCTTATTACCCAGACCTTGGTGACTGGTTCAGGAATGGACAGTTGATGGTTGCAGGAGTGGACCAAAAAGAATTTTGCTGAGGACTTTTAAGATGGATAGTTTGTCTGTCCTTCATAGAAGATGTTGGAATTGGTGCTTTCTCTTACCTTGGTGGTATGGAATAAGTAGGTAGCATTGGGAGTTCGCCAGCTGTTGTTACAAGCAGAAAAGGGGATAGCTGAGACTGTAGCTACATAGAGCAGAGTTGGGAACACGGCTGAAAACATCCCCAGACTCTTATGAGGATCCCTAGTTCAAGCCACATGTGAGGTCTGAACTACCTCTAGACTTTTTAGTTAAATGAGCTAATAAATTCAATACAGTATGAGTTTTCAATTACTAGCAATCCAAAGTATTTTAAGTAGTGCAATCATTATAAAGAATGAAATAATATTGTATTATATGTACTATGAGTGTTTCCATGTCTACCAACCAATTTGATCCTTAACGAGTTCTATAAGATAAGCATATACATGTTTATTTGGCCAGTGCAGAACCATGATCCAGAGGGGACAATGGACCTATCCAAGGTCTGTGACTTAAGGTCACATAGCCAGTTAGCTGGCATTCTGAAGCCTGGGTCAAAATGCTTTCTAATTAACTGTACCTAAATGTATAGAGATTAGGGTGGAGTGGAAATAATAATTCTGAAAGGTGGGATCACATCATTAAGCTTACAGTACGAATATAAAAGTGGATCAGTTGTGTCCTGAATTTGAAATATCTGTATATCTTAATAGAAGGCAAGAAAAGATTGAGTGATTAGAGCAAAGTATATAGACTGGGAAAATCTTTGAAGATGTTTGTGAGGTCAGAACTATTATATGTAATGTTAAAATTTGCCTTTTCATTCTTCATGAATGAACAGAGGAATCCTGCAGGGGCTATTGGTAGGTGATACATAGTAGATTAAACACAGAAGGAAAGATGAGACCTTCTCCTTTCTATGAAGCCAGACATTAATGGATTTAGCAGAAATATCAAACAATGCCCACTGTTCTCATTATGGGTAAGTACAACTCATGTAAACAGAAGCTTCTGGAATCTTCAATATTTTGAAGAGTGTAAAGGCATTTTCAGACCGCAAATATAAAGAACTATTGGACTAAAAGGATAAGTATGATTTTCAATTAAACTCCTTTCAGAAGACTGTGCTAGTTCACCTTGATTTCTGATGCCTAGACTCCAGACACAAAATACAATATGAACTAGGAATTTGGCCATCAAAGTTTAATATGTTTAGTATGGCTTAAACTAATTTGTGCAGCTTTGGTCTAAGAAGCACTTTGGAATCAAAATGAATTTGTGTATGTCAGTGAAATTGATCAGAAACTCTTCTGCTTTGTAGTCTTTGGACACACAAATCCACTCTAGTTGTGTAGTGAGAGATTTTCACTCTTCCACAGTCTGTATCAGTTAGAGATTTTGCTGGCACGCAATAGAAGCTGACTATGGCTGATTGCGTGGAGAGAGAGTTCATCTCTAAAGACATTGGGGGCTCTTAGAATTGTTAGAATTGGAGACCCAGGCCTGAAGTCAAGCTTTTGGGAGTGGTGAAAATGTGACTGCACTGAACTGGGCTGGTGAGAGAATCATTGACCCTGCTCTTGCCTTAGAAGAACCACTAGTACTTTTTGCCAAGATCTCAGCCTAGTAAACTTTGTCACCTCAGAGGTTGGATTCTTTTCCAGTATTTTTGCCAGCAAAATAAGTCATTTGTACAGCCTCTTTACTTCATTTGTTCTCTTCAGAATCAAAGTCTTCCAGGGCTGTGTTTGATTGGGCACACACCCTTGTCCATGCTACAAGGGAGGCTGAGCTATGATTCGAGTAATCTGGATTTTGCCTTGCAGAGTTGGGGTGCACAGGGCTGAAACTATCCCAAATACAGCAAGAATATTTAACAGGAGTGGAGAGGTGGGGAAATAGTGTTTTCTGCAACATGTGGTGTTAGGCGCTCTAGAGTTGTATTTATAGGGAAGGCAGATCTGGGTTTGGGTTTTGGCTTTGTTGTTACCAGCTCTGTGTCCATGGGAAGGCAAATCACTTAAACTTTCAAAGCCTCAGTGATATCACCAGTCTCCTTTGGAAGATAAGAGTACTATATTAAGTTAATTTCCTGGATACACTTATACATTTAATCCTGTATGAACCTAATAGGTACCCTAAAATGATAGCCATCAATATTACCAATTTTTTGGGCCATGGATTTAGCTCAGTGGTGCTGCTGCCTGCCTTATGAGAGCAAGGTTCCAAGTTTGATCCCCAGTACTAAAAAACCAAACCAACCAAACATACAAAAAAAACCCCAATTTTTAGATTCTTCCATAGATCCTTTCTCCCTGGGCGTGGTGGTGAAGGGTGGGAAGTAAGTTTTATTTATCTTATTCTTTTCTGTATTTGAAAATTTTACTCATGTGTACATAGTATTAAAACAATTTTAAAAAATAAATGTAGCAGTAAAGCTGTTTTAATCCTGGGGGAAAGATTTGTTTGAATTTGGATTCCCTTCAAAGGTAAGGATGTGGGGGTAATCTAAGTCTAAGTGTAGGTTTTCTGTTGTTGATTTTTGTATTTATGGTACCAGAGATCGAACTTGGGACCTTGTGCTTGCAAAGTAGGCAACGGAACCCACTAAGCTAAATCCCTGACCCCTAAGTGTAGGTTTTCTTTCTTTTTGGGGGTGGGGTATTTTTGAGACAGGCTCTCACTATGTAGTTGAGACTGAGCTAGAATTCACTATGTAGCCCAGGCTGGTCTCAAACTCACAGTGATCCTCCTGCCTCAGCCTCCCGAGTACTGGAATTACAGGCGTGCACCACCATGACTGGCAAGTGTAGGTTTTCTAATGTGCACTAAAGGGCTGAATTTAGATGAATATTTTCTGTGTGGATCGCTGATTAAGAAAGTGCTCCTGGAGGTTATCCAAATAACAGGGCTCCTTGGTCAGATGAATTTGGGAGATGATGTTGGAATGAAGTCTTCTTTATACCACATGGTTTCTCAGGGCCTTCACTTTGCTAATGTGCACCGAGAGTTCCTTAGAGGGACTTGTAGAACTGGAACTCCTTTTTACCCCAAGTTGACTTTGTAGGATTAATATTCTGCTGATCACACTTAAGGAGATGCTGGATGATATCAGAAGCCATTTCAAGCTATAAATTTGGTGATTCCTATGATCTCATTTAATCTTAGCCCAAATGAGGAACTATGGTCAAAATCACTTGCGAAAATCAAATAGCTTGTCAAATGCAGATCTCTTGAGCCCCTCTTTTTTCCTACTAGACATACTTGTGAGGAGAGTACATGGATGAGTTGAATTGTGTCTCCCCTGATATCTTGAAGTCCTAACCTCCAGTATCCCCTACTTGGAAGTAGGACCTGTACTCAATAAAATGAGGTCATTAGTGGGGCCCCCGATCCATAGTGGCTGGTGCCTTATAAAAAAGAGAAATTTGTACGCAGAGGTCAGCATGTATGGAGGGAGACTGCCATGTGGAGACGGAGGAAGAGACTGCAGAGATGCTGCCATCTGCCAATGACTCCCTGGGACTACTAGAAGCTGGAAGAGGCAAGGAAGGATCATTCTCCATGGGATTTGGAGAGAACACGTGCCTAACAACACCTTGATCTTAGACTTACAGCTTCCAGAAATATGAAACAATACCATTCTGTTGTTGTAAGCCACCCACTTGTCTACTTTGTCACACATTCCTGTGGGGTGGACCCAGGAGGCAAAACATGAGCCTTGAAATGCTGCTTGGTCTGGATATCTGAGGTCTGGATAGAGTAGTGCACATCGTGCCTGTGGGGAAAGCCATTGACCTAGCCATGGGTTGACTGACAGTGCTTCTGTTTAACAGCTAGGAACAAGGAGATTTTCCATCTTCCTCTTGGATCCTGCCTCCCTTCTCACCTCAGCAGCAAACAAGAGAACTGGGAAGCTCATAAGCCTTTTACAAACAAACAGATCCCTATAATGTTCGCTTTCCTTTGTCTGGGCAGGGCTGTTTTCTCATGCTGGGTTGCAGGGCCGTGGAATGTGACCCCTCTCTGTGGGAAGAGCCAAGATCAAGGTTTGCCAGCAGAGTTGGCAGGTTTCAGCTGTTCTGGGTGGAGACACCTGTTGCTTGAGTCTTTTTGTGGAGACCTCCTTCTTGCTCACTGCCCTTGGGCAGGGTTGCCCCTCCCCACGATGTGGCTCACCTCTGCACAGTTGTTATGAGATCTTCCAATTGTGTGCCCATCCCAGGTTCTGGAGGCCTCAGAGGCACCCAAGCTGAATTAGTCCTCACAGTGGCCTAATATAGACAGGGCACCCCCAATTTATTAATAACACAGAACCCCAAAGGGTTGAAGGAACTCTTCCCAGGCTCATGCAATTAATTTGAAGCAGAGACTCGCCCCTCATGGGAGATTACATATGGGAAGAACTGGGTGTTTACCTGAGAAATTTCAGGGGCCAGGTGACACCTACTGAAGAGCAGAGGAAAGACGCAGCTCTCCAAGAGAAATGCTGAGAAGCGGAGTTAATGGACCAAGGAACTTCAGCTTTGGGATCAGAACTAGGTTCGAATGTAGATTCTGCTAAATATTTGCTGCATGACCTGGCAAGCTGCTCTCTGTGCCTCAGTTTATCTGATAGGTGGAGAAAATAATTATACCTGTTTTGTGAGGTTGTCCTGACCACTGGATGAGAGCATGTAGGTGTTTAACTTGGTGTCTGGTGTGTGAGAACCATTCAGCGAGTCGATATTGTTGTGCCTTTGCTGTGCTGGCCGCTCTGTGCTAGGCAGGTGCAGAGGAGGTGACGGTCCTGCTGGAGCTGGGGGGTGCTGCTCAGGGAAATGGGCCAGGAGAGATCTCAGGCAACTCGTGGGAGCCGGAGCCTGACTGGAAACCAAGCCCTCAGGGTTGATTTCTGCAGCTTACTTTGAGGGCCTGTGAACAAAACAAAACAAAATCTGTACACAGCCTCCAAAATGCTCTCAAGAGCTGCCAAGCTCAGTTATATTTTCTGAGCCCTGTGGAGGCAGCCTGAGCTCCCACTCCCCTCAGAGACAAGGACTGTGACCCTTCTGGGGTCAGGATGCATCTTGAGCAAGGACTGGGCAGGGCTGATCTCCCCAGGGAGGCTGCTGGCTCTCACTCCCATGGCCCTGGGGCTGAGCAGTGCCAAATGGTGAAGAAACAGGGCTGGGATAAAGTGCAGGTTCAGGAGGTCAGCTCCCTTGAAGGTGAATATTAACCCCACTCCCTGAAGCGTTGAATAAGAGGGCAGGGCTCTCAGACTCTTCACTCTCCTCACATAGCAGCATATGTTTCCTGCCTGTCACTCAGCATAGGTCAGACAGTGACTCTTCTTGCATAAGTCCTCAGTGGCTACCTATTGCTTATACTCTGTGGGATGAAGCAGAAATTTCTGGGCCTGGCATCGAAGACCTTGAAAATCTGGCTTTGGTCCAGATCTACATATTGTCCCCTGTTGGGTCCTTCATGAGCCCAGACACTAGTCATAGCTAGGATTTGTAGTTACTTCCCCAATACAACCACATTTGTGCCCATGGGAGGGACTGGTACTGTTTACTAGTGACACAGCAGGTGGTTCGTCCATGTTGGTTGAGTTGTACTTTGGTTTTCGGTCTTGTCATATTAAAAAACAATGTACAACGTAGTCAAACATGGCCATGAAAACTTTACTTTAAATCCTCGGCATGCTTTAAACTCCTGATGCTGCTGTGATCATCTCTAGTTATTAAAAATACTTCTCCTAGCATTAAAAAGAGCAAATGGGAGCTATTGTTTTGTTCCTCCTGCCCGTGAATAGCTCTGGAATCAAATAACCACCTCTGCTAAGATCCACCAATCTTTGCCTCCTGCTCTGCTTTCATTTTTCAAGCAGAAAATAAGGGGGCTATAAAAGAAGTTTGGTATGGCAGAGAATATGCAAGTAAAACAGCATTTTGAAAAAAGGGATCTGTCTTTTCTCCACTGGAGATCAATTCATGCTGCCTCTGTTTTGATGGCTAAAAGCATTTTGCGTATAGGATACCTGGGTAAGAAAGACCCACGATAGCCTCAGTAGCCTTATGGTATCAGCTATAGTAGCATCTAAGTCAGTAATTCCCAACAGGGCATGTTTTGCCCACCAGGGATATTCAGCAGTGTACAATGTCTATAATTTTGATTTCAAGGACTTGGTGGGATCCCTCTGGCCATGTGGTGGGTAGAGAACGGAGCGCTGCTAAATGCCTTACAGTGCATGTGCGCCTGCACCACAGTGATTCAACTTAGAAGTGACTCAACTCAGAAGTGCAGAGGCTGAGAAGTCATGGTGTATGTGATAGTATTGCCTACTTGGTGTGCTCTTCTATAAAGTGATTTTGACACTTTCCCATCAAGCAATGCAGCCTAATTCCACCCCTTGAAACTGATCATTCAGATCTAGTCGACCTGCTCTGGAAGTCACGCAGGCTTGTGATTCTGTTATTCAGCATAGTATGATGGAGATGGCATTGTATAACTTCCAGAGCAGGTCAGGTAAGGAAAGCACACAGCTTCTGCCTGGATCCCTTGGGGCTGCTCACTATAAGGGAAGCCAGCCCTTTGATGAGCAGCCTGACTGTCCTGAGACCCCTGTAGTGGAGAGGCTGTGTCTCAGATCCCTGGCTGACAGGCCTGGCTAAGCCCCTGGTCGTCAGTCAGTAAACTGTCAGCTGTAAGAGGGTTCTTGTCCACAAGTGACTGTGCCCTAGCCAGCATCTGTCTGCAACACATGTGAGACCCTGAGTGAGAACTGCCCAGCTGGGCCCGGGCTGTTCCTGGCAAACACAGTTGGCAGCAAAACAGCGAGGTCGGTTTAAGAACCATGTTTTACAGTAATTTGTTACACTCTCATAGATAATGGAGATATCAAATTAATTTGGTATTTAAAAAATAATCTAGATGATGATGATGATGACGACGATGATTTTGGTGGATCTGGGGATTGAATTCAGGGCCTTTGCACCACGTCATAGCCCCAGCCCTTTTGTATTTTTTATTTTGAGACAGGGTCTCACTGAATTGCCCCAGCTGGGCTCAAGTTGTGGTCCTCCCACCTCAGCCTCCCAGAGTGCGGGGATTATGAGTGTGTGCCAGTGTGCCTGGTTAAAATAATCTAGATATTTACCATCTAGTATTAAAGACAGGAGAACAAGCTTTGATTTTACTAAAAAAGCTTCACTGCTGAGTTTGGTGGTAGAACACTCAATTCTCAGGGAAAGAACACTCAGCATCAGTTTTAGTAGCAAGAGAAAAGTGAGAGCAAGTAATTTCAGCAGTGGTGGTATCTAATCTGCAGCTCACTGCCTTTGAGTTCTGGGCTGGGACTCCCTCAGTCTCTCTGTGCTGGCTACTTCCCTTTCCTGCAGGAGATACCATGATGGGATGAAGATACTTAGAAATGCAATGAGTTAACTTGGTTTGACCTTTCTAGCAAAGTACCAAAAAGTCTGTCTCAGGATGGAGACTTACACTAATTATTCCAGAAAGAAGACATAAGTGGAGTTTCTTCATCCATTTGAGGGGTGGCAAGGCAGGCTATAAACCTGAATGTGTGGGCCCTGAGTCCCCTCCCCAGGGTTGTGTCAGTGTCTCCATTCTGTTCCTCCAGGTCCCTGGAATAAATCTGGCCAGGATACCTGTTGGGCTCCCTACGGGTCTCTGTGAGGGACTGGATTAGGTCCCTTTCTCCTGACCCCCAAGTGTATGCTGAAGCCTTAATCTCACCTGCCTTTGGTGATGGGGCTCCTAGGAGGCAATTGAAGCGATTGAGGGGGTAAGGGCTGGGCCCTATTGCGGCAGGACTGCTTTATGAGAAGGGTAAGAGCGAGAGAAGGCAGTCTGTGCAGGCCAAGAAGAGAGCTGTCACCAGCAGTGGAACCAAATGATACGTCATCTAGGACTTCCAGCCTCCACAACTGAGAGAAAGAAATTCAATCTAACCATTCTCTGATACCTTTTTTTTTTTTTTTTTTTTTTTTTTTTTTGTGGGTTTTATTTCACTTGAATTGCCTGCTTAATAGCCTCTACCCTTTGCTTAGCTGTAACTTAGGTGACCTGGCAGGTACACTTGCAGTGCGTGGTCTCCTTCAATAACCGTAACAAAGGCATTGTTCCTGACAGCTGCCTGCAGTGATTGCCTCCAGGTGTCGCTGTGCAGCCGGGGCTCCGGAAGAGAGAAATTCTGGAAGGACGAAAAGATGGAAGCAAGGAAGGTGGTGAAACCACTGAGCAAAATCTCCGGCCTTCTCTGATACCTTCTTAAAGCAAGTTTAGCTGTGTCATACAACCTCCCTTATTTTTTATTGCCCCTTTGTAGCCTAGTCCTTATGTAACAGGCAGTCTTTTAAAATGATAAATTAGCTTATGTTCCATGCCAAGTTGGAGTTCATTTAAACTTATTTTGACTTATAAGACCCCAAATAATGTGGCGCTTGCTTATCTCTCAATTTCATCTTTAAACTCTCTCCTCATTCCCTGTCCTGCTGCTCTATTGTATATGTTTAGAATTTCTGCCTCAGGACCTTTGTATGTGCTGTATGCTTTTTTTTTTCTGAAATGCTGTTCTCCAGATCATCTTATGGCACAGCTTAACTGGAGTTTCTTCAGAGAGGTTTACCTTGTCCATCTTATATGATATCTTATATGATATGACTTTCATAGATAGTCTTTATGACAGTACCTCATTTAATATCCTTCATAGACTTAACACTGTCTGAAAATATCTATTTGTGTATGTGTCTATGTCTCCTATTAGGAAGTAAGTGTCTTGAGAAGAGGGTTCTTGCCTGTCCTATTAACTCTTTTTTTAAACCATTATTTAGTTTTTATTCATAACCATAGACTTAACTCTGCAATCAAGGTATGTTTGGAGGGAAGCAAGGGAAATAGGGAACCTGAAGAGCTGCAGTGAGAGCAGAGATGATGGGACGTTGCGAGCAGATGGGGTGGAGGGTGCTCCCCTGAGCTACAGGGGAATGATGTGGTGCTCACGAAACACGCAATTCAAACGCGTTAGAGCTGTCCAAGTCAGTGATGGCGGTCTCCTTGCTGGCCTTGCCATTCCTGGACCTGAAGTGCTCCATGGCCTCCACAATGTTCATGCCCTCTTTCACCTTCCCAAACATCACGCTTGCCATCCAACTGCTCCATCTTGGCCATGCAGATGAACAAACTGGGAGCCATTTGTGTTTGGTCCAGCATTCGCTATGCACAAGATGCCAGGACCCGCATGCTTCAGGATGAAGTTCTCATCACCGAATTCCTCCCCGTAGTTGGACTTGCCGCCAGTGCCACTGTGGCATGTGAAGTCACCACCCTGGCACATAAATCCTGGAATAATTCTGTGAAAGCAGGAACCTTTATAACCAAATCCTTTCTCTCCAGTGTTCAGAGCACAAAAGTCTTCTGCCATCTTTGGAAATTTGTCTGCAATCACCTCGAAGGAGATGTGGCCCAAGGGCTTGCTGTCTGCGCCAGTGTTGAACACAGAGCAGTTGACCATGGTTGGTAGCAAATAACTACAGGGGGGACGGTGGCATCTGCAGAGCCCTGTTAATTAACTCTTATGTATCAAAGCCTAGGGCTTCGGTAGGCAGTAGGAAGCTTTCATCACAGTGAAGAACAAATGGCTGAAGATTGTATTTCCTTCGTATCCTTACCTGTCTAAATCCCACTGCTTGAGGCCCATATGACTCCTCCCCCTAGATTCCTCTTAGTGGTTTATAGTTGTCAAAGACTTTTGTCTCACATGGTCCCTTGCCTGGATTCTGTGGGGACTGTGCGAAGTACCTCTTGACACTGTATTCTTCTGAAGACTGGTCTGGACATGACTCCTGGCTGTATTTCCTGGTCTCGTCCTGTTACATACTGCACCAAATGCTATGTAGATATGAGTTAGTGACCTCTTGCATTGGATTGCATTTCGACTGCCAGCCCTAGAATCAGCAGGGAGCTTTCTTTTCCTCTGACATCTTCAGGGCGGAGATGTAGCTTTTAGCAGACTACATTTCACACATAGTGAATTCTCAAGAAGGTGAACAATTGTTAAGGAAAGAGACTGTTGAATCAGGCTATTGTGTGTATGTTCTCTGTAGAACCAAAGAAATTATGAAAGCATAAGTAGGCTGCTGCAAAAGTTGTGAAATTCCCTGCTATCACTGAAATGCAGCTTCTGATCTTCAGTCAATTGCTCTTCTGAGCTAGGCTGAAGGATTTTCTGAGAATCTCTTTTACTAGAATAATTCCACCTAAGAATAGCAAGCATTAAATTCAAGTCACTTAGGGCTAGAAAGAAAATAATCCAGCCTCAACTCTCTGTACTAAGAATGAGGGATTGGAGGCTTCCGGGGGAGTTGTATTCAACACCACAAGGCAGCAGCAGGGGTGGGATGCCCATGCAGGCCTCCTGAACCTTCCTCACTGATGCTTCCATTTCAAAGTGGGTCCCTTGATCCCAGCCGTTGTTTTGATGTCACATAGTGTGTTTCAATCTGCAAACTGCAGTCTTCAATCCTTTATGTACCCTGGCTGTGGAACTGGGACCTTCCTCTGTGTCTTAGTTTCATGGACACCTGAAAAGCAAAAGCTCCCCCTCTTCCTACCTGTTTCAGTCTCTGTCCTTGACCTATCACTGAAACTGCATCAGAATAAGCTACTGAGTATTTGGACATGATCTGTCTTCAGGCTGCAGCCTCAAATGCCTATGAGGGCTGAGCAGGTAGATTTTGTCACAGGTGGGGACAGTGAGGACAGGAAGGCATAGGCCATGTCTGAAGGGGAAAAAGGAGCAGCCATTGCTCCACTGTACCACACAGGGGCCTTATCATATGTGTTTTCAAGGGAAGCCAGAAATGTAATTTTCCTTTTATTTCAATTCTTCTGAATTTTAAACACTGGCCACAGATTTCAAAAATTATAACACTTTCTGGACAAGAATAAAACGAAACTGAACCTCTCTATACTTGATTTGATCTTTCTCCCATGAGTGTGAAGCCATCTACACAGTCTTTCCCTAGGGTTTTGAAACTGGCGATAGGATCAAAGAAATGAAAGGTTTCCTGGGGAATGCATTCAAGTCCAGGCTTGGGAGACGTGGGCAGAGCCAGAAGAAGTGCGCAAATTTGCATCAAAGTGCACATTTAAGGAGGAGCTCATTCTCTGAGAAAACCCTAAACTGGCATGACCCAGAGAGCAAAGGACCTCCTTAAATTTTGCTGCCCCCGTTTCTCGCTGGTTTTCCTTTGTTTTTGGCCCTGAGTATGGGAGTGAAGAAGAGCAGGAGGGGGACCAGGATGGGTCCAGGCAATTAGCATAGGTCAGGGTGGATGGAGAAAAGCCCAGGAAGTGCATGCACAGGCAGGAAGACCACCCAAACCAGTTTTGCAAACTGCGATTCTTCTTTGACTTCCCTGCCTCTGAGGGAGCTGGGCAAAGCATGTCCTGTGCTTATAGCCCCACTCTGCTTCCCCAGTATTGCCACACCCCCTGGAAGCCCTTACTCAGTCCTGCCCCAAGTGACCTCCATGGAAAGTATGAGAATGCCAGGAGCAGCAGTTGTTTTTATCCTCAAACTAGGCAGATAAAGTGGTTGTTGATGCAGTGCCTGGCTGTAGGGCTTCAATTTTTCTGACTGTCCAGGAGCCCCTAGAGTACAGGGGCCCTTTGAGGTGGCTAAGCCGGCAGTGTCAGCTAAGTAAGACGCTACAGGAGCACAGCCCGGGCCTGTGGCTTCTCTGAGCATCCTCTGGAGAAGGGAAGACTTGTTGCCCTTGAGGTGCTGACCTGTTAATTCTGATGAGGGGGAGGCTGGGCCTTGCGGGAACAGAGCCTCCCTGCCTCCAGTGGAAGCTTAGCAGCAATCTGGAGGAGCTCGGTTCTGAGCAGCTCCTCCTGCTGCCTCTGTTACTCCCCAGCCAAATGCCTGTGGTTTCAGCCCAGCAGTGGGGACAGCTGGGTTTGTTTTGGTGTTCAACCCAGGAGGCAAGGACATGATTTTAACACAAAAAAAATAAATTGTTTTCAAGTGAGAGGGAAGGTTTCCATCGGGAGCCCTTGAGGGCTCTAACCCTGCCTGCTCCCTCCCAATGTCAGAGAATAAATGCTGACAAGGAGAGCCAGCAGTTAGCAAGCAGCTTTGGGGAAATTAAACAGCAACATGGTGGGCGTGGCATCAATTATCCCCAAGATGCTGGGAGAGTCCCAGTGGCTTGGGCATAGGGCTCTCTAAGGTCCTTTATCCTGCAGGGCCACTGCTTGAGGGAATGGGGAGGGTGAGGGTGATGGAACACAGAGGTGCTGGCTGAGCACGGAGGTTGGGTGGTGGGGCATTGGAAATGGGAGGGGACAGACTCTTCTGGGGCCCCAGAATATATAGTTGAGACCACAGAACAGAGCTAGAGGAAACACATTGTCCTGCTAATACAAGCTAAATAAGTAAACAAATAAACAGAAAAAAAAATCAAAAAATGAAATGAATGATCAGGGCTGTCTGCCGTAAGAGCTCACTTCTCAGTCACCTTCTCGGAGCTTTTGTCAACTCTCTCCCTTCCCCCACTGAGAGTTGTTCTTCCTCCCAGTTATTCTGTCCCATCAATCTGTCTCTTTCTTGCAAATCACTTAGCGAAGTCTATAAATATCGTACCTACTGCCTGATTTCTTGTTTATTTTCTGCCCACCAGCCTGAGCAGTGAGCTCCGTGAGGACAGAGGTGTTGCTGGCCCTGCGCCTCACTGCTTCTCCAGGGCCTAGCACAGCCCCTGGCGCATAGTAGGAGCGCCATTGATGCTTGTTGCGTGGACAGGTGAAGAGGGACAGAATACTCCAGGAGGAAATGAATTCTCCACCCCCAGGAGGACGTAAGGAAAGGTTGGGTGTCAGTAGTCAGGAAGCCCACCCATCTCCTGCACTGGTTGAAGTTAAGCTAGAGGCTGTCACAAACGAATCCAAACCGTATAATGGCTCAATCATAAAAGAGTTATTTTTGCTCATGCAAAGTTGGATGTCTCTGACAAGTAGACAGCTGTATTCTAGCAGGTGGTCAGGGGACTTGGGTCCCTTTCATCTTGAGACCCTGTCATTTTCTAAGTGTGCCTTTTAGTCACTGTGTTTCATTGCATGGAGCAGTTTAGAAGGAGACAAGGGGACCGCAGGCCAGGCCTGGAAGAGGAACACCCCCTGCCCAGCCACACTCCTGTCTGATGACAAGGCTTGGGTCATGGCCTAGGAGGAAGAGGGACCAAGTTAGGTACACAGCCTGCCAGGCTCTGCCATGCCTGCACTGGGCAGGAGGTGGGACCAGATGGCTTCTGAGAGCCTCTCCAATCCCCAGCATTTGTGTTTGAAGATTTAGTGTTTCCCTTTTTCGACAACTCAGCACTTAGGGAGATGTAAGGTCCTTGTCACCTCTCCTTCTTCTGTAGCATTATGTTTTTCTTCTGCTCCGGAATTCTGTTGTGTTTCTGGTGTGTCATTATGGACAGTGAGAACATTTGCTTAAGCTACCACAAAAATGCCCAAGGCGGACGGATCTGTCTCCCTTCACTGCCTCCATCACTCACTCCCTAGGTATGTGGCCTTGAGCACATTGCCTAACCTTTCTAGCCTTTCTTTTCTGGATATAAGGATAAAAGCAACATAATATCTACTTTGTAATTTCGTGAGGCTTAAAGGGGCAGAGGTATGCACCATTTGTGGTGCATTTATTCTAGGTCACTGTCCTAAGTGCTTTATTTTCATCATGTTTTTAAAATTTCACAGCATCTCAATGGAGTAGATCTACTATTAGCTCTAGTTTTATAGAGGCAAACAGAATCACTGAGAGATTAAGCAGTTTGCCTAAAGTCATCCAGCTAATAGCTGGGGAATCAGAACTGAAACGAAATCATCCAGCTCCAAAGCCCACAAGGTACATAATAAATAGATAGTAGCAATCATGAGCAGGGTGTTTTTCTTTTGTTACAATTTGCTATAGAGGGTGAACCGGTGCTAGGATTACTTGTAATATCAATAATGATTTGTGAAACAGTTCATATTCTGTCCAGTATCCTTGTAGCTCTTAGGTTGTTAGTTGCTCACAACATCGCAAGGTAGTTTCACTATTGTACCCCTTCTAGAAAGGTTAAACGTGAACCCCTCAAGGCATGAGTCGCTAGCCAATGTCACACAGCCAGAAAATAGTGGAGCTGGCTTTCAAACTCTGACTTTGATAAAGACATTGCTCTGGTCTCAAAATGGTGCTTGGCGCATAATAAGCCCAGCATTAGTTTACTAAAAAATGGAATCAAATACATGTCACACCACACTGATCTCAGCACATATTTCTTGAACATGTGTGACCATCTGTAGAGTGAGGTTATTTGTGGCCCAAGTCTCCATCTCCTCTTGCTTCCACCACCTCCCTTTGTTCTCATCATCCTTAGGGTGAACCTTGGCTGGGCTGGTGAACTCTGGGGCAGCTTTCTGAGATCTGGGACCTCCTCTAGTCAAATATGTTGGCTGCTGCTCTTTCTGTTGTTCAGGCCCCTGTCTGCGGCAGTCTGGTAGAATCAGCTTCTACATTGGTGTTAATTTTTTTTTTTTTTGTTCTGGGGATTGAACTTGAGTCCTTGCGCTTGCAAAGCAGGCCACCAAACTGCTGAGCTAAATCCCCGGCCCTAGATTGGTGTTAATTAACAGTGATATTGTGTGTCATAATACTCAGATTACTTATTTACCTTCAAAAAGGAACTTCAGTTGGCCCAAAACAATGGTTAGTGGCAAGATTTTTGGCCATTGCACAGGCCCATGGGGGAGACATTTTTGGATGAGAGGGTCTGAAACCACACTACATGAATTTAGGAAGGGGGGAAGGCTGTGTCTCTTCAAGGGTTTACCTGCAGTCCATTCTGACTGGGAGAAGTTACAGTGTTTCTGTTTTATTTTGCTCCTTTTTATAAAAGCTTTTCCTTAGGTTGTTTTTAGAAAATTCCTGACATTCCTTGTCCAGTTGAATTCAGAATTATTTGTAATTTATGCTCTTTGTGGGGGTAGGTACGGAACCTCCTGGACATTGAGGAAATCAAATTGAGACACATGCACATGCTTCTGTTGTGTGTACAACAGAAGGTGGAGGGTTGCAGTCGTTGCTGCTAAAACAGTAGCGAGAGCTTGTTAGAGCCAAGCCTAGCGTGGCCAACACAGGGCCATCTATGAGAGGGAAACCTTGAAACTCTTGGTCTGGCCCTGGAACTCTTGGTCTGTGGGGACTTGGCAGCCCCAGTGATCTTCAACAAGTTTCACTGAGCTTCTCTTTCATATCAGACAGTGTTCTTGGTACCAAGGAGGCAAGGGTGAATGAGTTAACAATGGCCTCCTGTCTTCAGTCATTTGGGCTGCTGTCTTAGTTACATTTCTTATTGCTGAGACAAAATACTCAACACTCAAACTTAAAAGAGGAAAGGTTTGTTTGGCTCACAGTTTGGAGAGGTTTCAATTCATGGTTGGGGGGCTCCAAGGCACGATGGCAGAGGGGCATCACAGAGGAGAAACAGTCCATGGCAAGCAGGCAGATGAGAGTACATTAACCCTCTTTCTGGCCCATATATTGTATGGAGGCTACCTGCCTTAGGGTGGGTGTAGCACTTATGCCCCTAATCTTAGCCAGAATTGTGCTAAACCAATCAGTAAACAGATTTAGTAATCACACACCCTTGATCTCTAGCACTACACACTCTAGACCCAGGTGCTAAAAAGCACCACCCACCATGACTGCATGAGGCTTTTCGGGTACATCGAGACACAAGCTGTAACTATTTCTATAACACAGTATCACATAAGGTAGGTGGCATATAGACCCCAAATGTTTATTTCTCACAGTTCTGCAGGCTAGGAAATCCAGGATTGAAGTGCTGGCAGATACGGTGTCTGCTGAGGACCTATTTCTTGTAGATAGCACCTTCTCTCTGTCCACAATGGCAGAGAGGACAATGAGCTTCCTTATTTTAGAAGGACACGAACCCCATTCATAAACTTAGTGCCTTTGGACATAATCTTCTAAATGGCCCCAGCTCCTAATGCCATCACTTTGAACATTAGATTTTGGCATTAAAGTTTGCAGGTGGATAACACACATATTCAGACTGTAGCAATCCTCCACATCCCCAAAATGATTTGATTCATGGCTTTCTCACATGTGAACTATATTCATTCTTTCCCAGTATCCTCAAAAGTCTTAACTTGTTCCAACATTATTTTTTTTTTTCAGCTTTAATTGAGTTTATTGGTACATTTTAGGGATACAGTACAGTTACATTCATTGTTGGGATCTTGTACCTCTACATGACTAGTGTTGATTCTCATTTTTTCCCCTTACCTCTGTCCTCCCTTCACCCCCTCCTCCCCTCCCCATCTACAAACACTTTATTTTCATCTTTTCATTCTCTCACATTTTTTTCTTTTCCCTTTTTACCCTTCCCCTACCCATCCCACCTTCCCTACACCTTTAGCTCCTTTCTTCCCATTTCTAAATGTCAGTAATCTTACTAGAATCTTATGTATTATTGCAGATTATTCACGCAAGGGAAACTATTCGGTAGTTCCAACATTAATTTTTAAGTGCGAAGCCTTATCTCAATATTGTCTAAGTCAGATAATGGGTGAGACTTAAGGTACAATTTGTCCTGAGTGAATTGATTCTCCAGCAGTGAGCCCATGAAATCAAACACATTGTGTACTTCCAAAACACACTGGTGGAACTGGCATATGGTAGATATTCCCATTCCAAAAGGCAGAAATGGAAAAGAAGAAAGAGTAACAGGTTCCAAGTAAGGTCCCAAACCTTGACAATCTGCAAGGAATCTTTGTAGCTTCTGCCTTCCGGGCACAGTGGGGCAGATGTCCTGCCTCTGAAGCTTTGCTGGATAGGGCTTAGGGTTCCATGTCGCTGGGCAGACTTTGGCCAGAGTTTCTTGTCTTGTTCCTGAGTTTAGAGGGAAAGCTTTCAGTTTTTCCACATTTTGTGTGATGTTGGCACAAGATTTTTCATATATGTCTTTTCTCAGCTTGAGATAGAGCCCTTCTATAGGTGTTTTATTCAGGTGTGTGGTTTTGTTTGTTTGTTTTGTTTTTTTTTGAGGCAGGGTCTCACTTTATAGTTCAGGCTGACCCTGAACTTACTATGTAGCCCAGGCTGGCCTCAAGCTCATGGCAGTCCTTCTGCCTCTGTTTTCTTTTCTTTCTTTTTTTCCCCTTCAGTTCCAGGGATCGAACTCCAGACCTTGTGCTTTCCAGGCAGGCAAGGCACCACTGAGCTATGTCCCCAGCCCTTCTTCAGTTTTTTTTTTTTTTAATCATGAATGGATGTTGAGTGTTATCAAAGGCTTTTTCTTTAGCTATTGAGATGATCGTGTGATTTTTCATTTTTGCTTCTGTTTATTACCCTTACACATTCTGTTTATTACATTTATTGATTGTGAATGTTGAAACATTCTTGTTTCTCTGGGATGAAGCCTACTTGGTCATGATGTATGATCTTTTTGATGATTTGCTGCCTTCCGTTTGCCAGTATCTTACTGAGGATTTTTGCATCTGTGTTCATTAAAGAGATTTGGCCTGTACTTCTCTATTTTGGTTGGATCCTTGTCTAGTTTGGGAATCGGAGTAATGAGATTATTTGATTTAGATCTCCCATTTTAATATTTGGTTTCTATTTTCCCTTCTGTTTCTATTCTTATTTTGCTTCTTTTGAATGTCTTTTGGAAATCCCTGTTGACATTTTAGCTACCCCTCATATTATTAATAGTTACTCCATGGGTCTATAGTATAAAATTTTGACTATTTGGAAGTTAATTAGAGTTAGCATTGTGCTACTCCATATAAAATATAGAAAGTTAGCGATGGTACAGTTTCATTTTCTCTTGCTTCCTCCACTTTATACCCTTTGTGCTATACATATTATACCTAGACTATTTACATTATAAAACTAGCAAGGTATTATAATTTTTCCTCAAAAGTACTACTTTTATTTTAAAGACATAAAGAATAAAAATAACATATTCATCGGTATGTTTGCCATTTCTCATTCTGTGCTGCTGATTTGAGTTTTTCTCACTATCTTCTTTAAGGTTGACAGAGTTCATCATTTCTTGTATAAGTGTGCTGGAAACAAGTCCTTACTTTTATCGGAAAATGTCATTTCAAATGTCCTCCCAGGAGTGGGGTAGAGAATCACATCACTGTATGTAACTTTATCACCTGATAGATTCTCTTGCAGTGTAAAGATGATGTTTCACTGCCTTCTGACCTCTGTGATTTCTGATAAGAGTATCTCAATCATTTGAATCATTAGCCCTCCACAGATAATGTCTTTCTCTAGCTTCCTTCAATAATTTTCTTGGGCTGGGGATTTGGCTCAGTGGTTCTGCTGCCTGCCTCACAAGCGTAAGGACCCGAGTTTGATCCCTGGTACCAAAAAAAAAAAAAAAAAAAAAAAAAAAAAAAAAATCCTTTTAGGCTTATTTTCTAGCCCTTCAACTACAATGTGTTAAAATTTTTTGAAATAATAGAATATGTTATTTGGAGAAGTATTTTAACTTCTTCCTATTTCCTATTTATCTTTCTTCAGTTTTTCTCATTATTTGTGTGTGTGTGTGTGTATATACATAAATTTATATATATGTGTGTGTGTATGTTTCACATATAAGAGAAATCATGTGCTATTTGAGTTTATATGTCTGACTTATTTCCCTTTGTGTTATATTCTCAAGTTGCATCCATTTACTTATGAGTACCTCAAGTTTATATTTCTTTGTGGCAGAGTAGTACTCCATTGTGTACCAATACCAAATTTTCCTTATCCATTCATCTACTGATGGACATATATGCTGTTTCCAAGATCTGGCTTTTATGTATTGGGCTGCTATAACGATGGGTATGCATATATCCCTGCAACATGATAGCTTTAACTCTTTTGGGAAGATACCTAGAAAGGCAATAACTGGTCAAAAGGAATTTCTAGTTTTAGTTGGAACCAAATAGAAAATAGAAAAGGCAGGCACATATAGCTGTTTGATCTTTGACAAAGGAGCCAAAAACATACAAGGGAAGAAAGATAGCCTCTTTAAATAAATGGTACTGGGATAACTGAATCTCCACGTGCAAAATACTGAGTCTAGATCCGTATATCTCACCATGTAGTAAACTAAAATAAAAATGGATCAGAGAGCTGAACATTAAAAAAGAAACACTAATCTGCTGGAGGATAAAATAGGTACAACTCTTGATGACACAAATACTTCGTGAACAGAACCCCAGTGGCCCAAGAAATGATACCAAGAATCAACAAAAGGGATCATATAAAATTAAAAAGCACCTGCACAGCAAAGGAAACACCTACAGAGTTAAAGACAATCTATAGTAGTGTGTTTTTATTCTTCAGATTACATAATGTCTACTGTTCTGTCTTTCGTTTACTTATGTTTTCTGTAATCTTTATTCTGCAATTCACTCTTCCAATGGTTTTTTTAAGAAAAAATTCAGGTAAGATTTTTCACTTCCACAGTTTAAACCGTCAGGTTTAAAATTATTTTTCCCATTTATCTATTTAGATTTCTTCTTATTAGTTCATTACAAATGTCAATTATTTAATTTTATTTAGCCTGGTTATATTAGCCACTTTCAGTCTGATACTTCCCGCCTCCGGGTCATTTTGGAGCTTGAGCATTCCAGCAGAATGATTCATATTTTCCTGATTTTTCATCTGTTGAGTAATTTTTAGTTGTATCCTGGGTTTTACAAATGCTACATTAGAAAGACTCTGAATTCTGTTATATTCCCTGAATGAGTGTTGATGTGTTTATTTTAGCTGCCAATGAACTTGGCTAGGCCCAAAATATAGGCACTAGTGTGGCAGCTGCTATCTCAGACCTGGGACCAGTTTTTGCTGCAAGACTCTATTTTTCTGCTTTGTATATGAATGATGAAAGTGTCAGTCAGAGACTTTTCTTTTGTGTGTACAATTTGGGGCAACATTTTTTTTACTCTTTTTTCTGAGATATTTTTTCTATTACTGTCAAGCAGGGGTGTTTTCCTGATCTCTTCCTTCTGGTTTTTCAGGCTAGGAGTTTGACAATATTGTCTTATGTTCAAGACTTTAAGGCATTTTAAATTGTGTGCATGGTACAGAGTCATGATCTAATTCTATTATTTTGCATGTGGACATTCAGTTCTCTCAATATCATGTATTGAAGTGGTTTTTCTTTCTCCGTTGTGCATGCTCAGTGCCTTTTTCATATGAGGTAGTTGACCTTGTATGGTTGGATTAGTTACTGGGATTTCCCTTTTATTCCTTTGATCTATGATTCTCTTTTTTCATGTCAGTACCATATTGTTTACCATGGATTTGTAATACCTTGGTTCCCAAACACTCCTTTTCATTATAAAGTCGGTTCGCTAACAAAAGCATTTGGCAAAAATTTGCTTCTGTTCACAAATTCCACATAGGGTGATAAACACGACTGCATCCACCTTCTCTACATGAATACGAATGTGGCCATCTTCCCCAGAATCGTGGAAGGATTTAAGTTCATAAACCCATGTACCATTGTAATTTGGAATCAGGAAGTGTGATGTCTCCAACTTCTATGTCAAGAATCTTTGGCTATGTCATGTCTTTTTGTGGCTCCATATGAATTTCAGAATTGTGTTTTTTGTTTCTGTGAGAAATGTCATTGGAATTTTGATAAACATTGTGTTAAATTTGCATATCACTTTAGGTGAAATGATCATCTTAACAAGATTAATTCTTCCAATCCATAAACATGGAGTGCCTTACCATTTATTTTTTTTCTTCTTTCTTTCATCAATATCTTCTAGTTTATGTTGTATTTCTTTGGTTAGATTCATTCCTAGATATTTATTCTTTCAGATCCTGTTGTAACTGGAATTGCTTTCTTTACTTCCTTTTTGGGTAGTTCGTTGTTGGTGCCAAAACTTCCTACTGATTTTTTTTAAGCCTTTTTTTGTTTGTTTTTGGTACCGGGAATCGAACTCCAGTCCTTCTGCTTGCAAGGCAGGCAGTGGAACCACTGAGCTAAATCCCCAGCCCCCTACTGGTTTTTATATGTTGATTGTTTTAGTATTATACTGAATCCATTTATTAGTTCTAACAGTTTATTTTAGGCTGGGTTTTTCTACATATAGGGCCATGTTATCTGAAAATAAAGACAATTTTACACCTTTCTTTCAAATTCAGATATATTTTATTTTTATTTCTTGTCTGATTACTCTTGAAACTAAACTCATTCTTGCCCTGGGGTTTTCAGTAGAAGGATGGAGAAGCAGACACTAACAAGGTTGGGAAACCACATGTGCTTTGTGGCTTGGGAGTTGGAACACATCCTTTCCCTCTGAGGTCCAAAATCTTTGTTCCTGTGGGAAATGTAACTTCCAGCTGTAAAGACAAGTAGCTTATACCAAATCCAGAAGTCATAGGTTTCAAACTGCCCTTATAAAACTTGGTGTTAAGTCTGGGGAAGTAAATCTGAACTCTATGGATTAGATTTTGGCTGAAATTACATAGAATTTTAATAGACAGTAAATAATCTTCTCAAGAGAACAAGCTTGCTTTGAAATTCCTTCCCCCAATATCAAATAGTCAGAGATGCTTTTGAATAATTTGTTAAAGCAAAACAAATGAAAAAAAAACCCTTTTGAGTTTCAGAACTTGAAAAGTAGGCTGTCACTGACCATTATTTCTACACAGCAGAGTGTGTTCTGACCTCAGAAGAGGTCAAAGGAAAAAGCATGGCCTATATTCAAGAACTTCTTTTATCATTTACCACCTATGAGAATTGGAGGAGGCTATTTTAATTGCAACAAATTTAGTTTCTTTGCCTGTTAAGTAGGGCTATTATATCTTCTTGCATTATGACTGTATAAAATTTCTAAACCATAGTTAGCCCTTGGAAAGACCCTGGATTATTATTCTTACTTTCCTGAATGAGTCTGTCCATGCAACATAGGGTTTTTAAAAAATTCTCCAAACATATAGTAGTAATTTTAAAATTAAATTGTTATTCAATTTATTGTTTATATTAAAAGGGAGAAGTTCAGGGTTTATCTGGATAATAGTTTAAATATGCTATTGTTAAGTCATCAGAACTGGGTTCAAGTTCTGCCTCTGTTACTTTTTAGTTATATGACATTGTCAAGATAATTAACTTCTCTAAGCCTCATATTTGTGGTCTGTAAAATGGGAAGAATAATGGCACTTACTTCTTAGTGTTGTTGTGAAGATGAAATGAAGCAATATACTTAAAGTACTTGAAATAATACTTCTTTGTAATATCTGCTAAAAGAGTAACTATCATAGTTATCATCAGTAATAACAGTTCTTTGTCCCATACATTAAATATCCAAGTCCATTTACATACCAAAAATTACCACCTAAAATAAAATATTACGTACATAAATGCTCAGTACTTGACTTCTTTCTTTGTTCTCAACATTACTCCTCAAATTTACCTACAGGAAGCATTTCCAGCTGTAGTTTTACTGGAAAGGTGGTGTGCAACCATAGATTCATTATAATTAAATGTATTACTATCATAAAATGACAAACCATTGATGTCACAGTAATTGATCATGAATGAGTCAGTTTCATGCTTCTTAACTTGAAACTTGGGATTCTTGAACCATGATTCTACAAAAGGAGTAGGAAATTTTATGCACAAATTTATTTTCTGTACCTCTTTGAGGAAAAATCTAGAGGAAGCAGTCCTAACATAAAAGTAAGCCACCTTGGAGATGGTCTGAACAGGTGTATATTGGTAATTTGTTCTGAGCCCAACATTGCACCAAATGCAAGGAATAAAAAAACTGTGTAAAATATGATCCTTGACCTTAGGGAGCTCACAACCCAACTATAGCATTAAATGCTAACAAAATGCAAATTTTTTCCACAAAGTAATATCTTAGACAGGAAAGTTAGTTGACTTAGTCTTGGGGATAAAGGAAAGAAAGTGCTAATAGTGCCTTATATAAATTATCTCATTTAATTCTTACAGTATCCTATGATAATAATGCCCACTGTTTTCTCTAACAGATGAAGAAATGGAGACCATGAGAGGTTATATAATCTCTTATATTAAAAATAAACAGCAAACCAATTCCATGATTGTTTTGAAAATCTGACTTGGACAGAAATGACCCTTCTAGTTTGGAGAGGGCAAGGAGGACAAGCCTTTCTACTTTGTTGATCTGTAAAATTGGTTAATAATAGCTATTACCAGACAATGAACAAAGGAGTCAAAGTAAGTTCTTCTTTTGGAAATATTTTTCTATAATATAATACTATACTGTAGTGTAGTATATAATGTTATATAGTTAAAATACTACAACACTATAAAATAATACTGTAAAAATGTTACAGTTCATGCTCAGTTTTGATCTCTGTGCTCTTCCCTCTTAGAATTTCTCCCAGTCAAACGGGCTTCTGAAAGAGTTCTGAATATGCTGAAACATTGCCCCACTTCACATAATAAAACACTATCCAGTCTACATGCAGATCACTTTTCCAGTAATATTTTAGTGACAAAAATCAACAAGTTTCTGGTCAGAACATCTTGGTTATTAAAAATACATTAACAACTCATTATTCAAGATGTTGTTCTAATTCTATTCATTTCCTATCGAAGCTTATTAAATACTAAGAGCCTAATCAACCAGAAGTAGTGCTCAGTGGCCACAAAGAATACACTCCATTAATGAAAAAAAAAAAAAAGAATTATGACCAAAGTGGTAATTATAATACATTGTATTTATCTGGCATTAAACTCTTCTAATGAGTTGAATGGCTTTGAAGTTCATATAGAAAAGGGCTGAGGAAGCAACTTGTTCAAAAATAAAAGTAAGAGTGTTTGAACATGTGTGTATGTTTGTGTGTGCATGCATTCACGTATATAATGGCAATAATGTCTTAAGGGCTTTCCAGAATTCTCCAGAAAAGACTGGTAAAAGTACCTCTTCGATGATTTTAGTAACTATTTTTTTTTTTTTTGAGATAGGATCTTGCTTTCAAGCTGACCCAGAATTCACTATGTAGCCCAAGCTGGCCTTGAACTGCTGTGACAAACCTCCTGCTTCAGCCTGCCAAAAAAGAATGAAAGAGGTGGGGGAATTCGTGATGACTCTTGATGCTGTTCTGTGAGCACCAAAACCATAGGAGATCAGGAGATGCTTGAAGTGAGATCTATCCCTTAGCTTCCCAGTTTTTCTGACTAAGAAAATATTTCTTTTCCCTTTTGCTGCAGGCAATTTAAATTGTAAATTGTCATTTGCAAAATGCAACACAAACAAATGCGTGACTCAGATTACAAATGTGATGACTTTAGTAAACAAAGCAGAAATTATCCCTACAGTAACTAGGATGCCTTCTGGAAGTACATGGAGTACAGACTGGTCTTTGAAAATTAGAGAGCATTTGGATTTTTACAGGAAGATACAGGGAAAGGGAAAGAGGTTGTTACCAGAGACCCCATGTAAGCAAGCAGGATGTCCGCAGGATAGGAAAGTGGGAAATAGAAAAAACACAGAGACTTGAGTGAAACTGAGTCTTGGACTGATCTAAGCTGTTCGGGACGGAAAAGACAAAGAACTCTCAGGACATCAAGTGTTTATTCATTACAAGTGTGGGAAGGAGGGAGCTGGGCAGGCCTCGGACACCTGCTGATGACAGGTACCAAGCAGGCAGGATTGTCGAATGGGGACACAAACCTATCTTTGCTGAGGAGAACGAATGTTTAATTCAGAGGAGAAGAATTTAGTTGGAGTCATTTGACTCCAACTTGGCTGGGAGTGAATTCAGCCAAGCTCTGCTACTTCCTGTGTAACTCAAATGGATTATGGAGGGGCAGGAAGCTTGTGCCTCTATAGCCTGTTAATACTGGGCAGAGGTGTCTGCTACAGGGAAGAATGTACATGTCAGAGTAAACAAAAACAAAAGAGCATAAATGGAGAAAGGGAATATAGAAATATAGAATAAAATCGTGACAGAAAAGGTACCAGACAGTCAGAGTTCTAGTGCTTGGTCTACTCCCAACCATCTCTGTGACCATGGAAAGATTCTTCTTCCTTCTTGGTACTCAGTTTCCCCTTATGCCAGTGGATAAACTTGAACTCTTGATTTCTCTAAAATTTGCTCTGACTCTACCTTCTTTGAGTCTATGAAATTCACGAAAGTTGCTTAGTCCTGTATAGTTGAACGTCTCCAGACATACTTCTCTATTCTTGGAATATAGATTTTCTTTGATCTTTTGTCTTCTCTCTACCCCCCACCTTTCTTATTTGTTCTGCAAAAAGCAGTCTCTCCCTCATGTTCTGAATGAAATGGAAATGGACAAGCTGCATTCCCTGAAAAGCTGTGACTTTTAAGCTTTGAAAGCACTTGACTGTGCCCTGAAAAAGCTCCTTTCTGAGTGAGGGTGGTGAAAGCAGTGGGGAGGGGCTGCCTGGTTAATTGTGCTTCTGTGAAGAGTAAGGAGCAAGAGAGGAATTTGCAGACCCTTTGCTCTTTCTGACCTGGCTTCCTCTGCCCTCTTCCCTTTCAGTGGCATCCAGATCTAAATTAAGATTCAAGATGTATTGTATGCAAATTAGATCCGGAATTAACTCTCAAATGCAGTCTGTAACATTTGCAGAAGTAGCCTTCTATATTGTTCCAAAAAACTATTTTCTTGTTCACAATCCAATGAAGTCTGGACTCTAATCTTGCTGTGGCTCGTGTCCTCAGTTGGAATGTGTTTTGGGTTAAAATCATTGCAGAAAAGTTTGTAAAACTAGTTGGAAATCTTCAGCTTGGATTTGAATGAGAGTCTTAAGCATATATCCCTGACCTCCAAATCTTGAACTCTTATCTAACATCACTACGCCAATTAATTTGTGTCCTATTAGTCACCACCTTGAAAGCAAGACTTAATCTTATTTACTGCTGAATACATAGACTGGCATAGAGTAATTGATCATTAAATGCTTATTGAATGAGTGAATGACAAATGTTAACAAGAGAATTCTTTTAACTAACCAGGAACACAAATGGATGTTGACCAAAAATTTTGATCAGCATGAGAGAATTACGAATAGATAGCAGACAGTTGATACAATTTTTGAAATTATTAGTACATGTTTGCAGTACATGTGTATACTCCTTGTATGGAGTGGTACATGTACATAACACATCTTAGTTCCTTTTTTTATTCCTCTTTTCCTCCCCTTCATTCCTGCTCTATTTCTCTATCCCCTTCCCATTTGAGAAAGATCTATCTCCCTACTTCCTGGGATCTATCTTTCATTTTGCTTTTTATTTATAATTTGAGTTTCTCACAGAAGAGAAACCATACGTTCTTTAAGCTTGTGTTTCTGAATCATTTCACTTAACATGGTTTGAAGGTGCATCCATTTTCCTACAAATGACTGAAGTCTATCTTTTTAATGGCAGAGTAGTACTCCATTGTGTATAAATATTACACTTTTTTAATCCACTCATTTGTTGATGGACATGTAGGCTGGTTCCAAGATTTAGCTATTATGAATCATGCTGCTATAAACATGGGTATGCATGTATCACTGTATAATGTCCTTAGATTTTTTGAAAGATATCTAGAAGGAGATAGCTGGGTCAAATAGAACTCTAGTTTTATAAAAATATGCACTGGGGAAAAGATAGCCTTTTAATAAATGGTGCTGGGAAAACTGATATAATTTTGCACTCCAAGGAAAGACACCTAACATGATATAAACCTTAATTGTGAATACATATGCAGTATTTATCTGGATTTTGGAAATACTGGCAAGTCATGGTCCTATGGTTTCCTGTGGTTTGGGAATTTTTGATCTCTCTTAACCCTTTCATTTTTGCGTGAGAAGTCTAAAAAAAAAAGATTTGTTTCTTGGCAAATACTGGGGACTCCCATGTGGAGAAAGGTTGGGTATTGTTGAGATAATGTTGACTGCGTGAGTGTTGGGCAGGTGAGTCCTTGAAGTCTGTGAATGCTGGCCACCCTCATGGCTTTTGAGAAACCCGATGCTTGGAATCCATCACTCGGGGAAGTTGGATGGGTTGAGAGAGCCTGGTGAGCAAGGGTAGGGTGATGATAAGGTTGACCAGTCTTCTGTAATTCCCCCTGTTGCCTCTGAGATTGTGTGTGTGTGTGTGTGTGGGGGGGGTACTGGGGACTAAACTCAGAGCTGCCCCGCTGAGCCACACCTCCAGCTCTTTTTTGTTTTGAGACAGGGTCTTGTTAAGTCGCTGTGCAGCCCAGGCTGGTCTCAGACTGCGTTTGTTTTACTTGTCTTTTGGAGGCACAGGTGTCAGTTTCTCATCTTAGAAGGTTGGTGTGAGAGGTACAGGGACATTATTTACAGATCTGAATTCAAAGACATCTGTGATAAGGCCCTGGAAGATTTGCAGAAACTATGGCATGCTACAGGCAGGGGAAGGGCTGCCCGGGCAATTCAGGTGTTTGAGGAATGGAGGCATCAGCTGATCCCAGGGTTTGCATGGAGATGAGGCAACTGAGGCAAAAGGACATTTGTGAAAACAAAAGACAAGACAACACAGCAAAACAAAAAGGATCCTGATTCCAGAGCGAAGTGTCCTGCAATTGTGTTTGAGCTCCAGCTGTTCTCTAGTTGTGTGGCTCTAAGCCAAGCAAAAACCCCGAGTCTGTTCTGAGCTCCTCTTCAGAAAGTGGTCATGACAGTGTCCTAGGAGGAGACCTGTGGCCTCTGAGCACCAAGCTCTGCCAGTCACTGTCTTTATTTCAAGGGTAAGCAGTTCACCCAAAGCACCTAAACCACACAGGGACAAAGCAAGGAATAGGACTTGGTGCTCTTGCCACCCATGGCTGCCTTCTTCCCACAGTCACAGGGCCATCACTATCTTCAGGGAAGCAACGAAGATGGAAGCACCAGCTTTGAGGTTCATGAAGGCTCAGCTGTCACTTGATAGAAATATAAAAGCCAGGATTCACAACTATTTTAAATAATAACAGTGAATTACGACTTCCTTTGTATTTATTAGGACAACACTGTAAATGGGAAGTCGTTGTTGTGTCCTTGGGGAGATGAAGAATTTCATTCCATGGGAATCCTATTGTGGACTCCTATTATGGCTGCCTTTGTTGAGAAGAAATCACATTTATCATCTGGAGTTTAATGCATTTATAGTCTCGGGGAGGCTGTTTGCAGCACTGATGGGCTGCTGGCTCAAGTCATCCAGCTCAGAGCTTCAGTGAGCAGTGGGGCTGGTTTTCTGGATTCAAGAACAAGATGAGTTTTTCATATGATATTAGTCCCATCCCACTCCTTCAGTGAAAGCAACGGGGTGAAGACTTGCGTAGAAAACTTTTAAAGGCCCTTTGAACTGTGGCATTATCTTATTCTAATAGCTTCAAGGCAGTTTCCCAGCTGATCGAAAGGGAAGGCATTGCTTTGCTGACGTGTTCTGTATGCTTTTTTGTGTAAGGTCTCCTTGTGTCCACACGCCACAGGCAGCATGCTTAGCTTTCCCTTTCCAATGTGAAATTCTGCTCAGCTGAGTTCTCAGTTAACTACTGCAAATTGATAGCTTTGTGCGATCACCAAGAATCTTTCTCTTTATTCTCTTTGCCCCTGTGATCTGCCTTGGCTTGTTCAAGGGAATTCAGACTTCGTTGGAATTCATATTAAGACTTCTTTGAAGGTGTCAGACTTTTTGGAGCCTCAGTGAAAACAGTATTTGTTGTTGTCTATGAAAAATTGTACAGGTTCTTGATGTTATCATTCCCTGGAGAAGACTTAATTTTCTTCTGGCCAGCAGTTAGAGTAGGAAGAGATCATGCTTGTCAGATCCGGGATTCAGATGGTTCTAAGTGAGAGTGAATGCTGGTCTATTTCTAGTTTGTCCTTGTTGTTGGTCTTAACTAGAAGCCTGGAATTTTTACCACAGCTCCTTTCTTAGCATCTGTGAGCTTCTTTAGCATCTTTGTCCCTCCTGCTATATGAGAGCTAGTTTTTTAGCCTCTGAGCAGCTGCCTCTGCCTGGTTTCTTGGCTTCTCACTCTCATCCAGATTAGGACTCATTAATGTCTTATGGTTCAGAGAGGAGTAAAATGTCAGCCTCGCTTGTCTTTGAATCCTTCTTCTTCCTTCTTCTCTGGGATCTTGCACCTTCAAATCCTGTGGGTTGGTGTGAATCAAGTGACTCCGTCATAGTTGGTAATAAAATGTATATAGTCACTTAGATTTAATCACGAACTTGAAGGGGCAATTTTCTGGTGCTAGAGTGAAAGAGTATCAGTCGTACAGAGCCCAGTTCGAATGCAAATGCCGAAGTCCATCTGTTAGCTCAGTGGGTATTTCTTGTAGGCCAACAATATTTCAAGTACTATGTACTCAGCACTGGAGATAAAATTGTGACCTAGACATGAAACCTTCATTTTCAGAATCTCCTTGGGGAGTCTACATATTAAATAATAGATCAATAAAAACCATAATAAGGTCTTTTCAGAAAGAGAACAGGGTTCCCAGTCAGAGAAAAGCAAGGTGGAAATCACTTACAGGCAATACTAGTCAAGGATAGCCTCTTTGAAGAGTCACTGAAGTTGAGAGAGGAGGGCTACATCAGAGTTAGCTGGAGAAACTGTATGGTGGGTGGGGAGTCAGCTATACATAAGGGCCAGCATGCATCAAGGCAATGACTTGGTTGAGCTTGATGAGCCCAACCAAGTACAAGTAAGTGAGCATCAGTGAAGCACAGAGATCAAAAGTGACATGTGCTATTGGGGCAGGGACTAGGATTGTTGGCCGAGGCTAGAAGTTTAGCCTTAATCCTAAAAGGACTAGGGAAACATTGCAAATCTTTAAACAGGGAAATGATGAGGTCTGATTTATTTGATTAAGATAACCAGGGCATTATGAGGAGATCAGATCTGGGTTGAGATAGGGCAAGAGTCAGGGAAGCCTGATTTGAAGTGAGTGGTGATCTACAGCAAGATGATGGTACATGGCCCACAGCAAGGGTGAAGGAGCTGGAAAGAGGTGATGCATTTGGAAGCATTGTGAGGTGAAGGCATCACTAGGGTTTGGTTATGGATTGGAGTGGAGAACAGGGAGAGCAAGGAATTGACAATGACTCCCTTATTGCTGGTGGGCCACAGTTACTGAATTGGTTTGCTAAGGCAAACAAAGTACCACGTACTGGTGGTTGAAAGAATAGAACTTCATTTATGTCTTACACTTCTGGAGTCTGGAAGTTCAAGACTGAGGTGTTAGCACCTTCTGAGAGCTCAGAGAAAGAATCTCTTTCATCCTTTCTTTCTAGCTCAAAGTGGTTTGCTGGAAATCTTTGCCATTCACTGGATTGTGGATGCATCATCATAATCTCTGCCTTCATCCTCACGTGGCCTTTTCCCTTGGATGTATCTCTGTCCAGATTTTCCCTTTTCATGATCACACTGGTTGTACTGGATTATAGATTGCCCTACTAAACTTCACTTACTTACCTAATTGCATCTTTAATGACCCTGTTTTTAAATAACTTTACATTCCATGGTGTTTAAGATCATGACCTTGACATATGAGTTTGGGAGCATACAGTCCAACTCATAATAGTCACTTAACAGACCTCTGCCTCAGTTCCTTCAACTGCAGATTAGGGATAATATCTCATCGAGATGTTATAGAGAACAAACAGAAGGTTAATATTGAGCCTATAATGGAATTTAAGAATTGTTGGTGCCATTCTGACTTGTTGCCTAAACAAGAGACAAACCAGAAGGGATGGAGGCTTCCAGTGGTACCTGGGGTCTCATGGTGTCCCTGAGATCACTCAGCTGATAACTGCTTCCAAATTAGGGCCAGCTTGACCCCAATGTCTAGGTGAGCCCAAGAGTTGGAGGGATGACTGAGATTACACTGCTCAGATAAAGGAGGCAACACTGGCTTGGGAGTGGGACCTCTGAGTTCTAATAATTGGATGACTAGCCTTAGATAAGCACCTGCTTCCTCTGGACCCAACAATTCTCTTTAAAAAGCAGTCACTCTTTATTGGCTAAACACATATTACACAAGTAGATTACAGAGTATTTGTGATTGCTATGCCCTATGATACATGATTTATATCCATGGTCATATTTAATTTTGTCAGTGGTCTCTCTAAAATTTCATAGAGGAAGAATGGTTCCAGTCACTTATCTAAAGCCATATAGGGAGTGGTAGAAGTGACCCTAAGCCTGTCTCCCTGATTATCTGGGTTCTAAACCACTATGGAGTCTAGCTTCCTGTGCCCTGGCTTCAGTATTCTGGTGTTCCAGACATCCCTGCTAACGTGCTTGGCTTTCCTCTTTGGTCTCTGGCACTCTGTCGATGACTTTGGATGTTGATACACACAGTCATGTGAGAGGGACAGCCCTCCACCTGACTGCAGTATCCAGGCCTTTGCAATTTTCCACTCTTGCCCAGGAAGCCCACTTTGCATGAAAGGAGCAATTACAAGCTCAGTCAGAGGCACATGAATTTGTGATTCCTTCTCTTTAAATATTTTGATTCACGTGCCACTTACTTGAGCTGTAATCTATATTTATTTATGTCTCTGTCTTTTTGAAATGGGTTTCAAGTGGAATAGAAGTGGATGGGAGCAGATACGCTTCTCATTTCTGGACAGTTAGGTAGGATTGTTTACTGGAAGTTGATTTTACTCTTGGGTAATTGTGTGGCCCCTTCTACTTGTTGCCCCTAATAACATTAATTATTTTAGCAGCTGATATTTAGGCTGCTCTCTGTAACGATGAGAAATTGCCTGATGATTCCCAGGCAGCAACTATGGTAGAGTGCTATTTAAATATTAGAACCTGAAAGATGCTTGCATGAGGTCCCTAGTATGGGATTTGGCTTTCATAGGCATGTGAGCCTCTCTGCACCCCCTTTTCTATAGTGGGAAAGGAAACATAAACTGGGAAGGAGAAAAACACGCAGTGACAGTAGGAAAGGGGTAACCCTTTGGATCTGGATAGGAAAATAACATAATCTCAGAATCATCTTATTAAAATTAAAATTGTCACTATTTTGAGAATTTTCTATAAGGACGTACTGTCAACATTCCTTTTGATAAGATAATGAGGTTCAGTAGAATTACATAAAACTTCTCAGTTCACTCATTGGGAAACAGTAGAGATTCAGTTCTATGCTTCTATAACCAGAGGTTCTATACACTTGACCACTCTATCCATGAGTTCAAATTTGCAAAGCAAAGTCACTTAAGGGCGCATGGCAACTAATTAACATCTCGCAAAAAGACCTTTGACCCTGCATCAATAATCCCCATCACAACTACAGCCATTTATCTAGGGATTAATCCCTTACTAATCCCTTACTAATAAATACTTACTTTATTTTATTTAATTCTCACAATGAGCCTAATGAAGTAGGTACTGTTTATACATAAGAAATTTAGATACAGGAATCAAAGTGATATACCTGGGCCATGCTACGACTAGTAAATGATAGAGCTAGGGTTCAAAGACATTTTTTTTTTTCATTTTAATTTTCCTGCTCATAGCACCAGTGGGAAACTTCTTTATCTACTGGATATTTTCATTGGGGACATTTTTGTGAATCTCAAAAAAATTCTTAAGTGTAGTCTTTTACAGTCTTCTTTATGGGAATATGTTTGGAGGAGTGGGTTTATTTTTTAGTGTTTTAAATCCATATGGCCATAATATCATATATTTCCAGGCAGGTACAGAGGATTTTGTCTCTTGTTAGCTGTAATTATCTTTCTGAAGCTTAGGTCACATCATCCTCTCCTCTAATTCCATATGGATAGTTAATTCATTGTGGCTCAAATGGAGGACTATGCAGTACTCTTTTCTGCTCACCTGAATGGGGCCCTTCTATCTTTTGAACAATCCTGCCCCAAATTGTCACTTGACTCTATTCTCCCTTCCTTTTCTAACTCTCATACTTTCACGCTTTCCACACCAGAAGCCCATTCTTCATTTTTACCTCCTGAAAATAGTCTTTGAAAGAAACCCACAGTCTCTCAAAACCACAGTTGGATCATTCAATATTGTTTTGGGTAAGGATTTCCCATTCTTCTCCAAAGAAGCCAAGTAATGTGGAAAAGAAAAATGACTATATATTGAGCAATTATGAGTAGAAGGAAAAGCTAGCACAATTGGGATTCTGGGTGAATGGAATTTTCTGGATACTTCAGGATTAGTCTTTCTGTAGTGTCCGAGCATACTTTTTGGTGTCATGATGACATTTTGTTGGTGGAGGATTTTGCATAGACCCAAGGTCATTGTTCTGGGCAGCCATGGCCTTCCATGGTGGCTCAGGTAAATCTAACATTGATATTTCTTTTTTCTTGTGAGATGTAGTAGATCAAAGAAGTTTTATATTTTTTTCTTCATTCTTGGGTCCTAGAGGCTCTCTCTTGATTTTCACTACAGTCTATATATTTTTAAATGAAAATAATATTAGTCCAACATTTGTAATGTTGAGGGGGCAGCTCAGTATGTCTTACTCTGCCATTTTGCCTTAGCTCACTCTGACACCTTGAGTGGAAATCGATCCTGGGTCTGTCTCTAAACTACCAGTGCTGAGGCCATCCATAGAGGCAGGTGTTTATGTAATCTTATTTTACACAGTTTGTCCAGTAGCTCATTTCACTGAAGTGAGCAAGAAGGAGAAATAATATGCTTAATAAGTTAACCATTCTGCTACTTTTAATCCTTATGACATACTTGAAATATAGGCATTTATTATTCACATCTTGGTGCCCAAGGAAACTGAAGCTTAAAGAAGTTAAGAAAGTTTCCTAAGGTCGGTAAGAAACTGAGAAGATTTGAATTTAGAGTTTTCTGCTTTCAATACAGTTGATACCCTTACTCATCCACATGGGCTTGGAGGTAGTCCAAATCTGGAAGACTCCTTTCTATCAACTTGTAAATCTCAAGCAAGAGCCCCCAACAAAGGTCTGACGGTACCATACTGTCGTCAGCCCAACCCTACTGCATCTCTCCATCTTATGAGCTCTTCTGTCTTCCTGTCTCCTTCCTCAGCAAACAAACTTGTCATAAGCTCAGCCTGTGATCAGTTTTCCTATCATCTCAAATGTGGGTTCATCACCCAAACTGGTGATGTCTGGCTATGCAACTTGGCCAAGCCTGACATTTCTGAACTTAATTTACCTGTCTGCAAATAGAGACTAACAATTATTCACATTAATATACATTGTCCAGGTACATCCCCATTTCCATGGTTTTATTTTGGCTTTAGGGAATTTAATTAATTAATTGCTTTAGAAGTAGCTCAGTTCATGTAGTTTGTTCTCACATCTCTATGAAGTAGTCACGTTTTTATTTCCATTTTAAGAACTGGGAAACTAAGATTAAGTAGTTAATTCTTCCAAAGTTACATATCTGCAAAGTGAAGGAGCTTGTTTGAATTAAGTACTCAAACACACAGCACTACCTTCTACAAAGAAGGATAAAGTGTCCTTGTTTTTCATGGAACAAAATCTAAAGCCTGTGAGTCAAGTTCACGACCACATTCACACATCAGCAGAAGAAGTTTAAACACAAAGGTGTTTAAACACAGAGGTGGACTTTAAGGATGTGGCTCTTACGACAAAAGCTTATGTCTCTCTTCAGACTTACAAGAATGGGGAGACTCAAAGGTTCAGTGCTGCTCATGCCATGAAATAAATTCTGTTTGGATAAAGCCTCCAGTCACAGCTCCCACTGTCTGCGAATATCTGGAGGCTACCCAAGACCTTCCTCAAGCAGTCTTGTCTTCTGTGGTCCTTGTCCACTGAGTGAGCCTGCTGGCTCTATGCCCACGACTGCTTCTGGGATTTATGGCCAGGGCTGCCCTCACGACTGTGGGGAAGCCCTCCCACAGCCTCCTTACCCTGCACTGTGGCCTGAAGCCTGAGCACCTGCCTTTTTCAGAAGGCATTGCTCCCTACTGGCAAGGTGCCCATCGTGGGTGACAGGGGCCAAGGCCACTGTAGGAAAGGAATGAATAGAGAGACAACTGGATTCTGTGCCCTCATTTTGGCAAAGAAAAATGAGAATTTGAGTCCCAGTGACCAGCCCCGGAATCTTTAAGGGAGTTTAGATTTTGACTTGGCCCGGAGTAACCTACTGTTGGATCTGCTGGTACCACTGTTGCCAAAAAGCCCAAGAATGACCTGGAGCCCTCTCCCAGGGAGCTGTCTGGCCCCAGAAGCCTCTTGGATGTGCAACCGGGAGGCTGTGTTCTTCAGGCAGTGTGCATCTCTCCAAAAGGCCAGCTGAGGCTGGAAGGAGAGCTCGGGAAAAACAGCGAGCTCCCAAGAGTTGATGGTTGTGTTTTATGCTCCAGCGTTCCCTTCTCCCTTCCTTCAACTTTCTCTTTTCTCTCCCATCATTGAATCAGTAAATTTCAGGTCCAGAAATCAGGCACACAAGCTTAAATATCATATAGCTTCTCTTATGTGAGAAACCTGAAGTATTAGTAAATTAAAGAGCAAAATACAAGATAGATAATAGGAAAGAGGGAGATAGATCTTCTGAAGAAGAGAAAGAGACCAAGAGATGGAGGAAGCGTGGAAGAAGAGAATGAAAAAAGAATTAAGATGTGTTATGTACATGTACCAACTCCCCACAATGAATGTAATCACTGTATATTGCAAACATAAACTAATAAAAATGTAAACTAGCTTGCCTTATAATTAGCTTGTGACTCTAGGAAAACTACCTAAACCCTCCCTGACTCAGCTTTGTCTTTATCTATATAAGATGATAAATCTTTGCAGTTTCTTTTTTTTTTTTTTTCCTCTCATTGAGTTCATTGGTACATTTTGGGCATACAGTACAGTTACATTCATCATTGGGATCTCATACCTTTACATGACAGGTCTTGGTTCTCATTTTTTCCCCTTGTCCCTGCCTTCCCTTCAACCCCTCTTCCCTCCCCTATTTACAAATACTTTATTTCCATTTTTTCCTTTTCTCATATTTTTTCTTTTCCTTTATTACCTTTCCCCTATCCTTCCCACTTTCCCTACACCTTTAGCCCTTTTCTTCCTATTTTACATTGTCTATTATATCATTAGGATCTTATGGTGCATTATAGTTTTTCACACCACAGAAATATTCAGTATTTATACATGTGTGACTTATTTATTTCACTTCGGAGTAAATCCTCAATATGTATCCATTTTCCTACTTTGCAGTTTCTAAGAATAAAAAATAGCGGGAACTGAATTCCCAATATTTATTTATTTAGTTTTATTCATTAAGTTTATTGGGACATTTTAGGTATATAAGATGACATCATTGGGAATTTGTAACCTTACATGATGTATTTTGGTTCTTATTTTTTCCCCCATTTCCCTGCCCTGTCTTCCACCCCTCCACTCTTCCCTATTTATAAAGACCTTGTTTCCATGTTTTCCTTTTCTCATGTTTATTCGTTTCCCAATATTTAATATTGACACTTTAGTATTTCTGTTACATGGTATGGTAAAGAAACTAGATAAGGAATTTTCCTTATGTCAGATAATACTAGGTCTTTTACTGCAGATTGAGACTTTTAGGAATAAGTCCTTAATTAAGGTTCAAAAGCTTTTAGTAAAAATGTACTTGTATTAGAAGTGTGGAAGAATATGACAGAATTGGTGAAAGGATTGGTTTCACGGTTACCTCTCTGAGTGTAAAGCTCTCTCTGTCCTTCTGGGTCTCTCTAGGTCCCTGCCTATATGTCAGTGTTGTCTTTTATCTGTCACTAAACAACATATACACACTTGCGCACCATACTCCCTTAGGTGTCCCTTAGGACACCATACTCCCTGAAGAGTGGGAAATGATAAGTTAATTGCCCAAGCTCTTGAGACAGCAAGAACTTCTCTGTGATGATGGATGGGCTCAGGGCCCCTGTCAGTAAAGACTCTTTTGGTCAATGAAGCTGACCATGGGGACATGTTGGAGGAGAACTAGTATGACAAGGGCAGGTTCCAGGGCAGGCTGGTGTCAGAAGTACCTTGTGAGTATTTCATTGTTCCGGGTTACAGTCTATTTGCACTGTACCAAGCTCTGTATTTTCCTGCCATGTGATGTCTGGTGTGCTCTAGACACACAACAGATAACCACATCCTAAAACGGGATAATCAGAAGCCCAGCTATCCAACCCAGGGAACTTTGCAAGGTCAAAGAGGAGGATATTAATGCAAAATGCAGAAGATAATTAAGAGGCTGTGTATTCAAAATGTTCAAGGCTAATTATTTGAGCATGCTTCTCGATTGAGAATGAAGGATTGGAGGGAGGAGAAAGAAAAGGAAAGCAAGCCTCTTATCTGAAGTTGGAATCCTTCCCTGAAGAAGCACACATCTGGAATTCATTCCTTGCAGCAGTGAGCCACACTCTCTCCGAACCTGCCTAGGCGCTGCACATTTGTGACTGAGCGCAGCCTGTGTTTTGCAAGGGACAGAGAGAATTATCCGGCAAATATTCTTACCAAAGTTAGTTTTCAAGCTGTGGCTCATAAATATACAGTATTTCAGTGAAAAAGTACAGAATGTCCTCCTGGGGTCGACAACCAAATAGTTTCATAAATAATCTTCTTGACACGTGCAAGATGTTAACATTTTTGAGGTTTTGGGCAGGGGCGGATGCAGATGTAATTGCTCGTTTCAGTTTGGAGCCACAACTGGACTTGAATGTTACCTCCTGGGGCCCCTGGAAATGTTTTTCTTGGCTTCAGAGTCCTTATGTTGCTTGTCAGCAGTGAGGACAAAGGCTTCTCAGAAGACTCTGGGCCAGGGCAGAGCGCTGCACAGGTGTCTAACCAGAGCAGCAGTCCACAGGGGACATCAAATAAAGGGCAGTTCCTTATGCAGGAAGAAGCTAGGCTGAGCCAAAGTACTGACTGTTATAGAAGTGGTGAGTGCCTAGCCTGGGGGATGTTTGCATAAAAAGGTGAGAAAGTTGCAGAGAAAGTTCCTATCTTGATAGTTTCTTTCTTTCTTTCTTCTTTTTTTTTTAATAGCAAACTTTGTTGGGCCTCGGATTTAGCTCAGTGGTTCCACAGGGATCCAAGTTCAATCCCAGGTACCAAAGGAGAGAAAAAAAAAAAAAAACCCAAAAAAACCAAAAAACAAATATTGGACAGGTTCCAGAGTGGGCTAGATCAAACACTGAAGTTTATGGAGATTTTAGCACAACTGCATCTTTAAATAGGGGGTAGGACACATTGAGGTTTATAAAAAATGTTTCACACTGATACTGCCATGTTGCTAGAACCCGAGCTTAGCTACATGCTGAGTTTCATCTGGATATAATGAATGATGTGAGCTTCGTAATTATCATTTATGTGGTGTGTTAAAAGTTTTCCACCACTGAACCCCCCATCTACAACTGTAGTTTAACTCCAGAATAGCCCTGTGGCTATGATCCAGGGTGGATCTGGATCATTTCCATTTTAGAGATGGGAATGTAGAAGCCAGGTGAGAAAATAACTGACTAGGACTTCCAGGTAATAAATGTAAAGACAAGGATTTGAATTTAAGCCTTGGCCTGTTTTGGCCATGTGTATGTTGAGTCTGAGTTTTGGCAAGGGAATCCATTTACTACAGAACACATAGTTTATAGGGTTATTTATGATAATTACTCAAAAAGTCAAATGCAAAGGAGTGCAACAGATTAACCACACACTAGGGGCCCAAGAATCCAGCTTGGGGCCTTGTTCCCAGCAATGTCCCCTGTAATCCCAGCTAAAGGCTTAGAGCCTGAGGCAGTGTCCTCCATGAGTTTAGCCAATGTCCTAGAGCCCATAACAGTGTCTCATGCTTGTCCGTATTGAGGATCTGCACCTGGAGGGAGGCCCGTGGTACAAGTCACAAAACCCATGCCAGTGAGATGAAGGACCTGTGCCACCAAGCTGAAGAATCCACACTGGGACCAGGAAGCGATGCTCACAGTGAAGATCAGACATCCCTGATAAAAGCAGCAGCCATTCCCAGAGACAGCAAGGTCCTGAGCTCCTCCTTCGATGAGAACAGCCTACTTTGCTTCAGGAAAAGCAGAAAGCTTCTCCTAGACAATCAACAGGCTGTGATCTTCGCCTCCAGTTCACTTTTTATGGCTATTGGTAACAATCCTCAGGTGTTTCAGTTCAGCTGGACGTTACAAGCTATTAGTTAATCTGCTGCAGTGTGTTAGCAAGTGGTTGGTTTATCCGACATCCTAGAAAAGTAGAGAGCAGGACCTGAAGGAAGTGAGTGCTGGGACAGAAAGATTTTAATGGGGAACAAGAAGAGAAAGCCCTGGGTATGTGAGGACTCTGTTTCAATGGGAGAAGATCAACAGTATCCAACTTTTATTAGGCCTTAACCAGGCACTGAGAGGATGACCAGTCACACCAGCTTTCACACATTACCTTCTGGTGCTGACAGTAGTGGTAGATACAGTATTGTCATGGTTTCTGAGGTATGAGAAGGGTATTTGCAACTCCAACTTAAAATATATCAACAGATCACATAGCATCCTGCTTCTAAAGGTGTTTCTAAATTCGCCAGGAAGGCAGGAACTTAAAATTTTAAAGTAGGGTAAGAAATCTCTCTGTCCTCTCATTTGCTAGCTATATTGTCGTTCAGTACAGTGACTAAAAAGGTCTAAATCAGTTTTCAGTGGAAATTATTGATAAAAATAATAGCAATAACCACCATTAGGACAAAAAGGGAAAGTAGCAGGGGTACAAGCTCAGTAGTATAGGTTTATTTCAGAACAAACCTGAGAGGTACTGCTCTGGCCCTAGAGATCAGACCAGTTAACTCTCACACAGGCTATAAGGTTTTTATGGGATCAGAAGCATAAAAGTGGGGTGGTGATGTGGGAGGAAAAAGTCAAAATGGGATTCCTAGGAGGAGAGCTAAGTACACAGGAGATGTAGCTGTTCACCCAGGTCTGGGCTTAAGGATGTACAAGGAGTTGTGTGTTTTATGTGAAGAGCAGAGCTGAACAACTGGGAAATTACAGGGTGTAGCTCTGCCTACTGGGCCTTATCAACCCTCAGTGTTACATGTGCATCGGGTATAAAATCATAGCAAAGGGAAGAGATTTAAAGTAGTCTCTGCTTAGACCAGGATGGTGGTTGTTGGAATCCTTCATTCGAGCCTTTGTGGTTAGGTAAGGAAAAATGGGTGGTACATCTCTTTCTTAACTGCTTCCTGCTGATTAGGAGGTGGTGGTGGTAGTGGGGTTGTCTGGACTGAAGAAGGAGAACCATACTGATGTGGGCCTTAGCAACCACCTGTGAAATGGCGGTAATCCTGCTGGTGAGAAATCTTTGAAATATTGAATAGACATGGCAATAGTAGGTGAGTAGAAAGAGGAGAGTAGGCATTGCAAAAGGAAGAATCCGAGATAAGACAGTGGACTTCCATGAATCCCATGAAATTTGCAGGGTGTCCTGAGACATTTGTTATACTACCTGGACCTTGGTGTCTATTTCCTGGAGAGATGTAGTTACCTCACAGTGGTTATCTGGAACAAAAGTATAGCATGTTGTATGAAACACGGCGTAAGTGTTCCTCTGGGTAGACTTTGTGTGGGGGTGTGTTAGTTACTTTTATCTTGTTGATGAGACAGAATACCCGACACACAAAGCTGGAGGGGAAGGGGTTCATTTGGCTTACAGTTCGTAGAGGTTTCAGTCCATAGCAATCTGACTCTAAGGCAGGGTAGATGGCAAACAGGCATTGCTGAGGAGAAACGACATGGTGTGTGCACAGGTCAGCAAAGACAACAAGAAGAATTTAGCAGAAGTCTCCCAGCCCCTTTTATCTTATTCAGACTGCTTATGGCTCGTCTCACTCACACCTTTAATCCTAGTGTCTTTGAACCTAGCATGTCATCATGCGTCAATTCCAGCTTTACACCCTCTACATCAAGCCTATGACCACATGAGGCTTTGACGGGAGATCTAGACCCAAACCATAATAGGGGTCAGTGGATCCCAGTCAGTTTTTGGTTTTTTTTTAGATGGGGACTCACTATGTAGTTGAAACTGACGTGGAACTCACTGTGTAACCCAGGCTGGTCTTGAACTCACAGTGATCCTCCCGAGTGCTGGGATTAAAGGCATGAGCCACCACGCCCAGCTGATCCTAGTCACTTTTATCTTTGGTTCCATTTGCATGATCACTGAGAGTTTGGCAGTCTCTAGGTTAGAATAAACAAAGTTTATCAGGAGAGTAAAGCACATATGAACAGAGCATGAGCACCAGAATGGAAAGGCAGATGAGGAAGGAGTCCTGTCCAGACATTGTTCTTTTTTTTTTCTTTTATTGATTTTATTGGTACATTTTACATATACAGTACAGTTACATTCGTTATTGGGATCTTGTACCTTTACATGACATGTGGTCTTGATCCTCATTTTTTTCCCTTGTCCCTGCCCTCCCTTCACCCCCTCCTATCCTCCCCATTTATAAACACTTTATTTCCATTTTTTTCATTTTCTCATATTTTTCCCCTTACGACCTTTCTCCTACCCTTCCCACTTTCCCTATGCCTTTAGCCCTTTTCTTCCCATTTTACAACGTCAGGTATCTCATTAGGATCTTGTGTACTCTTACAGTTTATTCACACCAGAGAAACTATTCGGTATTTACACGTGTGACTCATTTATTTTACTTAGGAGTATATCCTCAAAATGTATCCATTTTCCTATGAATGACTCTAATTTCTCATTCTTTATGGCTGAGTAGTGTTCCATTTTATAGAAAAACCACAACTTCTTTATCCAATCTCCAACTGATGGGCAAATGGCCTGTTTCCAAGTTTTAGCTATTACAAACTGTGCCGCTATAAACATGGGTGTGCATATATCACTCTGGTATGATTCTTTTAATTCTTTTGGAAAGATACCCAGAAGAGGGATGGCTGGGTGAAATGGAACCTCTAGTCCAGCTCTTTGAGGTATCTCCTTATTGATTTCCATAGTGGTTGCCCCAGTCTGCACTCCCACCAACAATGGAGAAGGGTTCCTTTTCTCCCCACAACTCTGCCAACATTTGTTATTGGTTGATTTCTTGATAGCAGCCATTCTTTGTGGAGTGAGGTAGAATCTCAGTGTTATTTTCATCTGTATCTCTCCAATGAACAGTGATGTAGAACATTTTTTCACATATTTACTTGCTGCTTTGACTTCTTTGTCTGAGAAATGTCTGTTTATTTCAGATGCCCATTTTTGAATCGGGTCTTTATATTTGCGGGGGCTCAGACATTGTTCTTAAGGAACTAAAATAGCAGTTGTAACCAGCTGGCTTCTAGACCTATCTGTAGCTAGAAACTCAGCAGGGGTCAGTAATATGAGCTATTGTTTATGTTGACCCTATGTTACTGTTATTTTAATATGTTCTGGGTCATATCTTTTTGCTGAGTGCTTAAGACCAAGTTAAAGTGAGATCTGTGTTAATCAAAATTAACCTTTTGCTCTCTACCAGAGTTAGTCAAGTTTCCTCAGGCATTGCTTTTGAAACCGTGTGAAGAGCCTCTCAGCTCCTCTGTCAGTGTCAACCTCTAGAATGTGGCTTTCCATGCAGGCATGTCTGGTGACCCTTCTTTTAGCATTCTGTATACTGATTGATTCCTGTCTTGGGGGTCCAACAATCTCTCTGTCCAGGAGGTTGGACTTACCAAAGTTGTAGGATCCTGTAGAAAAGTTCTCCTCATGTCTTGGGTCCTTGTTGATCTTAAAGGACTAGGGTCCAAATATTGGCTGTTCTCTTAGCCTGGTTATGTTTCTAGCTTTGGTTTCTAAACTTCAGTTGTTTAACATCAGTGAAACCCGTATTGTAGTGGGAGCAATAGGTTTAATCTTATGATTTTGATATAAACCACATTAATTATATATATACGAATGCCCAGGGAACTATTATTTCCTTACCAATTGTGGTGTCTTAAAAGTTGAATCCCTGCAGAATATTGATAGATGAGACTTATAAAGCTTTATAGAAGACTTGAGAACATAACATTATAGCATAACAATCATGATGACAGCAGTATATTAAATGACATGAAGAAACTTTTGCTTAAATTTGTCATCCTTCAATTGAATGCCATCTAACAAGAATGCACCTGTCCGTAGATGTACCTCGTGGGACATTGCCTGGACAGCATAATATTTGAATGTCTCTAAGTACTGAACGTGTACATAACATACACAGAACAATGCTGGCTGCCCCACGATGGACTGGCATGCACAGCTAGAAAACAGGTGAAGAACAGCCCAATCTTTGAGCCTATAGGTTTACCACCATAAATAACTTTGGTCTGGAAGTCACCAGTTTTTTTAGTTTTGCATCTTTGAAAACCTGTATATTTGGGAAACAGATGCATTTAATACACCAAGAAGTCAACAGCAATGAGTGTCACAAACCAGGTTGAACTGTCTAAAGATAGAGCTCTAGCCTCCTTCTTCTCACGGACCAGTATAGGTGTGTCTGTTAGTTTTGCAAAAAACTGATGTCCAGTATCAATTTTAGAAAGCCTTTGTCTGAAACACTAGTTAGACCAGAGAGAAGAGTTGGGACCTGGGGAGGGTGTTCTTGAGTTGTTATGTGGTTTAATTTGACTGGCTGCCAACTGACTCCAAATAGCCTTAAATGGCGAAATTATTTTAGTACCAGCAGAAAGCAGAAAGAAGAGCAAGTTAACCCTGTAATTGTGGTCTCATAATTTACAATGTACAAGAAGTATTTTAAGGACATCAACTAACCAAATATATCCACTTAAATTAGAGGCCAAATGTAAATTTATCAATTTTTGTTTTCCTAGGTGTAAGTTTTTTTATTCTCCTTTTCCACCTGATCCCTGTGAGTGAGTTTTTAAATGTTAGAAATTCATTTGTTTATTTAGACTTGGATGGGATTCTAGAGGCAGTGAAAGTGAGGCTTTAATAAGTTTGGCTCTTCTGAAAACCTGTATAAACAGCTTTCTATGGAAATCTCAAAAGGAGCCAAAAGAAGAAAAAGAAATGGTTGAGCTTAAAGCAGGTCCTTGACCCTTTGTAAAAATACCGATGGAAGTTTCTTTTTTTCCTGTTTAATCTGTCCCAGTTTGGGATAATTTACTGACTTGACTTTTGCTGTGTTTACGCCTTCCTTTTTATAAAATAGACAAATAGACCCAGTTGGCATATAGTATTGTAATGTAGAGCCTCCTTTTAGGGCCTAAAAAATAGACTTTTAGGCCAAATATTCCCATTTATTTATTTATTTTCCTCATTGAGTTTATTGGTACTTTTTAGGTTTACAGTACAGTTACATTTACCATTGGGATCTTGTACCTTTACATGGTATACCTTGGTTCTTATTTCGGAATATTCCCTTTTAAATGGAGAAGTGAAAGAATATTTAAAAGGCAACTCAAAGGGTTATCTGCTGGAATGTGAGAAATTTGGGTGCCTGTAGTGACTGATAAGAGGGTGGCTGGGAGTGCATAGCCCTGTGTTGGGGCGTTTTCCCAACGCAGGAGTAGGGACCTGGAGATCTCTAGTGGACATGGCCCGGCCATGTCAGAGAAGACTTTTCTGTGTGATTGGACAGGTGTTCTATCTCCAATGTCTTTGGAAGCCCACTGCAGATTCTGGCCCTGTTAGACCTCCTGGGAATCTGGGATGGTCCTATGCTTCCAAGCAGGCCTAGGGGGAAGATAGGGGCCAATCTTACCAGTCTTGGGCTGGATAGTGAAGTGTCCGGTATTTAGTGGAAGGTTAGCAGGAAATGGGAAATTCCCTCCTGGAGCTGGTAAGGAACAAGCGCAGAAAGAGAGGGACAGGAGGGGCCGAGTAGGTCACAAAAGGAAGAGGTGGGGGACATTGGGGTAGTCCCCTCGACCTCTTCCACATGTTGGGCACCAAATGTTAGGACAAAAAGTAAAAGAAGCAGGGGTATGAGCTCACAGGATAGGTGGTCTCTGCTTAGACCAGGATGATGGTGGTCAGATTCCCGTAACCACTGTCCTGAGTGCTGAGCTTATACATCGGTTCTAGCGTTAAGGAGTTGATATGTGGAAACAGTTTATTGAGTGGGCTGAAGTCAATGGGAGCACAAATAAGAAATGGATTTCTTTTCTCCTCTAAATGCTGCACTCCCAAATGCTCCATAGATACCCTTGTACAATTTGATGACATCTTGGATTAATCCATGCTCTTTCTCACCAGGTTAGGTTAACAAGAACTGTTCTGGTCACTCACACTCAGTTTCAGGTATTAGATGGTCACTTGGAGACTGTATCAAAACTTCAACCCCCCCAGTCCCAGTTAAAATCCCCCCAGCTTCTAACTTGGGCTCCTGGGGTCTGTAGTGAGTAAGGGAGGGGAGCAAGAGATCTCTTTTTTACTTTCCCATCTCTGTGGCTGGTTCCTTCAGAATTGGGGTAAGGGGTGAAGGTTAAAGAAAAAAGGATTCTTTTACACAAATAATGCAGTTGGCCATCAGTGTTCTCTTTAGGAGAGATGCCCTCTTGCTAGGTCACGTGGCTGCACATGCAGATTCCCAGACCCCTGCATGAATGTTCAGGCTGATCTTTTATGGCAACTCCTGGCACCTGTCCTGGTTGCCCACTCCATGTATCTTATTTCTGGGGGCCGACAAGGAAGGCTCAAACTGTGTGGGCTTCCTCTTAGTCCGTGGGAAACTCATGTCTTTTCTTGCCAAATGAGAGTGGGCTCTTCCCTACCAAGCCCCATATTCTGTCTACTTTCTCTCCTGCCTTCTGTAATGACCAGGCTTGGAGGTCCTGAATACCACCAAATGCCTATGGTGTTGTGCCGGGTGCCCTCCCGCTGCTCTTGACTCCTGTCCCACAGTGGCATTAAATCTTTCCATTCTGCATCATTGTAAAAACCTATTCAGGTGTGGGGCCCCTGCCTCCGTTCTCCTAAGTAACCCCAATCTCTGTGAATGTTTCTCTTAGCTGCACCCCCTTCCTCTAACACACTTGGCTTATAAGGAGGCCTTTTAATTTCCTGTCTTCTATTGTTGGTTAATGGGATTATCATTGCTGAGGTGGTTTTGCTATCCTGTCTTTATTGTGTGCTCAATGGAATTAGCACCTTTGTATAATATATAGGATATTTCTATTGTGTTCGTTGTGGGGCTCCTAAATGAATTTTAGAGGCAGCGGATGTTTGAATTTAGCATCATCTTTATACACCTATAGTGTAGAACAACACATTCTGGATGGCTCTAATTATCTTCATTTAAAGATTAGGACACTGAGGCTCAGAGAGTTGAGCAATTTGCCAAAAAGCACACAGCAAGGCTGTGACAGAACATAAATTGAATCTCACTCTGGTCTGTCTGATCCCAAAGCAAGAGCTCTTAACATGGAAAGTGAAGAAAATCACTGGCCAATAGGTCTGAAGACATAGTTAAGATAGGAGAGGTGGGAAGGGCAACATTCTTAAATCAGTGTCCCATTCATAGTTGCTTTCTTTTAAATGTTCTTTATTAGACTAAGAAAACAGTACCTGAAAGCCTTGATTTTGATTGTCTGTTGGTAATGGTGTGGCTGAAGTGGCTCAGGTAATTCACACCTTGTGAAAACCCAATCGTTCCAGCCTTAATCGACAAGCCATAGAGGGCTCCATTAAGGTGGGGTGGCAGGTGTGAAGTGCAAACAATGGTGCCATTAGAGTTGACAACAGAAGTATGATTAAAGAGCTGCGCTAACCAGCATTCCCTGTGTGATGTCAGTCTTTGCTGATTGCGTTCAAATCTGTGATCACTTTTATGTATTCCCTGTAATAAAGCCGTTGGAAATAGAACTGAATAACTGGCCCTTTTGCACATAAGAATACTGAGCTCCATGAAGATGAAGTAATACCCAGTTTTCCCTAGCAGGTGAATGGCAGAGTAAGGATCAGAAATACCATCTCCTCCCCCAGAATCCTTGCATCAAGTGAGATTGTTCAAAGTATAGTACATTCAGGAAGGCATCAGAAAAGCAACTGTTCTTGGCTGTGAAGCCGGAGGTCCAGCTGGGCTGTGCTTCTTTAGGTAGCAGGGAGAGGTCTTTCCACCTGCCTGAGTCTCAGTTTTGTTCAGTCTCCCTGACTGTGCTTTTATTGTATGCCTTGTGAGTGTATGTATGCATGTACGTGTGTGCATGTGCATGTGTTTGCTTTTTTTTTCTAGAAGACAAATAAAAGACTGAACATTGATAAGACAATCTTGATTCTGTCTTACCCACTTCTCGGGTCTGAATGAACTATCTTTCACATTCCTTTCCTGTCTGTGAAAAATATTTTCAGTAATAACATTTACTTGTCAAGCGCTTCCTATGTGTTAAGGTGTTGTGCATGGTGGTTAACATGCACTTTTTCCTCATTCCATTCCACAGCCATAGGAAGAGGTATTTCACATCCTTAATTGCTTCTCCAACACCCTTGAGGTCAACTGGGTTTCAAAATTCAGCATTATTATTATTTTTTAGATTTTAGAAAAGTCACATGGTACACATATTATACATTATTCAACACCCTCAACAGAGACTACAGCAGCGTATTGCTAACAAGCACATTTATATTTCTGTGGTGAAATGTAGAAACAGGAAAGATAAATAAAAGATATAAATAGGTTTGTCAACTTTTACACCCAAGTCAGTAATGAAGTTTGTGGTTTTCAGAACTCTTTGGACTGTGGAATTGCAAATGAGGGATTATGGATCTGTATTGCTATGCTGGTTTCACAGAGGGAGATAGAGAAGTTCAGAGAGTTTCTTCTCCTCCAGGCCAAAAGGCTGCTAACTGAGAGGTTAGATACAAACCAGGCCTCCTGTCTTTGCACCGGTTCCCAGATAAAGCTTCCTTGGAACAGTTGTTTCTGGAAGCATCATACAGGGACATTTGTACCAACAGGCAGCTGTAACTTCATTCATTGAAGTCTGGAGCAGTAGAGTCATTAGAATCTCTTAATCTGGTTTTAAGAACACATGTAATCTATGATGTCTAAGTATTCTATGCTCCAAATCCTTGTTAATAAAGTGCCCTCCGTGGACCAGCCACACTAGCATCATTGGCAGCTTGCAAGAAACATAGGGTTCTCAGGGCCTACCTAGGGCCTGCAGGATCGAAAATATGTGTCAACAAGCTCCTCAGGGAGTTCATGGGTATAGACCAGTTTGAGCAGCTCTAGCCTGAAGTACTCTCCTATGCACGTTCTCAATACAACCCCACATCCTAGGTGCTACTGTCATCCAGTTTAGGTAGGAAAATTGAGGTGAAGAGAGATTAAAAGATTTGGCCGAGGCCTTACAACTGGTATGCTCCTGTCATGAATATAGGTCAGCCTGACTCAGGGTCCAGGCTGCTCACACTATGTTCTTTCTTGCAAGCAGAAAGTGAAGCCAGAAATAGCCTCAAGAGCTTTGGATGGGGCTCTTCCCCTGAAATGCTTAGGAGAAAGATGCAAACCCAAGCTGCTGATCAGTGGCTTCAAAACAGCTTCCCTCTACTTGTCCCCACCTTTCTCCTTCAGCTTTTAACATCTGATAATACCCACCATAAAGCTGTTCACATCTTTTCTCATTCTCCTCCTGCTAGGCACATAGTGTGACTTTGCTTCCTAATTCCATTTGAACAGACATGGACACATGACCACATGGCCAGTGAAATGTGAGAGGAAGTGATGTGTGTCATTTCTGGGGCGATGCTGTTCATTGCCGATGCTAGACTGCACAGTAACCCTTGACCCTGGCAACAGGGGTCCTGGAAGAACATGGGGAGATGGAAGACTCCATTAATTAGCCTGTGTCCCTAGTATTTACAAGGAGTCACCACCAACCCATGGTGGACACATAGCGTGAAGGGGAAAATCTTTGTGCTTTTAAGCTGCTGAGGTTTGGGGGGTTGTTTGCTACCCTGGTGTAACTCATCCATTCTGGCTGATTCTCTGACTCATCTTCCTTTCCTCTAGAGACTGATTTACTCTGCAGGAATGCTAGCCAGCAGCTCCGTGGGTGGGAAAAATGTACCTGCTTTTATGTGCCCAAGCTAATAGCCTCTTTTTCTCTACTGCCTGTGAGAGTTCCTCTCTTTCTCTTCCTTTCTCAGTGTTAAATATATTTCTGATTTGTTTTCCTTGTTGAACCTCGACAACTCCTTATTTTCCAAGGCTATTTTTAGTGGCTGCATTCTACCCTGAAGGAAATAGTTCACGTCTTGGTACCCAGGGCTTTTTTAGCTCCTTTTAATGGGAGCGGATAACACATATCAACAATTCTTTTAGCCACCATGTCATTTCCCCAAGAGGCTCAGAGAAGAACAAAATGTCTCCATAAAATGAGTTTTGGTTGTTAGTCTCTAACCTCCTCATGGTGCGTGATCCTCCCCACAAGGAGATTTCAACTGTGTTCCTTAAACCTGGTGATTTTCTAGGTCTACCGAATCAGTCTCTGGGAGTGGGCTCAAAATCCTATGTCCTTTACTCCCTGGGCCATTTATCTATAGATATTTGAGGATGCATAGTTAGGAAGTCTTGAGTTGTCCCTGTGTCTTATACAGAGAGGCATACATGTTGTTCGGAGCTCATCCATATGCATCACGAAGTCATACTTGGCAAAATATAGTTAAAAGTATATTCTTTAAAGGTGTTGATAGTAACTTTATTTATTATCGTGAAAACTTGGAAAGCAACCAAGATGTCCTACAGTTGGTGGATAAATAACTGTGGTGCTTTCAGATTGAGAAATATTAATCAGTGCTACAAAGAAATAAGCTGGTAAGCCGTGAAAAGGTACAGATAACCTTAAAGTGCATATTACTATGTGAAAGAAGCAATCTGAAAAGGATGCATATGATATGATTCCAGCTATATTACATTCTGCAAAAGGCAGCCTACAAGTACAGTAAAGGGTCAGTGGTTGCCAGAGGTGTATGGGGGGAGACGAATGAATAGTTAAACCACAGGAAATTTTTAGGGCAGTGGAACTAGTGTGAATCCATGATGGCAGATTCATGTCATTACAAATTTATCAAAACCCAGGGAATGGGCAACGTAAGAGTGAATCTGAACGTAGACCATAGACCTTGCGTGACTATGATATGTAAATGTAGATTAGTCAGTTTAAAAAATTTCCCTTTCTGGAGTATGTTAATAGTTAGGGAGCCTGTGGATGAGTGTGGGCAAGGGGCATAAGGCTGTTGCCTCTTCTTTCTCCTTGATTTTTCTATGCACCTAAAAGTTCTGTAAAAATAAAGCTTATTTTGGGAAAAACACCAACATTGTCTTCAATGCTTCAGAGGAAATTATGTCTCCTTGAGAAAGGAAGGAATTGGAATGTCCGTCCCAGAGCACTGTAGAGTTGCCATTTGCCACTCAGTGCCTTCCATCTGCCCAGCAGTTTCACTCAGGACAGACGAAGGATCAGAGTGTAGCTGCAATTGTATGTGGAAGTCTGTAGGCCACAGGCTCAAATCAGGACCTGTTTGTAGCAGATAATGATCCATTTCTTGTCTGGCAATTTGCAGCCAATTGTCTGCACACTGTCATCATAAGGAGATGTATGGGAAGTTAGGACCTCATATCGTGTGCGTCTGTTATGTAAGGGCCATGATCACAACAGTTTGTGCAGATCAAAAAGAAAGCTAGGCTAAGAAATCAGGTAGATGAGAGTAGCACAAACCCCAAAAGCATCTAGAGGTAGGAAGTCCATGCAGACTGTGGACAGAGTCAAGAAAGAAGCAGAACGCAGAAGCTGTATGATCAGAAGCCAAGTGAATAGTTTTAAATGGAGAGAAGGCAGGAACATCTGACAATAGAACAGCTACTCAACCATTTTCTTCTATAAGGGCAACCACTGTGAAACCAAGACAGCCGCCCCAGAGTCTACTGGTTTGTGCAATTGTGAAGACCCAGTGGGGGCCTTCCCATGGTAGAAAAGAAGTGCTCAGCATTCAGGATAATACTGGTTCATCACATGAACTCCTAAAAGAACATAGTTAGTTTCCACAAAGCCCTCCAGGAAGTCAGCTGCTGAACTGAGGATTTCCCATTCCAAGAAGGAGGAAAAAACAAAACAAAACAAAACAAAAAAGCTAGTTAAAAAAATGGTCAAGGAAGTATCACTATTTTATGCTTATTACCCAAAAGAAATCCTTTCCTCTTAGTCCTAGTTCTATTTAAATTTACTGGCCATCACAATCTTTCCCTTTGGTACAGCTTGTGTAATGGTAACAGTAATGGTAATAGTAGTAATTATTGTAATAAAAAGTAATCATAAAATGTTAGCCACTGTGGAGTCTCTCTGCTAAGGTCAAAGATTTGTTATTGGCCTGGGGCAAATTTTCTGTATTCTGTGGTTTCCCAGCTTTTGTTTCTCTCTGTTAAATCCGTTTTCAGCATAAGATTCAGCATGATTTATACTACAGTGTGAAAAACTAAATGTCAGTGTGATGACTTTTGTAGGGAAAGTGCTCACTGAATTATATTTTAAGTTTTAGCCTGCTGATGTTGGGCTTTAACACTGAGGGTGCAAATCAGGGATGGTTTGGGGGTTGGGGTAGAATTTGAGTGGGAGCAGCCTAGGTGAAGGTGAATGTTGATGTCAGGGGAGATAAGAGGGAATGGAAAAGCCAAAGTCAAAAAATAAATTATTAACAATTTCTAAATATATGAAGCATGGGAGTACAGAAGTTGAGAAATCGTTTCTTATTGAGAATAGTTGAGAATAATTTCTTACAGCTATCAATTCCAGAAAAATAAGCACCAATGACAGCAAATGGAGGTTAAAAGAGATATACTACTAACTTATAGGAGAGGGAGGGAATTAGTATTCAATGGGCATATTATTTTTTGAGCATCTACCATGTAAGAGGCAGATGTGCTAGATGTTGGGAGTAGAAACATAAAAGACAAACTCTGGCTAAATGGCTCATAGAATCATGAGCCTGCTGGATTGTTCGTTCCTCAAAAACAGAAGCGCATTGGCCAGGTCATTGCCACCCCAGATGTGCGCCTTCCTCCTAGTAGGTGCCTGATAGTCACATCACATGAATGATTGAGTCAAGATTGAACCAGCTAGAAAAAGAAGTCTGGTTACCACAGATCCTGTCATTCAGCCTGGGGCTGATTTATTTCTTCCTGGAGGCAGGAGGGTGACTGATAGGGATCTCTGTTCCATTGAAGACTGCTCATCTTTAGTCCCTATTCCTCCATGTGCCGTTTTTCTAGGAAGTTACCTGTTCTTTGGAGAAGGCCAGGTTTCACAAGTCAGACCTGCAACTTCACCAGCCTTCCAAAGGCAAGCTTTCCAGCCTGAGCATTTCCTATTTAATTGTATGTTGTCACCAGTCATCTGCTGTTCCAAGAACAAGAACGCTGCTTCCAAAGAAGATACCTTTTTTGGAGCTCCATTTCCCAAATCTTGTCGACTGGAGTCAAAACAGCGCTTGGCAGCGTGACTGACAACTGCACGTAGCCAAGCAGCACAAGTCACTCCAAGCAAGGGCTGGAATGCTTCCATTTCTCTGTGTGCCTTGGTGGAAAGAGAAGCTGGAGGTGTCGCGGCCAAAAAGCTCCTCACAGACTACTTGCATGTGCCTGGGTGTTCACTGGTGAGGGACACATCTTCAGCGGAAGCTCATTCTCCTTCTTGCTCATCTAAAGCTGTTCCCCATTCCCTTGATGCCCACTGCTGACACCCATGCACAGACCTTTCTGCCTGGAAGAGCTCCTCCCTCCTCTTGTTTTTCTTTACATCTCAATAAACTCTTCTCATCTCATATTTATCAAATGCCATCACAGAAGGACCACTTAATTAACAGGCTGCCATTGTATGGAGGGTGATTTGGAAGCTTAAAGCCATTTAAGAAACTCACACTGTTCCAGATGACGAGACCAGTGGGATGTGCCATCTGGGAGGGAGCTCCTGCCGAAACAGATACCAGTGTTTCTGTGATTAAGGACCTAATTTATAACATCAGAGTATGTTGTGCCATTTGGTTAGGAGACACAGCTCTGAGTGAATGTTCTGTCAGGTCTCACCAAATCATTCAGTATCAAAATATTTGCTCTGGCACAGGGCCCTGGATTATTCTTCTCTTATGTCTATTTTCCTTGTGCAGAGCTGGGCACATTCAAAGAGAATGGAATGAAAACTTGCCAAAGCACTTGCTGTCCTCAAGTGTGACATAGTCAGAGTATAGTTGCTGTATGCTACAAAACCAACTACAGGTGAATCCTCAGTTCCAATGGTTTGTTATGAGACTAATTGATTTTTGACACATGGACCCAAACTTTATTGGAGAACAAAATGCTAGATTTGCCCTTCTATCATCCTGCCTCACTTTAACCTTTATCCCCAACTACTTGATCATTTAACTTACTTTGATTGAGTACTTAGTATATGCCCGCTATTGTGTTGGGCTGCTTGCAGAAACTTTTGAGTTTACACGATCCCCTTAAAATATAACACCTACTGATTTTCTTGTTCCTACAAGAAGCATCTATTCTTGCTAGAAAAATTAGAAAATTAGAAACCTGAGACAAGCGAAATGAAGAAAAGAAGAATTATGTATAACTTCCAGGGAGCTTCTTTGTATATTTCCTCTATGCATCTCTTTGTATATTTCCTTCTAGTCTATTGTGCATGATACTCTGTGTGGATAGTTCCTGCACTACTTCTTTATTAGGCCATTCTTGCTCTCCTGTTTATGCTGCATCTTCTTGACCTTCTGGGAAAGGCCTCCTCACCTCCTTTCTGGCTATTCAAATCCTACTTTGTGCTATCTTTTGGGTTTACCTTCCTCTGGGAGGGCTAATCTCATCTCCATCAGAAAGACAGGACAAGCCTGGGCGTGGTGGCTCACGCCTGTAATCCCAGCCCTTTGGAGGCTGAGGCAGGAGGATCGATGTCAGTTTGAGACTAGCCTGGGCTACACAGTGAGTTCCAGGTCAGTCTCAACTACATAGTGAGACCCTGTCTCAAAACAGAAAGAAAGAAAGAGAGGACATAGGGTCTTGGTTTGACTCTTGGTTTCTTCTACCGAACTAGCTATGAACTTGAGATATTGCTTACTACTTTGAGGCTCAGATTCTTCCTCACTAACATGGATGCAAAATTATTGCAGAATTATTGTCATAGTTAAACCAGGTGAGAAGAACAAAGAGCACATCAGGAAGTGGTGGCTCTCAGATTCTTCTCGCAAGCTCACGGGGGTTGCCCACCACTGGGCCTGGTTGCCTATTCCTTTGTGCCTTCCCATTGTCCCCAGGAGATAATCCCCAGGGGTTGTTGTGGTTCATAAACTCCTCCCCCACTCTCCACCCCAGTCAAGCTCCCCGCTGTTCTCCATCCCAGCCATACCAGTGCTGCCGCCCCACCTTGGGATGGGGGAGGTTGCTTGCCCTGGTCCCTCTGCGCAGAACATGCTTCCCGTCTATCCATGCCTCTTTGCCTTTTCTTATCCTTATCATCCCAGTTTACTTGTCACATCATTGAAGAATTGTGGCTGGGGTCTCTAGGTAATCTCTTCCTACTTCTCACGGTACCATGTACCTGTGTCTGGGAGCGCCTTTGTGGTAGGAATTTCACATTTGTGTCTTTTTTCATTAGTATTTCCCCTTCCATAATTAATATGCACAAGCATGGGCACTGTGCTTGTTTCTCTTCTCTAATGATTTCTAGCACCAATCGACACCTGACACTTAGTAGGTGCTCAGTACATACTGTTAAGAGAATTCTTAATTTTTGTAATTTCCCAATTGCCAACTCCAGTGACTACAAGCTGCTTATCAACCAGCTTTTCTTCCCACAGATGTCACTGTGGGCCCCTTCACCCACACCTAGGCCCTAGCAGAATAATACTGCACTAGCTGTTGTTATATCAATAGCTCCTATGCCTTTAAGGAGTGTCCAGAAAGAGGCCCAAAGGGTCCTGTATTATCAGTACTACTTCCTAAATTGCTGTTCCCCTTTTCTTTACCCATTAAGTGTATTAGTACAGTTAAGGCAAACAATACAGTTACATTTATCATTGGGATCTTGTCCCTTTATGTGATGTATCTCGGTTCTTATTTTTTCCCCATTTCCCTGCCCTCCCTTCACCCCCTTCAACCTTCCCTATTTTCAAAAACTTTCTTTCCATTTTTCCCTCTTTTTGTATTTTTCCATTTCCTTTTAATGGACAAATGTATCTACCAGGTCCAGCCTAAACATCTCCTTCACTAGGAACCCTTCTTTGTTCCCCTCTTCCCACCAGCATGACATTTCTTCTGTCTTCTTATAACTGCTCTCCCTCTCCGTGCACATGCAGTGGGCTGTGTGCTGGATTGGTAGCTCTGTCCTGTGGCTGGTCCTAAGCCCTCCCACAGGACCTGCCCCCCAAACTTTCCTGATTCTCACACCTCTTCCTGCCCTTATTGCAATAGATCCTGAGCACTTTATTGCCCTTCAAACCATCCATGTTCTCTCCTGTGTCTTGGCTTTGGTGCGTGCTGTTCTCTCTAGCTGAAAAGCTCCCTTGCTCTGCTCCCTCTGCCTCTCTGCCATGTGACCTGGATGTCCTCCAGCCCGGACTTCAGAGTTTGTGCCATTAGGAACCCTTCCTTTATAACCTGGGTCCAACTGAGCACTTCCTGTCAGCGTTGGGTTCTGGTCGCACCTTACTGCAGTACTTTTCGTACCTTATTTGCCTACCTTTCCAGCTAGGCTGTGTCTGTCATGATGGCTGGTGCCTCTGGCCTGGAGTGCATGCTGAATAACTGCCTGAATAGCAGATGAATGAAGGCTGCCTTAGTCACTTCTGCCACTGTGCTCTGCACACAGTGGGACTCAAAAATGCTTGCAGGGTGGAAAGGGATGGAGTTGAATTTCCATCACATACGCACTTCTGGGCACCCTAAAGGGCAGAGTGCTTCCCGGGGAGCCCCACGAATGGTGGCGGGGCCACCACTGTCACCACCTTTGTGTCAACGGCACAGTCCTGGTGAGCACAGGGGAAGGAGTGGCTGTCACATGGCTCTTTTATTGTATACAGCTAGGGATTTCCCTGGTTGAGCAGCTCTGGCACGCCCCCTTCCCTCTCTGAATTATGACCCAAAGAGAGCTTAGCACCGGAGTGTGAGCTGCTGTTCTCCTCTTTGCCCTTTGCTACACTTGACCAGGGCCCCGCTCCAGGCTGGCTCGGTCCCTGGAACCCAAGCGGGTGGTCGAGCAGCCACACCTGACCCTGTGTCACAGTTCTCACCTTCTGCTTTCCAGACACACCTGGCAACCGCTTTGGCCCTGTGCCCCGCCACCTCACGGCCGGCCCTGCGGGAAGTCTCTGCGGCTGGCCGGCTGTGAGTCACTGTCCTTTTTTTAGCAGCTGCGCTGGATGTGCATCATAATCCACTACGGCTCCTGAGGGCCCCCGGCTGCAGCCGCAGACGTCAGAGCCCATCAGCTGGGCGCTTGGCCCGGTGCGGAGAAAGGGACCAGGCCCAGCCGGGCCTCCCTGCACTTCCCAGGCTGATCCCAGCGCAGCTGCGGACCGCCAGGGCCTCCGTGAACCGGGCCACTCTCCTTGAAAGCTCCTCACTTCTGGCCCTCTGGAACTGAGGAAGCGTAGACAGTGGGGATGGAGGGAGAGAAAAGCCGGGAAGCAGCCGTTTATGCGCGTGACCACCTGTCTGCCCACCCGCCCTTGTGCTCAGTCACCTGTGCGTTCCGTCGTCTACCTGCCCTTCCGCTCCTCCACCCACATCTCTGCCTTCTCACCCAGGCCCTGACTCCCTGAGTCGCTCAGGGTCTTGCCTCCCCTCCACCTGCCCATCAGTGTCTCGCTCACTGATGTACTTCCCATCTGTCCGTCTCTTCCATCCTCCTCCGACTCCCTCCTGCATTCATTTAAATTGGTATCTGTTATGCTGGATGCAGAGCGCCTGAAGCTGATTAGGCCAGCATCAACACTGCATCCTGTCTGAAGTAAAGGAACATGTATAGTAGCATCCTGCTACAGTACGATGATAGCAGCAATAAAAGCAATTACAGTGGGATAAAAACAGCAATTAGAGCAGTAATTAAAGCAGGAGAATAGTGGTAATAATACTAATCCTACTAGATTAGGATAATGGTAATAACAGTATAGTAACTAATATTTATTGAACAGTATTGGCCAAGCAGTGTTCTAGCTTTTCACTGGCAGTATCTTACTGGAGACTCCCCACCCTAGTAGGTAGATACACATTTACTATCCCTTACTGAAATGTTTGGGACTGGAAGAGTTTTTTATTTCAGAGTGGTGTTTTGTTTTGTTTTCTCTAGAGTTTGGAATATTTGCATAGAGTTTACTCAAAACGTTTTGAATTTTGGAACATTTTGGATTTCAGGTTTTCAGAGTATGAATACTCAACCTATCCTATATTTATGTTTATCTTACATATACAAGAATCAGGCTCCCAGAGTTTAAGAAATTGCAATGCTTACCCAGCAGGTAAATGATCAAACAGGATTAGAAACCACTGCTTTTAGCAGCTTTACTGGCCGGCATTTGTGACCTCTGGAGGAGACACAATAAAAAGAATTCAGGCGGGTCTTCTATGCCATCTTTCCAAGCCTCACTCAGTTTTCTTCTTTGTATAAATAGTGATGCTTTTCAGGGACGGTGTGACTATTCAGTAAGGACTGATGTGTCTGATAACCTTATCAGTAGCCAAGATTAGGGAATAAAGGGAGGGTCTAGAGACAATGAGACATAATAATAAAAAAAAAAACCCTTGTGAATCTATTATCTAGAATAACAGCTGCTAACATACTGGTTTATGTTCTTTGAAAGGTTTGCTATCCATATATAAAAATATATGTGTACATATTTTTTTCTTTGCCACAAATGGATCACTTTATATAGCATTTAAAAAATATAGCATGCTGTTGCCTGGCCTGGTGGCACACCCCTGAGATCCCAGCCCTTGAGAGGCTGAACCAGGAGGATTGTTGTGAGTTTCACCCCAGCATGGGCTAATAATGAGTTCAAGGCCAGCCTGAACTACACAGCAACACTGTTTAAAAAAAAAAAAAAAAGTATGCCATTGGTATCTTCCCATGGATTTAACACATTTTAAAGACATTCATGAAGAGAATAAAAACTACCACCTTGGTTGTTGCTTCTTCTCTGCCTTAGTTTCTTCCTCTCCTCTTCCCCTTTCTTCTTTTTCTCCTCTTTCATATGGGTAGTGATCCTAAGTGCAGAAAACAGAAACTAGCTAGGTTGAGTAGAAAAATATTTGTTTGCACTAGATCGCAAGTGTTTCTTATATTTGTTTTCGTGAGGAGTATTATTAAATTATTCATAAAATTATTGAGTGGGCTGGATATACAAGCCCTAGAACAAGCATTGAGGAAAATAGCTCTGCAAACCACAGCATAAAGTGGGCCACCAGAGGAGCTACAGGATGAGGAAACTGCTATCATGGCAAAACAGTACAAAATAAACCTCAACCTCAAATCCTAATCAAAACAAACCTAGCAGCCTAGGTTTGTGTGAAGTTGTAAAAACTTCACTTTTTACAATGCAAGCCATGCGTGAAAACTCAGAATCAAGGGGTGGGAAAATATGCTGTACCTCTAAATAGGAGGAATTATTAATCTGCCCCACGAAGGGCAAGGATACAGGAAGGGGTGAAGAATTCAGGCCAATTTTACCATCTAAAATATCAGCGAAGGCTTTCTTTTTAGAGGAAGTGATAGCTGCGTTAATTTTAAAGGATGACTTGAGGTTGATTTGGTGAAAGGAAAGAGGTGTCTTGAGAGAAAGGCAGTGCAAGACACATGTATCAATATGTGCAGACATCCAAGGCCTTGAGTGGGAGTGGCTAGTGGTTCTGTGTTACTACAGTGTAAGAGTCCAAGAGGAGAGTAGCAGATGAAGCAAGAAAGGTAAGTAGATAGCCAAATTAGGAAATACCTTCGAGTTATATTAATAAAATGATCAACTGCTTTTCTCTGTATGGTACTCAAAAAACACTTGTGATGCCAACTATGTGGGATTTTCCTTTTACATGAAGTGATTCTCCAGCTCTCTGGACACCAGTGCGGTGTTCTATAATTCAGTTATGACAGTGACTGCCTGAAGTGCAGAACCCAGAGGTTAAGTGTTCCACAAAATAGCCCCCAACTTCACACCTCATAATGATCCCCATTTCATGACCCATACTTCTGAGCAGCCCTCTGTAGATCAGCAGTCCCACCATCTTTTTGAGTTTGTAGTTTACTAGAACATAGGACTTACATTTCCAGCTATAGATGACTTTAAGCCCAGAAAAGCCAAATGTAAGAGACGCATAGGGCAAGATATGGGGATGAGGGCAGCTTGGAGATTCCATGCCCTCATAGGGCCTGCCATCTTCCCAGTCCCTTCATGTGTTCACCAGTCTGGAAGCTCTCTGAACCCCTACTTTTGAGTATAGTCTTTCCGGAAGAAGGAGGCTGGAGCCAAATGTTCCAATCTTCTAATCACATGATTGGTTCTTCTGGCAGTCAGCCCCCATTCTCATAGAGTTACCTCATTATCACAAACCCAGGTGTGGTTGGAAGGGGATTTTTCTGAATGCCAAAAGATACTCCTTTGACTTCTAGCATTCAGGAAATTCCAAGCATTTTAGGAGCTCTGTGTCAGGAACCAGGGGTGAAGACCAAATATATATTATTATATCTCACTATTTCAAGGAGCCTGACCTTAGCCTCGCAAAGGTGATGTTGTGGGGGAACTTCATCTGGTTCCTAGGAATATGTTACCATTCATGACAAATAGAAGTTTGTGGATGTGAGTAGATTTCAAAATGCGGAAATTTCTGTGGATTATCTGGGTGAATCCACTGAAATAACAAAGGTCATCGTAAAAGAGAGGCAGGAAGTTTAGAATCAGAGAAGGAGATGTGGCAACAGAGCTGAGGTTGGAGTGACACGAGGCCATGGAACCAAGGAATACAGAGAGATAGGGGGGAAATAAGGAAATTGATTTGCCTCTAAAAACTCCAGAAAGGAGGCACCTCTGTTGACATTATGCTTTTAGCCCACTGAAACTGATTTCAGGCTTCTTCACGTTAAGGTAACAAACTTGTATTGCTTTCAGTGAATGGGTTTGTAGAGATTTATTGCATTAGCAATAAGAAAGTTGTCCAAGAGCGATGTGGAAAATCCAGGCAAGGATGAACAGGAGCCAAGAAGAAAACATCTAGGCTGGAGATACATGCATTAGAGTGACTGGTGTATGGACTAGATGTTGGCTCTGGGTGTCTCTGGAAGATTTTGTTGAGTGAGCGGGGAGGCAGCCTAGACAAGATTCAATTCAGGACATTTTTGAAGGAAAATGAGTTAGAGAAATGAAAGAACATCGAGGCAATCTGAAGTTGGGAAACCCAAGGGTAGAGTGTCAAAGCAGAAGTCCTTCCTGTCCACTGTCACTGTCACAGAGTGATTCAATCAAGAGACTCAATGGGCCCATTGGTTTTGATAACCAACAACCTATTGCTATATTGTTGAGAGCAGTTACTTTTTTCTTTTTTGACACAGGGTCTAGCCATGTATTTGAGGCTGTACTTGAACTGGCTATGTAGCTCAGGCTAGCCTGGAACTCATGGCGATTTTCCTGCTTCAGCCTCCAGAGTGCTGGAATTGCAAGCATGTGTCACTGTGTCCAGCTGTGAGTACTTTCAGAGCAGGAATAGAGCCAGCTTAATTGCAGACTGAAGAGAGTGAGTGAGAAGTGAAGACATGAAGGCACAAAGGTAGATAGATAGTTCTCTTAGATCTGAGATCATTGTTATTCATAGGGAAAAAGAGATAGGACAATAGCTGGGAAAAGATGAAGGGAGGAAAGAGGTGGGGGGAGAGAGAGAGGCAGAGACAGAGACCGAGACAGACAAAGACTATTTTGAAGGCATTATCCAGAGTGTTTGGGATGGCTGAAGATGAAGGACAGAGGGAGAGTTTTTGGACAAGGTCAGGTACCTGAGGAGTATGTGTTGGGGCAGGATCCCAACTGCTGGGGTTAGGATTAGTCCTAGTTTGGAGGGGGATGGTCCTTCCATTAGGTTTGAAGGGAAGGAAGCAAAGATGGGTGTGGGCAGAGGGACATGTAGATATGCATGTGGGGTTGGAAGTAGAGGATGACTTTCTACATGTTGGTTATGATACTTAGACATTTTAGGACAGCTCTTCTGACTTGCTATAGTAAACTGTGACCATATTTTTCACTACTTAGATCAAGAAAATAGAATTTAGAAGGGACAAAGATATTAGGATGATGGCCAGTAGAACAACACACAAACCAGAGTCATAGCTGAGAAAATTTTTCTCTCAAGAATCATAACAACATAAAATACAGGAACTGCCTTACAGGGACAGACCCATGGTTCACACAGGCTGACATTCTGCTGCCAACAGGAGTCTCATGGGATGGGTAACTAGAGGGCACAGACATGCCATACCCTTCCTTGATCTTGGTTAATAGATAGAGAAATCATTTCTCCCATGACATCAACCATGAAGGTTAGGTATATCCCAGAACCCATTTATGGCTCTTATGCATAAATATACACATACTCATTCCAACTGCACACATCATTGCCCTGGGGTTGTTTGTTTCATTAGTTTTATTTCCCACCATGTGACATGAAATTTTAAAAACTATTTTTAACCTGCCTCGAGGTCTGAAGAGTGACCTCAGAGAGGAAGTGTCAAACATAATAATGCAAATGAAGTACATCCAGCACATCACAAAACCTGGCACATCACAAATGATCCTTAAAGACTGCTGCTGCTATTGATGATGATAAAGATAATGGCGATGATGTTTCAAACCTCAGTAGCCTTGCTTTCTCTGTATTATCTTTCCTGTTTTATGGAAAGGCATGCTAGGGAGGCCTCATTGAAGTGACATAATATGGTAAAGGTGATCAGAGAAGAAAAAGCTGGAGGTCAGAGTGCATGGGAAAGTTGAAGAGTGACATATGGACTGGAAGCTCAGGAAAGTGTAGCATTGAGATCATCCTTCCTAGTTCCTCTCCAGCCCCAGGGCTGCATGGGTTAGTGGGGTTCTTTTGCCTTAATAGAGATCAGCCAGCTTTGGGGCCAGTCAGCATCTTTTTAATTTATTCTACCCCTATTGTGGATATAGCTCCCCCAGAAATGAGAAGACATTCAAGCAAGGCACAAGCACAAACAAAGGCTGCTTGTTCATCAAAGGTAAATGCTGAAGGAAATGAGATGAAAAATTCTGATAATCAACGACTTGGACATCCTGAACTGATAGCATAGGAAGTAACAAAACAGATGAATGAGGCTCTAGAAAAATTCAAAACAGGAATAATTTCTGAGATAACTACGGAGATGGTAAGCAGAATGAAAGACATTATTAGAGACTCTAGAACAGAAACAGATAAAAAAAAATACATGAGATCAGAACCATGATAGAAGCCATGAATGTCCAACATAGGAAAGAAATGGAATCCATGAAACAGAGTCAATCAGGTATCCAGGAGATTAAAAACTCTTTTGAAAGTATACATAACAGACTGAGCCCATCTGAGGTCAGGATATCAGATATAGAAGATAGGATGGTGGTCAGTAACCATGAAAAGAGGGATCTTTTAAGGGAACAAGAGAAATCAACATCTCCAAATAACACAAAGAAGAATATAAGACAGAAGTCCATGAAAAAGCAGGAGAAAGTACAGTTGACATAAAGAAAACAACTGTTCACAGAATTAATGACAGAAAACTTCCCAAACAGAGCAAAAGAATTTGACATTACATATAAGTGAGGCTTATAGGATGCCAAATAGCCATGATCACAATAAATCTACACTTAGATATGTAATAATCAATATCCCAGAAACTCAACAGACAAATGAAATACTACAAGCAGTTAGAGAAAAGAAATCACATGCAAAGGAAAGCCCATCAAAAATCACAGCAGACTTTTCAACCCAAACCCTCAAGTCAGGGAGAGCCTGGAGTGAAGTATTTCAAGCTCTAAAAGAAAATAACCTGCAACCTAGACTGATGTGTCCTGCAAAACTCTCTTTCAAAATGGGTGGGGAAATAAGATACATCCAGGACAAAGAACACATGAGAAACTTCATGTATAGCAAGCCAGCACTACAAACAATTCTAAGTAACATCCTAGAAAAAGACAATGAAGATCACAACTCCATGAGGCCCAACAGAGCAAATCCAACCGGCAAGGTAAGAAATTAGAGAGGGGGGAAAAATTGAAAAGAGCCAACAATAGGAAAATAACATAATGATGATAAGTCAGTACATATCAGTTAAAACCATCAGTGTTAATGGCCTCAAATCATCAATCAAAAGAAATAGGCAGACACAATGGATTAAGAAACAAAATCCAACAATATGTTGTATACAATAAACACACCTAGTTCAAAAAGAAACTCATAGACTGAAAGTAAAAGGATGGAAAACAGTTCTCTATGTGACAGGAACCCGGAAAAAAGCAGGAGTAGCTGTCTTATTTGTAGTCAAGTAAATTTCAAATCAAAACTAATTAAGAGAGATAAAGAAGGCCACTATCATTCTTGTAAAGGGAGCTATCCAAGAGGAAGAGATGAAAATCATAAATATATATGCACCAAATACTAATACCCCCAACTATACAAAACAAATATTAAGGGACATGAAAAACCAAATAAGCACTAATATAATTGTAGTAGGGGACTTCAATACCCCACTATCACAAATAGACAGAGAATCTAAACAAAAAATCAACAACAAAATACTAGAACTGAACCAAGTGTTGAAACAAATGGATTTAATAGATAGCTACAGATTGTTCCACTCCACAAAATCAGAATATACATTCTTTTGGCTATACTTGGGTCATTCTCCAAATTAGACCACATACTACCTCATAGAACAGGTTTAAATAAATGCAAAGGAATTGAAGTTATCATCAGACCATAGTGTAATTAAACTGGAGATTAATAGCAAAATAAAGTGTGAGAATGTCACAAACACATGGAAACTGACACTATCCTGAACAACCAATGGGTCACAGAGGAAATTAAAGAAGAAATTAGGCAGTTTTTACAATTTAATGATAAGCCAATACAATATACTGGAATTTATGGGACACAATGAAAGCAGTTCTGTGAGGGAAATTTACAACAGTGAATGCCCACACTAGAAAAACAGAGTGAGCCCAAATAACCTAAGGCTGAATCTTAAGCTTCTAGAAAAAAAAGAGTAAGACAAACCCAAAGCTCATACAAGGGACAAAATTACAAAGATCAGAGCAGAAATAAATGTAATGGAGAATGAGAGAATGATACAAAAAAATCAATGAATTGAAGAGTTAGTTTTTTGAAAGAATAAATTGAGAAATCCTTAGCCAGCCTTGTCAAAAAAAGAAAGAAAAGGCTCATATCCATGTAATTAGGAATGAAAAAGGTGAAGTCACAAGAGATCCAGGAGAATCCAGAGGATCATCATTACCTACTTTGAGAACTTGTACTCTAATAAAATAGGAAATATAGAAGAAATGGACAGATTTCTAGGTACATATGAATTACCAAAGTTGAATGAAGAAGATATAAAAATTCTAAACACGCCAATTATAATCAGTGAAATTGAAAACATAATTAAAAATTTACCAACAAAGAAAAGCCCAGGTCCTCATGCCTTCACTGCTGAATTCTATAAGATGTCTAGAGAAGAACTAGTGTCACTGCTTTTGAAACTTTTCAGTGAAATAGAAAGGGAAGCAATACTTCCAAATTCCTTCCCACAAGCAAGTGTTACTTTGATTCCATAACCGAGGAAAGACCCAACCAAGAAAGAGAACTATGGGCCAATCTCACTAATGAACATAGATGCAAAAATCCTCAGTAAGATGCTGGCAAACAGAATACAGAGGTCATCAAGAAGATCAGACACCCTGACCAAGTTGGATTTATCCCAGGGATGCAAGGATGGTTCAACATATGTAAATCAGTAAATGTAATATACTATATTAACGGAGTCAAAGACAAAAACCATCCTCTCAATAGATGCAGAAAAAGCATTTGACAAAATTCAACACCCATTCATGATAAAAACCCTGCAGAAAATCGAAATAGATGGTTTTTATCTCAACTTGATAAAGGCTATCAATGAAAAACCAACAGCCAATATCATACTAAATGGTCAAAAACTTAATACCTTGACACTAAAATCAGGATCAAGACAAGGATGTCCATTATCACCACTCCTGTTCAATACAGTTTTGGAAACATTAGCCACAGCAGTTAGAAAAGAGAAAGAAAAGCATTAAAAATCAGAAAGGAAGAAGTTAAATTTTTATTATTTGCTGATGATATGATAACTCTACATAGAAAACCCCAAAAGCTCCACCACAAGACTTCTTGACTTAATTGACAGATTCAGTAGAGTAGCTGGATACAAGGTCAACATTCAAAAATCAATAGTCTTCTTGTATACAAATAACAGAATCACTGAAGAGAGAAATTAGAGAAACAATTCCTTTCACAGTAGCAGCCAAAAAAATGAAATATCTAGGAATCAATCTAATGAAGAAAGCAAAAGACTTCTACCTTGAGAACTACAGCACTCTGAAAAAAGAGATCAAAGATGATATCAGAAAATGGAAAGACATCCTTGTTCCTGGGTAGGAAGATCCAATATAATGATAATGGCCATACTGCCAAAGCTGCTATACAGATTCAATGCAATCCGAATTGAAATTGCAACACTATATTTCATAGAACTAGAGAAAACAATCCAAAAATTCTTTTGGAACTGGAAGAGACCTAGAATATAGCAAAGCCGTTCTAGGCAACAGAGACATGGCAGCGGGTATAACAATCCCCAACTTGAAACTATGCTACAAAGCCACTGTGATAAAAACAGCATGGTACTGGCAAAGAAACAGACCCAAGGAGCAGTGGAATAGATTAGAAGATGCAGAAACAACTTCAGACATACTCAGCTACCTCATCTTTGACAAAGGAGCCAACCATCCTCACTGGAGTAAAGATAACCTCTTTAATAGATGGTTTTGGAAAAACTGAATTCAACTTTCCAAAGATTAAAACTTGACCACTATCTTACACTAAACTGAAATCCAAGTGGATTAAAGATCTAAATATTAAAACAGAAACACTAAAATTGCTGGATGATAAGTTAGGCATAGCTCTTGAAGACACTGGTATAGGAAAAGACTTTATGAACAAATCTTCAGTAGTGTGGGAACTAGCACAAAACAACAATGGGGATCTCATCTTTTTAAAAAGCTTCTGCACCGTCAGAGCTAAGAGACAATCTACAATGTGGGAAATATATAAAGAACTCAAAAATATCAGGCCCCCCAAATTTATAAACCCAATTAAAAAATGGACATCTGAAACGAACAGACATTTCTCAAAGAAAGAAGTAAAAGCAGCAAATAAACATAAAAAAATGTTCAACATCACTGATCATTTGAGAGATGCAGGTGAAGAAAACGCTGAGATTCTACCTTCTACGTCACCCCAGAAAGAATGGCGGCTGCTCTGAAGAAATCATCCAATAACAAATGTTGGCACTGTGAGGAGAAAGGAAACCTTCCTCATTGCTGGTGGGAGTGCAGACTGGTGCCACCACTGTGGAAATCAATATGGAGATACCTCAAAGAACTAGGATTAGAAGTTCCATTTGACCCAGCTATTCCCCTGCTGGGCATCTTCCCAAAAGAATTAAAAGAATCATAACCCCAGTGATATATGCTCACTCACATTTATAGTGGCACAGTTTGTAATAGCTGAAACTTGGAAACAGCACAGTTGCCCATCCACTTGAGACTGGATCAAGAAAATGTTTTTTGTTTTTTTCATATAACATGGAGTACTACTCAGCCATGAAGGATGAGAAACTAGTCACTTATAGCTAAGGGGATACACATTGAGGCCATACTCTTAAATGCAATTAATAGGACACATATACATACCGAATAGTTTCTCTGGTGTGATAAACTAAAAGTATAAATAAGAATTATAATTGATATTGTGTAATAGGGAACAAAATGTCTAAAGGTGTAGGGGAAGTGGAAGGGGCAGGGGAAAGCTAAGAAGGGAAAAGGAAAAAGAGAAAAGGAAAAACATGGAAACAAGTCTCTGGAAATAGGGGAGGGTGAAGGGAAGGCAGGGAAATGGGGAAAAATAAGAACCAAGATACATCATGTAAAGGTACAAAATCCCAATGATGAATGTAACTGTATTGTATATACATCTGGAAATAGGGGAGTGAAGGGAAGGCAGGGAAATGGGGAAAAATAAGAACCAAGATACATCATGTAAAGGTACAAAATCCCAATGATGAATGTAACTGTATTGTATACCTGAAATGTATTAATAAAGAAAAAAGAAAAAAGCTGTTTCTTGGCCAAAGCTAGTCAGAGAATGTTAATTATCTCCTCACCCCTTCATGATGAATTACTGACTTCCAGGGCATGCTATCTTTAATTGTGAGATAGTCCAGAATGAGCAGGTTATCAAAAATGTGCAAAGCAAGAGAAATTTGGTTCAGCCCTGGGAGGCCTTATTTATTTACATGGAAATGGGATGAGGTTTTGCCAGCTTGCTAATGGGTTCTTAAAGAGAAACAGGCTTCCTGTGGCCTAGTTAGAACAATCATTGCTCTGTTGCCACATAAAACGCCAAACCAAGAAGGCAGTGGCTCTCTTTTTCTCTACACTTCTTACTTTAGCAGGACGATCTGCATTGTTTTTTTTGAGAAGCAGGTTAAGAGGTGAATACATGGCCTCTAATTTCAAATGATCAGTTCCTTCTTTGCCTTCAACTAATTGTTTGGATTTAAGTAGTATATTTAATTTTCCCTTAGTCTCGGTTTTTCTGTCTATGAAATGGGAATGGTTATGCTTTTCCTTAAACCAACTTAGCAAATTTGGAACATAAGATTAAAAAGTTGGTTCAAAGAGTGCAGTGATTTTATTTTGTATCTCGGAGAAGCATACATGATTTTCCGGAAAGCAGAAGTTAAGTCCTAATCGTATTTAAAAATAAACCTTACATTTTGTAAGTGCTTGGCCAGTTACTCCAAATAACATTCATTCCAGAGGCTGCTGGGGAGGAGGGCGGGGTGAGTCACATGACAAATATATTAGTTTGTGGTGCGGCCAGAGACAGGCTGGTCGTTGCAAATCTGAGCAGGAAGCAGATAGCTCCAAATCTCTCTTGCAAAAGCCATTGATTCCCTTTTCCCAACAGATGCCTAGCAGCCTTCAAGGGTTCTTTCTGCTTTGACTTCTTTATCCTTTTGGTCTCGTTTATTCAGTAAATGATTGAGTGCCTTCTGTATACTAAGTACTGGTCTAGGTGCCGGTGGAGATACAGTGTGGGTTGGTGAGAGGAAGAACTTCAGCAATCACATACATAATGACTCTCTGCAGTTACAGTGGGAGGTTAGCACCTGGGCCCTGTATGAGAAGGTACAGAGGAATGAAGGCATGTTACACTGGAGGGTTGGGAAAAGTCTGAAGTCATTCATTTGAAACAAGGAACAATAGATGCACCCATCAGACCAAGAGTAGGGGAAGGAGCATTTCAGTTAGAGGGAATAGTAACGCGATGTCACTGAGCAAGGGAGAGCTTGATGCACAGGAGGGCTGCATGGGGGTGCTCAGAGAGGGCCGAGTGAGGTCGGGGGAAGTAGAAGGGGCCACACTGGTTGTGTTTGAACCCTGGCTTTGCTGCCTGTTGTCTATATAATTATGGGCAAGCCACATCACCTCTCTGAGCTTTAGTGCCCCTGTGAAGGGGTATAAATGCCACAGGAGTAAACCTGAAGCTCAAGGTTCACCATGGTATCCCACAAAGTCTGATTTTTCCAGCATTACCTCTTTGACCTTCTTGCTTACCAGTCTCTTCCTCTTTTCCTCTCTAGCCTACTGGTCTCTGCTGTTCCTCATGCACACGAGACATATTTCACCTTAGGATCTTTGCACTTACTCTTTCATCTGCTGTCAATACTTGTCACCTGTAAGTCCTACTCCCTCCCTGCCCTCAAGTCTTCCCTCAAATAGCATGTTCTTAGTGAGACCTTTCCTGATTACTTTTTTTTTTAGAAGTTGCCACTTCCTGTCTATTCCAAACATGCATCCCTCTTCCTTGGTTCTTTTTTTGGCATTGCACTTGGCACTATCCAGCACTCTCTATATTTCACTTATATATTTTGTGCAAAATCTCTTCTTCCTACTAGGATAGAGGCTCTAGGAGGCCATGGAGTTAATCGATTTTGCGCTTTTTTCTTCCTATTCATAAAATTTTGTCCCACTGGAGCCCATGAAATCTGAGCCATCAGCTCTATTTGAATAGCTTCCAAAGTTATTCCAGTTAGTCCAGTTGAATAACTTTCAGCTTTGTCACTTCCGTGCCAATCCTTTTCTTCCAGGTCTTCTGCAAGTTCCGTCTCTGTCACAAATCCTTCCCTAACTTCCCTCCCCATGCCTGCAAGATGAGTGCTCATTATTATTGAATGTGTTGTGAAACTCCTGCATTGTCTTTTAACATTTTGATATATGCATATGTCTTCTAAATAAGACTTAGAACCAGTTTCATAGATTTTAGAGTGAACACAGATTTTAGCACTGATTTCCTTGGGTGCTACTATGTGCCAAGTCATAGATTAGGTACTGTGATGTAATGGTGAATTTGGCAGAGTTTAAACTCTTAAATTCTTACATGGTACTTTGCAACAGTAGATGATGATTAAATTTGTGCTAAAGAGATGAATGAGTGAAATTCACAGCCAATTTGAAGTTGATTGTGGCAAACTGACTTAAAAATAATAGAGCTGCCTTTATAAATTACAGATATCAGGCTCTCTGGGAACAGTAAATACTACTTCAGGGAGATTTGGGATGGATGTAGGTGTGGAGGGTATTTCTGAGTGTCTGAGTGAAAGGAATTAAGTACCTGAATTAATATTCCCAAGAAGCCCAGAATTAACCTCCCTGCAGGAGTCTCACTGAAGTGTGGAGGAAGGGCGGGCGAGGGTCATACGCATAGTGGTTACTATTGGCTTAGCTGTGAGTCAGCTCTTGATGTCAGTAAGGAGGGTGAGGTTTTGCTACAACCTGTCATCTAAGATCCCCTTGGGAAGAGGCTGAGATCCACAAGAATTATTCTAAGCCTCTCAGTGGGGACCCCTTCTCCAGAGGACAGAATTTTCTTACTACCTTGCGGTGATTGTTTATGGGGAACAATTTTATACTTGGCAAACACAAACAATGTCAAGTTTATTTCATTTGCATCTGTTCCTCAAGGGGGATGTTGCACTGCCAAGAAGCTCTGCCTACGTGCCAGGCTCCAGTGGCTTCCAGTACCTGGGGTCTGATTTCCTGTGATGCTATACTCTGTCACTCAGCCAGAGAACATCTTGCTTTAGCACAAGGTGTGATTGCCATGGGCCTGAGATGCTAAGGGCAAGTGGCGGTCAGTGGTGGCCACTGCTAGTTGCAAATGTGGTCAACCTCATCACCTTGGTTCCCGTGAGTCTGCTATGGACTTGGAGTAGTCTTCCTACTGATGCACTGTCACGGTCATCATCATTATTGTCATCCTCCTCCTCCTCCTCGTTTCATTTACTCCACCGTTACCAGCACAAGTCAGGCTCCATCAGAGAGATGTACAATTATCACCCCTTACCAGGGGCAGTTTTCTGGATGGAGAATCACTCATCAAAAGAAGTTCTTGATCTTTCACCCATCTCCATAGGGCCTTTCAACAAGGAAGATATTTCCGTTCTGTCAAAATTAAACTAAGAATCCCAATTCTGGGAATGATGCTACAAAACTGGCAGATGTGAAAATGAAGTGTAGGAGAAAGCTTGGGGCCAGACTTGGTAAAAGAATCTGGGTTCTAGTCAAAGGATCCTCCCACTGAGAGGATCAGTAACTCAGGTTCCTTGGGTTAAAGACAGTGCGTCTTTCACCTAGGAGCTGTAATGCTTGCTGTGCTCCAGAAAATTGTGGTTGGAGTTGGGTGAGTCACTGATGGGTAGGCTTTGGAACAATACAAGTGTGTAGTGTGAGATGTTGTTTATGAAGTATGTTTGATGTAATATTTAAGAGGTTACATTGAAACAAAGTTAAGATTCTTATACTAAGGACTCTTATAAGTGACAGAAGCCACTTAATTTTGCTATAAATGACAGAAACCCAAGCCACACTGGATTAAGCAAGAAAAAGAACCTCACGTTTTACATAAGGGAAAAGCCCAAGGTTGGAGCTTGCTTCAGACACAGCTGGATTCAGAACCAAAGGTGCTGCTAGGACCCTGCCTGTGGACTCAGAAATCCTCTTTTTAGTGGTGCCTTCATTTCTAGGTGCTACATACCACCAAAGTTACTGCAGCAGGTACAGCTTTGCAAGTTCAAGCCTTGTAGGAAAGTGTGAGTGCTTCTTCCTGGTTTTGCAAGCCCAGTTCTGCAGTTGACATGACTGAGCCTGGTTGGTTCATCTGAGGCATATGTTTATCCTGAACTCTAGCCAGGAATGTGACTTCCTTGTTCCTAGATATTACCACACAAGGTTTATTTCTGGAGTAGGAAATCGGGAATCCCATGTAGATCACTGTATGAAAATTAAGACAAGTGCATTTCAGATATCCACCAGGAAGATAATCAGTGAGGAGCTTTTTAGAAAAAAATATGTCAGTCTTTACTACAAGAAAGCAGTAGTTTATACAAGTAAAACCTCCCTGTTGTCTTACTGTTCCTCAGAGATATGTGCTCATATCCCACGAATATGTGTGCATTTCACATAGTCCATTTCCTCGCAAGGCTCCAAAGTCACAATTATTTTTTTCCAGTGACAGGAATGATCCACGCTGTAACAAATATCTCCATTCTTTCTCCGTCGCTCTAATTCAAAGTGCTCATTTGGCAATTAACCATGCAGCGATGGTGATACGCTGTGCATTTTTATTTGTATTGTTATTTTAACTTTCATAATTAAAAAACCTTCTGATGCGTTTGTGGTTTGTCTTCCATCCAGATCATGATTTCCAGAAAGGCAGAGACTATGTTTCACGCTGCTTTGCTTAATATTGGCTGTTTAAAAAGTATTTGTTAACTATTTTTTATCAGAGCTATGAACGCACTTAAAAAAAGATCATTTAAAGGAACTGTAAATGCTGCTAGGACTATAGGCAAGAAACACATTTTCACATTGAAAATTAAGCCTATAAACTTTTTTGACAGTTACAGAATGGGTTGTAGCCATTCACATGGCTTGATGAGGTGGCAAAATTAGGAGTGCTACTCGTTTCTCCAGGTACCTAACAGGCACAACTTATCCGCCATGTCATCCTTTTTTCAAAAATGAATCTGGATGTGGCTTTGGAATTTGTCTTAATATTAACATTTTAGGAGCTCTGTTGCTAATTGATTAAGATACTGGCCCAAAAAAGAAGGTTATGTGTCACCCTGCAGTACTGTTTTATGCCTTGAGAGTTTCCCTCTTTGACCAAGCTTTCTTTGGGAGCTTTAGGGGACAACACAAAAAGTTACAAGAGGTGATAAGGATATTTGGTCAGTTAGATTAGTTAATTCAACCTAGCTATTTGGAGAAACAGATAAAGGGCCAAACTACCCTCATAGTTCACATTAAACTATGTACTTTCTAAACATTTACTTTGTATTATATACATTGATGGTATGCCTTTAATTGTACATATTCTCTCTATATATTCATTGTGAAACAACTACTACATCAAACAAATTTACATATACATCACCTTTCATCATTACCTTTTATATGAGGGGTAAGAATACCTAAATATGATATGTTAGCATTTTTTCAGTAGACAGTATCGTTTTTTTTTTTCTTTTTTGTTTTTTTGAGACAGGGTCTTACTATGTAGTTGAGACTGACCTGGAAATCACTATGTAGCCTAGGCTGGTCTGGAACTCAAAGCAGTCCTCCTGCCTCAGCCTCCCGAGTGCTCGGATTACAGGCTTGCACCACCATGCCCAACTCAGTACAAAGTATTATTAGCTTTAGTCTTTTTAAAATAATTAAAAAACTAATTTTATTGGTACATTTTAGTTATATAATATAATGACATTCATCTTTGGAAATTTGTACCTTTACCTAACATATCTTGATTCTTACTTTTTTCCCATTCCCTTATCCTCCCTTCAACCAACTATAGTCTTTATTGGTAGAAATTCAAGTAATTATATGATTATCAATTTTTTTGTTAATTTTATTGGCATATTTTATATGTATATAATGATCACATTCATCATAGGGAATTTGTTCGTGTGCGTAATATATCTTGATTCTTCTTTTTTCCCCAGTCCATTCCCTTCAACCCTTCTTCCTCTCTTTATTTTCAAAAGCTTTTTTTCCATTTTTCCTTCTATTCTTTTTTTCTTTTCTCTTCCCACTCTCCCTCCCTTTTAACTATACTCTTCATTGTGTGCATTATATCCCTAGACTTATTCATCCTATCTAAGTGCAAATTTATACCCTTTGATTCACTGTCTAATCTTAAGTACTAAGGAATAAGTCTATAGTAGCATCAGATTCTCTTTTATGTGTAAGTCAGTTATAGTGTATTAATTCATGTGCACGTCTTAGAAAACTTATTAAGCAGTTTGAAGTAGAAACTATTACCTGCTACACTATTCAGGGAAAAGGGATACTGGGAGGATCTTTTACAGACGTGGTAAGATTACAACTTGTTTTGTTTATTTATTTTTTGGCAGATTATATAAAACTTTCTCAGGGAAACAAAGTGTGTGGGTAAAACTATTGAGGCAAAGGGTATGACAACGTTTTTGCAATATTTGTAATGTTTGCAAAGGAAAATATATGGGTTAAGTGAAATTTATTTTGTGATTAAGGAATAAATCATTGATTGTGGGTTTATGATTAGGTATATCAAAAAGTAAAGTTGAATGAGTTGATAACAGATTTAAGAGCATTGGATATTAGGCATTTGGCTTTGTCCTTTTGGCATCAGGAAGCCAATCACATCATTGAGTAGAACAGTGGATGGATTGGAACTGAGATTATCTTGGTTACAGTGCACAATGTGGCTAGGAGGGATCTCAAAACCAGAGGCCAGGAAGAAGTCACAATACCTGTGCAGGTAAGCAGGGATGATGATCGGAATGAGAATAGTGACCATGGTGTAGAGAGCAAGGAGCAGAATATAGACATGAAGTTCATGAGATGCCTGAAGGACAAGGTGGCAATCACGGAATCTGCGATTTCTGGACTCTTATTAGAGGCAAGCGGTGGCACCACTGAGCTATATTCCTGGCTCTCCTGGGCTCTTCATTGAGAGGGACAACATAGCAGGGGAAATGCGTTTTCATAAAGGTTATATATAAAGGTCATATGTTAAGGTTCAGGTATCTAAGGAACAAGGGGAAATGTCCAGATAATTGTCAGGCATACCAATTTAATGATCCAAAAGCAAGATAAAATTGGCAGTGAATATTTGAGAGTCAGTGTAAGTGAATGGGACCATAGGAGTGGATTAGTTCTCACAGAGTGAGAGAAGCCTGCTGAAGCAACCCTGGGAATAATGAGTTTATGGCTCAGGTAAAAACAGCATAACCTCATGGAGGTAGGGAGAAAAATATAATTGTGTTCTGAGACCATAGAAGATTTTAAGGAAGAAGACATTGCATTTCATATCAAATTGGAAGAAGGGAAATTTGACTAGAGTTGTCAGATTTAATAAGTAAAAATATATAAGATATCCAATTAAATTTGAATTTCAGATCAAGAACAAATCGATTGTATATATTGCATAAACAAATGCTGCATATAACTGGGACTCTTTTATTTTGTCTTTCAGCCCCATAGATTGACCAAAAACTTTAGCCTTAGGAAATCTTGGATATTCTATAAGAAGGACATTCACCAGCAGTGTGTACAGAATCTGGGAACTGGTGGGTGGATGAGAAAACAGAGATCTTGGGCCAGGATTTAGTGCAGTGGTTCTGTCACCTGCCTCACAAATGCAAGGTCCTTAGTTTGACCCTGCTACCAAAAAACAACAAAACAAAACCAAACCAGAGATCTGGAAGAAGCAAGATTGGTGGAGGATTTTTTTGTCAAAGAAAGGTGAGGAAGTAAAATGTAGCAGAAGACAAGATCAGGGATGATATTTTTTATTTTTTCGTAAAAGGAGACATGTAGGTTGACAAAAAAAAAAAAAGAAAAGGAGAGATAAAGAAATAAGAAAGATTTTTGGAGTCACAATTTTAAGAAAGATTAAGGAAGAGCTGAGAGGTCAGCCTTGGATGGAACATAAGTCAGCCTTTTCATGGCGAAGGGTAAGCAGGAAAAATAGGCAATGGTACAGTTCAATCTAGAAACACAGGAAGGAGGTTGCAAGGGTTTACATTTGATGGGGTGTCTTTTTCCTTCAGAGATAGGGCAGCTCATCATTTAATGAGAGCTAGGGGCAAGGCTTCTGAGGGAGCAGTACATGGAGCCTCAGGAAAGTAGTAAATAGAAAATATTTTAGGTGCTGAGAAGAAAAGTTTGAAGTCAGTGTCTGCTGATTTAGGCTATACCAGTCTAGCTGCTGGAGTGGGTAGACGGAAATGTATGGTGGAAAAAGGAGCATCAACTGTGGCCGCAGTTATGCCTGGGTATAGTTTCTTTTTCTGTCCATCTGTGCTCACTTTCTGTCATTGTGTAACAAACAGCTCCCAAATCTCAAAGTTTACAGCACAGCTTCCATTCTTTTTTCATATTACCTGGTGTTGGCTAGGTCAGCTATAGCCTTCTTCATTCAGTGGTAGAGTTACTGCAGAACCAGAGTGAATGGAGCAGTAGTTATTTGAGCAAGACTTCTTGTGGCAGAGGGCACTGGAGAAACTACGCTGCCTCACACAACTGTGTTTAAAGCTTTGGCTTGAATGCAGCCTATGTTGTGTTCACTTGTATTCTACTGGCTACAGCAAGTTGAATAGCCAAGCCCAACATCTCTTAAGTGTAGAAATGCTTCATTAGAAGGAGAAGAAAGGGAATATTTGTAGAGTAATAGAATCTATGATGCCATCTAAAGATTTTAGAGTTCTGGATAAGTTACTTTAGCTTCTTGGGTGCTAGTTTTCTCAGGTGTAATAGGATGATATCTGTTCTAAAATTTTGGAGAGAAAGAAATAAAATCAGTGTGTATATAAAACCTACTGCAATGTCTAGGATACAGTGATGCTTCATACAAAAAGTAGTCTACTGTTATCCACAGTTCCGTTTTCCATCATCTCAGTTACCCAAGATTGACTACAGTCTGAACACAGCAAGTGGAATAGCCCAGAAATAAATAACTCATACTTTCAAATTGCATGCCATTCTGAGTAACATGCTCCCTTCAGATGCCAAGGGAAACCTTAAAGGGCTTCCATTAAGTATTATCTTACATTATCACAAGAAGGAAAGGGGAGAATAGTATATTGGAGGTAGGGAGTCACACAGAGAGACCACATTTATATAACCTGTATTGCTGTGAATTGTTATAATTGTTCAATTTTATTATTAGTTATTGTTGTTGAGTTCTTAATATACCTAGTTTATGAATTAAATTTTATTGTGCATGAGTAAGTACAGAAAAAACATAGAATGTAAAGGAGTTGGTACTATCTGCAATTTCAGACATCCACCGGAGGGAGGGTCTGAGCATGTTGCCTGTGGATGAAGGCAGGTGACCTATATAAGATGGTTTGCCTTGGTGCTGAAAATACACAGCTCTGTGATCATAGGAAATAAGTTAGACTTTCTGCTGTGCATTCTTCTCCTGCCAGACAACCGGATGATCTGTAGGACCCTTTCTGACTCTAAAATCCTGCTTCTAAAAATCTTGCACTAAAGGATTAAATAGTCCTTAGCCCTAAAGGGCCTAAGGGGAAAGTTCAAGTTCATCCATGATTTCACTTGGTTTGCATTTCCTTGGCCTAACCAACTAGCAGGGGCAGAGAGAAGACTGGTTCAAATAAACCTGGGAAATCTATAAGAAGCAGAGTGTGCGTAGATCATCTCATCCATTAGCAACACTGTTTAAGCTTACCGGAAGGGTGATACTTCACAGAGAAGGGTCAAGCTATCTTCACTTCACCTGGAGGAGTTTAGCCACCTTGAATAATAAGCTGTGCCAGTGAGATGTGAGATCTGACAGCAATTGAGGAGGCACTTGCAGAAGAGGCATTGGAAATGCCTGGAGTCTATCCAGGTGACACCTGCTGCCTTGTAAATGTGTGAAAGCCTCAGAATCATGTCTGGCAGAGCCTTGGAAACTGCCCACCATATGTCACTGACTGTTTCACACAGTGGAAAAGGGAGAGGCATGTCTGAACAATGTTCAAGTGACTAATTATATTAATTAGGATTGTGAGTGGCTGCAAGGTACAGAAATCAGACCAGAATGGCATGCACAAGACAGAGGTGCATTTTATCAGGTAACCATCTTTATGCAAGTAGGCACACACTGCTTCCCAGTGGTGTCAATGTAACTGGCATTTCTGATAGAGTTCAGTCTAGAGGAAGGTTGATGTGGGCAGATTGAGTTGTAAAATTTAGACTCATGAATTTCAAAGTTGCATTTGAAGTTTTCTAGTTAAGGGGGAAACCTTTACCTGATACCCTATTGATTTTTTACTTTTTTGGAGACAGGGTCCCACTATGTCGTGCAGGCTGATCTTGACATTAGTATGTAGTCCAGGCTGATCTTGAGCTCAAGGCAGTCCTCCTGCCTCAGCCTCCCAAGTGCTGGGATTACAGGTGTGCATCACCACGCCTGGCCAAACACCCACTTAAAAAAAATAGGTATAATATTAAACAAAGTCAATTGGCCAAATATCTAAATGTCTACTACAGATTCTAGACTTATTTACATTTGTAAACAAAAGGACGAAACACCAGACCCTGACCACATTTAAAAATATGTAGACCTCATATGTATGAAGGATTATTACTTGCAGAAAAGAACTGAAAAATCGCGATCACTTTGCTTCTTTGTCCAAATCTCTGTTATTTCTGAGAATAGTAACTATCATCTTTTTTCTAGTCTCTCAGTCAATCCTGTATCCATATAGCAAAGAGATTTTTAATAAACATTAATTAGGCATCACTTCCAGGTTTAAAACCATTCCGATACTTCTTGCATTTCAAGTGTAACCCAAACTCCTTCCTCTGGTACTCCTGGCAGGTCTGCCTTCCTCTTCAACCCCTTCCTGCACTACTACTCTCTTATTCTTGCCCTAGCCACTCTACCTTCTGCTCATATCAGGCTAGTTTCTGCCACTGGGACTTTGCATTTTCCGTATCCTTTACTGGGTCACTGTCCCTTAGAGGAAAGATTGGAATAGTTGCAGAAAAATGCCACCTTCTTAGATATTTTTTCTCTGAGCACTCTAGAGTAGCCTTCCCTATCTCCTTATTCATTTTGTGCCCTGATTTAAAAATTGCTGTTATCATCACCTGAATCTATCTTATTTGTTGCTTGTTTCATTATCTACGGTAGATTGTAAGTGCTCTGAGGGTAGAGCCTGGCAAAGTATACACTCAGCAAGCGTGTGCTACATAAATAATTATACAATCAAGTGATTTAGGTTCTCTGTTCATAAAAGAGAGATGCTACCATGAGCCCAGACTTAGGGAAGCCTTTATAGGGGAAAAGGCAGTGGGCTGGACTCAGAAAACAGAAGGATTCAGATTAGAGATGCTCAGGTGAAACATGGGTGTGGTTGGAATGAGGAGCAGGTTGGTCTCTGGTGATTTGGCTTCTTAACTGACAGCAAACAGTGACCACTTCTCTGACCCTGGCAGATCAGAGGCAGAGAGACCTTCCTTTAAGGAAGCATGATCAAGATTTTAGAAGCCAAATGCTCTGGTGTCTTCATCAAACGAAAGCACATGACTCTTGCCTAGACCAAAATAAATTCCTCAAGAGGGTGGAGCCAAGGGATAGTTCTGGAAATGAAGAAAGTCCAGGACCTTCCCTGGCGTGTTGTGAAAAATGCTTGTTGAATAAAGCTGCAACTTAAAAGTAACTTTATTTTTAATTTAATTTTTTTTTCAGCTTTGAGTTTATTGGTACATTTTAGGGATACAGTGCAGTTACATTCATTGTTGGGATCTTGTACCTCTACATGACAGGTCTTCGTTTTCATTTTTTTCCCCTTGTCCCTGCCCTCCCTTTATCCCCTCCTCCCCTCCCCATCTACAAACACTTTATTTCATCTTTTCTTTATCTCACATTTTTTTCTTTTCCCTTATTTCCCTTCCCCTATCCATCCCACCTTCCCTACACCTTTAGCCCCTTTATTCCCATTTCACCATGTCGGTAATCTTATTAGGATCTTGTGTGTTATTGTAGTTTATTCACAGCAGAGAAACTGTTTGGTATTTACTCATGTGTGACTTATTTATTTCATAAAAGTAACTTTTGGTTGTGAGGGGAGTGCAACTTAGATACTGTGGTCAAAAACTCAGAGTGAAGCATGAGGACTACAATCTGGGCTCATGCTAGATTCCTAAGGTCTTTGGAAAGCAGCTCCTCTTCTTCCACTTACTTATAGTGAATAAATATGAGGAAATTGACAATTTATTTTTGAAAGTCAAACTGTATGCCAGTGTACATATCATTCTCCAGCATAACAAGGGGAAAAAAAAGTCTATGATCCAAGATCAACAAGTAGGACACCACCAAAGGTCAGGATGACATCTGCAGAAAGGCCAGGTTGGGTGACTGGGTGTGAGGCACTTGATCACATGCAGGGGAGACTGAAAACCGGTGTGAAGAGCAGCTCTGCTGCTGACCTTAGGCAACTTGCTTTACTTCTCTGATGAAACCCTTAGTTTCATCTCCTGTAAAACAACAAAATGCATGCCTACCTTCCAGGGATGTTGTGTAGATTAAATAAAGTACTGCATAAAAACTACCTCATAGCGTATTTGAATGTTAGGAAGCCTTCAAAAATCTGGGAATTCTGTTTCCCTGAAGAAATCAGAGAACATCACAAATTTTCCACAAAAACAAGATGGAAAAAATATTAGAAAGGCTTAGTAGGTTAAAACAATGAGTATTGATTTAGCTCACAAATCTGTAAGTTGACAATTTAGAATGGGCTCAGTGTGCAGTTTTCTGATTTAGGCTCATACAGAGACCGACTTGAAGTGCCCCACTCTCTCTTATTTTCTTATTTTGGTTAGTAGAGGGGGAGGTATGTGTAATACTCGCTTTCCTCTCTTCCCTTTGCTTCCCTTACCCTTGCCCCATATACACCAAGAACAGACTGGGGCAACTTCCTCAGTGTCCTCCTGGTTACCAAGTGGCAGCTTTCTAGCTCACTCTGACAGAAGGCACAACTCAGCTGTCAGCCATGGCATCCTTCCCTAACTCCTGCTACTCTAGAGGCAATGGGTGCTCTGAAGAACCAATTTGGGGGGATCATTGGCAAAGTTCAGTGACGTTATCTGGGCTCATTATTTATATTCCCAACCTCTCCAAACCGCAATGAGCTGTGATGAACACAGCTAACCCTCCTGAAGATTCTCTGGTTTTAGCTCTGCCATTTCATGGAGAAGTGACAGAGATGTGACAGCTATCATTTAAACAGCTGCATCTCCTCCTTTGCTTTTCTGCAAATTTCTTCTATGACAGCTACAACTATCCTGGATACCTCTTGCCTGCTTAGAGAAACATCTGCTCTGCTTTAGTTTGAAGTGAGCAGTAGAATTGAGTTTGATTGATCAGTAGACTCAGATTGGCTTGAGTTTAGACCAATGTGGGCCAAAGAGTAGTGCTAAATTTTGACCAATGAGTAGATTTAGATCAGAAGGCTTAGGGTGTACCAGTTTGGACCAATCAGCAGGCTTGAATTTGAACCATTCAGAGACCTGCTATGGTTACATAAGCAGCTCTCCACTCACCCTCCTTTGGGTTGGCCTAGAAAGGCTCCATATAATCTACTGACTCTATCTGGGTCATAGCAGAGGTTCTGTTCAAATAAGCCTTTCTCTAGCAGCCCCTAAATCTTCTCATGATTTATTTGTCAAGCAGTATGGGATCCACAGGTCCTGGAATCTACTCAGGATATTTTGAGTAGTGATGACAGAGCAGTTAATGTAAAAGAAAAAAACTATAAATGCTAGAGGCTGTTAGTTCTAAAGAGAAGATCAGTGGCAGAGACCAGAAACTGGCAGTGTCAACTGACAACATTTGACACTAACTGGTGTCCACTGGTGGCAGTGGGGCTGCTAGCAGAGCTGCACTTTGACAATTCATGATTTCTGTCTGAATTGAGCAAAAGAACCCTCAAATAATTGGCAATAATGTGTATAGAATTTGGCTGACTTGGTTGGTCTATGTGACTACCTGGGTGACTGATCTGTGAACTTGGCTCTGTTCCACATTTATCCTCCTCCAATAGGCTATCTCAGACACATATTCATAGTGCAGGTGAGGAGCAAGAGGAGCAAGCCCAATTGTGCCAGTGCTTTTTAAGCCTTTGTTTGTGTCTTTTCTCAACATACTGTTGGCAAAGCAAGTTACATAATCAAATCCACAGTCAGAGTAAGAGGAATTATAATTTTGCTTGGTTAAGGATGTTAATATAAGGAGGGATAAAGAAATAGGACCATAATGTAGTTAATCTTTGCACGGAGGAAGGATTAGATAGGCAAATATAGAGATAATTAAATTTTATGTAAACATATTAATCAAACATTTATATACAATTAATAAAAGATAATTTGTATGGGATTTTTTTTTTTGGCATTGGGGATCAAGCTTGGGTCCTCACGCTTGTGAGGCAGGTGGTGGAACCACTGAGTTAAATCCCTGGCCCTGTAACAGGATTTTATTAAAGAACGAACAGGGATATTACTATAATGTTTCGAAACAACTTTCCCCTAAATCTTCTGGCTTAATTATGCTCAGTGATTAGGGAACAGGCACTTCTTTTCCTTGTTTATCTATGGGAGACCGCTCCATTGATTATGCCCAAAGCAGGCTGTAAGCAGTGCATGCTGTAAAGAGTTAATCCCACACTTGGCTTTTTTAAAAAAGTGAGTCTGACAAAGCACATGAAATAAGATACAATTGAGATTAGAGTGACTCTTACCCAAATTCTGTTCCCAGACTAACTCAAGAATGCTTTGTTCTTCTTTCACAAGCTTTGCCTGCATCAGCAACATACCCCTAGCAACCACATATAGCTCCCTTATTCCGACTTAACAGTGATTGTGTCACCAATAAATATCAACAACACTGGCTGTTCAGGGCCTTTGGTTGAGCAAGCAGTGATCGTCCCATTTCTCCGTCCCTTTCTCTGACTCTCTCTGTGTCTTTTCTCTCACCAAGCATCATAACACTAAGCAGGCGATCAGGATCCACAGCAGGGGTCTTCAGTATTTCTCCATATGGAAAATCAAATGAACATCAAGGAGGAAGCTTGGATTTAGAGTACTGATGACCAGCTTTTCCTTTGCTTCACAAGTGTCCTAGGCAAAAAGCCAAAGGAGTGAAACATACACAGCAAGGTCAGGGATTGTTAGCTCCTGTGGATGAGAAGCATTTGTTACTCCCTTACACTATAGGTGCATGTACATTTATGAATTTCAATATTTTAAGGTATAAAACTTACCCTTAAAAAAATCTTGTGAAAAGTCCCAATTAAATTGGTAAAAAAAAAACAACCCTTTTTTTTCAATTAGCAATAATTGCTCTTCAGATAAACCTCATTGGCTGTGATACTGCCAGTGCACAAAGCTAAAAACCCCTGTTTAACTTAAAAGAATGAGTTGTTCTTTTGTGGTTTAAATACATATTTATCTATTATCAAATAAATATATGAGGACCATTCTGACGCTATGAAGTTGGAAGAGTGTCACCCTGTAGTTTCTGGGGGCTGTCACACCACCACATGGACAAGAAAAAATTCGGAGTGCTGCAAGAGGAATGAGGAGGAGGTGTTCAGGACTGCATGGCATCTCTGAAGTGTCTGGATGTAGCTGAACTTTCCCTAACCTTTTACTTGGCACTTCTGTTACCCAAACCAGTAACATCCCTTTTGTCTTTTAGCCTGGTGTGGTTTAGAATTTTTACTTTTGCAATCAAAATATATCTAATATATCTAGTATTAACAAAACCCAACTCAGATAAGTAGATGTAAGTAATAATGGTTTTAAAAGCATTTGCCTTGTAATGTCAGATTATTCTCTTTTTTTAAAAGCAAGGCCCCTGCAATGCCATTTTATCTGTATATCCCTGCAGTGAAGGCTGATATCCCAGGATTTTGGTTTCTTGAGTTTATATAATACTAATAATGTAAAAAGTAGATCTATGCTAATGTCTATAGTCACAAACAAGAGTGGGGAACAATATAATATATATGTTAGACGTAAAGGACTAAAAATTAGTCTATAGAACATCTGGAACTATGTTTACTTGTTTCAGATTTTATACTGGTTAAGATGCAGTATGTTAAAAATAAAATTTGAAGGATATTTTTAGGATCCCTGAAGACCTCTGAGATAGCCTTTAGATTCCTCAGTTCTCAGGGCAGAGCTGAAAACAGTCAGAGAGGGATTCAGGAAAGGTTCTAGGAGAATATTGTAAATCACTGGCATTTGTCTTTACCACTAGAGCAACCCATTACATCCACAGTGACCTTGTCCTCTATTATGAGGACCCAGTGAGCATCCTTTGATAGGACTGATTGGATGATTCTTCCCTCTTGGAAAAGGGTTCCCAGGGAGTGGTTGGGAGAGAGAACAGCTAAGACCTTTCATTTCTCTCCTCAAAATCAGTGTTCTAGGAAGGTTTGATCTTATGTTTTGCAACGTATAACTAGTAAAAAGTATAAGAACATAGAAAAAAATCTTTTATGCGAAAGCTTTTTAAAATATATAAGGATGGAAATTCATAATGTTAACTCAGACCTTTAGGTCATTCTGAGTGTTAACTCAGACTCCAAATTCACAGAAGCAGGAGCCCCAACTTGCCACGTTAGATAGTGTCCAATGTAGTTAAGCAAAGACTAGAAGTTTTTACAATAACTGTTTATGTCTCTAATGATCAGGAATAGAAGATTTTATTCTTGTAATCTCTGGAAATCTCAAATTCAAAGGTTTTGAAGTCTAATATCCAGGGACTTGTACTATCATAAGACTAATTAAAGGAAGCCAGGATGTCTTGGAGCTTCTTCTGATATTACTGGGGACTCAGAACATTAGAGATGGAAGGGATCTTAAATCTCTAGGTCAGCTGCCTCCCACCACAGGGCCTTTGATCTTTTCTCTGCCTGAGGGCTCTTTTCATCGCTAAATGTTTAATATTATCTCTTACACTGAGGTGAAATCTCTTGTCAATGAATATAGACCTGATTTGCTAGAACACTTTGATTGCTTCCACCTCTAGAGATGGAAAGTGGAGTTGGGTGGATCATGAGGTAGGTTTTACAGGATAAATTTGTTGGTCTGTCGATACAGGAAAAGGTGGACAGGGTCCTCAAACCAAAGAAGGGGCAATTGTTCTAGGGAATTTTGGAAGATGAACATGGTAGGCTAATTTTTGAATTTGCCCCAATATCCACATAAAATAGAAGAAATACATAACAGAGTCAGAAGAAAAAATTAGATAGGAAGGTATTTCCACAAACCCCAAAATGTAATCTGCAGGGACCAAGAAGTAAGTGCTGAAGTACTTGCGTGGTGTCAGCGTTCATGCATGAAGATGAAGGGAAAGCAGAGAGTGTGTCCAGTAGACCTGAAAACTGGAGAAGCCCCAAACAGGCAGAGACATTCAATGAAGGACACATGGATCAACTTGAGAGCCCTAGCTAAAACTAGGAGACATTCACCCAAGACAGTAGGGGTCTGGGGGAAAGGTAGAGGGGCTGGGGAAGTTTAGCCCCTCTGAACTTCCCAAACTGACCACCTGGGCTCCCTTTCAGTATATAAAGGAGTATGTGTATGTATGTATACGTATATGTATGTATGTATGTATGTATATATATATATATATATATATATATATATATTCCTTTTCAGTATATATAAAGGAGACAATGCTGGGAGTAAAATAAAAGTTTAGTAGGATTTTGGTAATGGGGATGATAAAAAGTCCAGTTAAAAGTTGGGGGAAGGGAAAGAGTGAGGCTATCTCAGAGAGCAAGCCAGGTAAATTGTAAGAAAAAGAAAGAACTGGGGGTGAGGGTGAAGTGGGGATAGAAATCTGTAGATCATTGGAGACATATAAAACATGGTGAAAAATAAAATTTCTGTCTAAGGCTGCACAGTGGGTGCTAAAAGTGCAAAGCAAATCTATCAAAGTTATTCTCATGTGAGTTAAAATCGTGGCTATGTTTGGTTAGTATGATTTGGTGAGGTCTACTGTGGGCTTTGGAATGACTTGGGAATTTCTATTTCTTGACCTGGTCGGAGCTAATATTGCGTGTGCTTGTAACTCATTGTTCCATACAACAGTTTTGTAAGAGTTTTTGTATCTATGTTTTATCTTACCATAACAAGTAATAAAACAAGTCAAAATTAAAAGGACCTCGGCCCTCAGCCAGTATTGAATATTGATAGTAAAATCAGTGCAATTCTAGCTAATATTTATTGAAATGTTTCTTATACAAGTTCTATGATAAGTTCTTTACCCAGTGGTGAGATACTAAATCTAGATTCCAGTGGTTAGCTTCCTTTACTAGTTATGTGACTTCGGGCAAGTAATTAATTCTCGTTGAGCATCTGTTTGGTTGATCATCTGTAAAATAGAGGAAGAATATGTTTCAGATAAGAATGTCCAAGTGAGGTCTGCCAGAAAAAGCCTTAGTACAGCACCCAGTTCACAGAAAGTGCTTAATAAATGGTAACTGCTGTTACATCCCTGTGAGATGCTGTTAATGCTCTCATATTAAGGCTGAAAAAACATTAAGCCTCCTAGAGATTAACTAATTATAGATATACTCAGTATGGATCCTGGCTCTCCACCTTCTGCTTCCCTGACTCATTAACTTTCTTCTAAGGATGGTACAATGACGAATGACTGGGCCTGGCCTGGTTCCACAATTCTGTTGGAAGGATATCTTTTTTCTTCTCTTACACCAATGCATGATGTTGCAGTTTCACTACAGAGAGGGAATCTAGCCTTGCTGTCTGAGGCACAGCCACCTGAATCATTCTTGGAAGGAGTAGCATAGGCAGGAAGGATGCATAGCTGTGCAGCCCCTTCAGCAGAGGCATAAAAATATTCTTACTCCCAGAGGTCAGAAGCCCAGTGAGACAGGTAGCTGGCTGAATGTGACACACACATCATGCTGAGAGAGAAAATAAATGGCATTCCTCTGTGCTGAAGTTTAAGTGAAAACAAGAAGCAAGTTGTTTCATGATAATTACCAAATATTAGAAATCTATTGTTCTGTCTTCACTCCCAAGATACTTCTAGGATCTCCAGCTGTGCTAATAAGCTACGTGCATCACTTCCGGGGCTGGAAGTATTGTTCCAAGACAAAGGCTCTTCATCTGTATTTGTTCTTGTTTTCCATCAACACTTGAAACCTAGTTCACCTAAGTTTTCCTGTTGCTTGGCATTTTGTTGGGAAGCAGGGAGGAATAAACAAACCAGAATTTGGAGTTCAGGTTTTAGGTAAGATCTTAGTTTTCTTATGCTTATCTCTCAAAGAAGGGATTTGCCTTATGAAAGTTCTGTTGAGAAGACAGCTGAAGGAATTTGTAGAGCTTCATGTAGACCTTGGCAAACAGTAAATACCATGAATGAAGTTGTGTCCCTAACCACCACTGCCACACACCTTCAGAACGAGAGACGGGATGGCACATGTATAGCTCATATGCTTCTCTCCTCTCTGGTACCCATAGAATCACTAATTAATAACTATATTCTTTCTTGCTTGAATTAGTTTTCTACTACAGCTATTAAAAATTGCTACAAACTTAGCACCTTATAAGAGCAAAACTTTATTTGCTTGTAATTCTGTGGGTCCCACACAGGTCTCACTGAACTAAAATCAATTTGTTGGTAGGATTGTTTTCTCTTTTGGAACCTAAATGGAAGAATCCATTTTCTGGCCTTTTTTAGCATCGAGATGACTCTATCCAGCCTATGCATGCAGTCCTCTGGATCTCAGAGCCAGCAACAGAGTGTCAGATGATTCTCATGCTGTTGCTTTCTCTGACAACAGCCAGGAAATGCTCACTACTTTTAAGGACTTGTGTGATTAGAGTGGGCCCAGTGGCTAACCCAGAATTTTCCACCCATCTCCAGTGACCCATAGACTTAGTCATATCTGCAAAGTCTTTTTTGACATGTAAGATAACATGATGCAGGGATGTTATAGTTTAAATGTGTGTCCCAACAGTTCAAATGTTAGAAATTTAATCCCTTTTGGGAAGCAGTTAACCATTAGATCATGAAGGGCCCCATGATGGCTTTAGTGGCTTTACAAGAAAAGCAAGACAGGTATGAACTAACATAGAGTACCTGCTGTGTTTCACTATGTGATCCCTTGACCATGTCATATATAGTAAGAAGGTCATCCCTGCATACTGGCATCCTGTTCTTGGGCCTCCAGAACCATGAGTTAAATAAACCTCTAAGCATTATAAATGGCTTGGGCCCAGGTATTTCATTATAGCAACAGATAAAATGAACTAAGGCATAGGATATAGACGATTTTGAGAGCCATTGTTGTGCCTACAGTGCAGGGCTGTAAGGAGCTACTTCAAGTGGACCAGAGCTTGACCTGTGAGATCAAATCTATTGGGATTAAGAAATCAAAATTATACCTACTGCAGAGATTCATTGAGAAAGAAACAAAACAAAACAAATCCAAAGGATAATTCAAGCAAAAGATAACACTTACCATGTGCTAAATATTTAAATGAAAATAAGACAGCATTATTGAGAAATCAATGACGTATAATAGACTGTACATGTTCATGGTGTACAATCCTGGTGAGTTTTTATATATGTACTGAAACAATTACCTCAGAAACATTATAACCATATCCATTCCCACCAAAATTCTATTTATTTTGTGGTCTGTCTCCCCTATAGCATACACACACACACACACACACACACACACACACACACACACATTAATAAAAAACCGTTGATCTCCTGCTGCAATAGATTAGCTTCCACTGTCTAGAATTTTACACAAACTAAGTCACCAAATATCTATTTTGGTTGTTTTTTTAGTCAGTGTAATGATTTTGAGACTTGATATTGTCTATATCAGCTCATTGCTTTTATTGTTGAGTAGTATTTCAATACAAACCATAAGTTTGTTTTCTTTTCACCCGATGATGAAAATTTAGGTTGTTTCCAGTTTTAAGATATTACACATACAGCTGCTACAAAGACTGATGCACAAGTCTTTGCATGAACATAAGCATTCATTTGTCTTGCACAAAAACCCAGGGGTACAGTCTTTGGCTGTGTTTAACTGTGTAGGTATATGTTTAACTTTTTAAAGAATTGCCAAACTTTTTTTTTCTTATTGAGTTTATTGGTGCATTTCAGGTATACAGTACAGTTACATTCATTGTTGGGATCTTGTACCTCTACATGACAGGTCTTGGTTCTCATTTTTTTCCCTTACCCCTGCCCTCCCTGCACCCCTCTCTATTCCCTAGTTACACATTATTTCCATTTTTTCATTTTTTCATATTTTTTTATTTTCCCTTATTTCCTTTCCCCTCCCCTTCCCACTTCTGCTACAGCTTTAGCCCTTTTCTTCCTATTTCACATTGTCAGTTATACCATTAGGATCTTATGTACCATTATAGTTTTTTATACCAGAGAAACTTCGGTATTTACACGTGTGACTTATTTATTTCACTTGAGTATATCCTCAATATGCATCCATTTTCCTATGAATGAGTCTAATTTATCATTCTTTATGGCTGAGTAGTATTCCATTTTATAGAAAAACCACATCTTCTTTATCTAGTCTCCAACTGATGTGCCAAACTTTTTTTAATGTGCTGGTATCATTTTACCAGTGGTATATAACAGCGTAAATTATTTCCTATCCTTGTTGATGCTTAGAATTTTAGTAATTTCATTTTAGTAATTCTAACAGGTGTGGAAGGGTGTCTTCTTGTCTGTATCTACTTTGTGGTAATAATGTGGTTATTTACTATCCATGTACCTTCTTTAGTGAAGTTCCAGTTGGAAACCCTTTTTTTTTTTTTAAATGTATACAGTATTTTAGAACATTATTTGTTTTCTTACTATTGGGTTTCAAAGTTCTTTATATATTCTGAATAAATTTTTTTTGTCATATCTAAATTTATATCTGCCAGAAATCAGTTGTTCACATACCTGCGAAGTCTATTTTTGGACTTTTTATTCTGTTTCACTTACTTATTTATTTGTCTTGATACTAATATGACATTGACTTTTTTGTATTTTTTGCATAAACTCCAGAACAATGCCATTTATTCGGTTATCGTACAGAAGAACCCTTTCTATATGCTTTTAGGTTTGATTTACTTTGAGTTGTTACTTTGTTTTATGTTCATGCAGAATATTGGTCTGTGATTTTCTATTTATGTCATAATGTCTAATGTCTGGCTTATAGTAGTATTCCTTCCTTTTCAGTTTTCTGAAGAATTGATGCATAATTTATTAAATGTTTGGTAGAATTTCCCAGCCAAGATACTTAACCTTTTGGAGACTTGTTGTTTTTTAGGTGAATGGCATCAACTACAAATTCAGGCTGTTCCTTCTTTGGTTGTATCTTTTCAACAAAGTATTCTTTTCATTTAAGTTGTCAGATATTTAGGTATATGTTATTTATTGTATCGGCACAGAGTTGTTCATAATATTTTCTTATGATTTGAAAAATCTGTACGTAGTTTAGTACTGGCACTTTTCTAATTCCTGATGTGGGTTACTATGTCTTCTCTCTTTTTTCCTCCTTTTGGTTACTGTTTTGTCAATTCTGTTGATCTCAGCAAACAAGTTTTTGACATTATTGATTTTCTCTATTTTTTCCCTATTTTCTCATTCAGGGATCCATTTGTTGGTTATTATTTTCTTTCTTTCTTTCTTTCTTTTTTTTTTTTGTGGTACCGGTGATCGAACTCAGGACCTTGTGCTTGAGAGGCAGCTGGCCGAACCACTGAGCTAAATCCCTGGCCCGGTTATTATTTTCTTTCTTCTGCTTATATTGTCTTTAATTTCTTCTTTTTAAAGTTTTTTTCCTCAGGGAGATGCTCACATAACTGATTCTTCTTTTTTATTATAAGCATTTGTTTCTATAATTTCCCCATGAAGTACCGCTTTAGCAGCATCCCATAAATTCTGATATACTGTTTTCAAATTGAGGTAGTTCAGGATACTTTAATTTCTTTTTTACTCATTTTACCCAAGAGTTGTTAAGCATGTGACCTAAAGTTTCCAGGCATTTGGGGGATTTTAGCATTATTTTTATGTTACTCATCTCTAGTTCCATTTTAATCAGCAAATATATTTTGTATGACTGGGATCCTTCTATATATGCAGACATTTTTGATGCCCTGAGCTAAGCATTTTAAGTACTGTAATTTTTTTTGTATTTAATCTTCATAACAGTGTTAGTATCATTCACATTTTAATAAAGAGGAAACAGATACTGTCATATCCATTTTATTTTTTCCTCACTGAGTTTATTGGTATATTTTAGGTATACAGTACAGTTACATTCATCTTTGGGATCTTGTATCTTTACCTGACGGGTCTTGGTTCTCATTTTTTCCCCTTATCTATTTTAAAGACAAAAGCCTGAATTGATCAACTTAAATAACTTACTTGATACCCAACAGCTATTAAATACCTATACTAATGTATACTCACAGGTCTGACATCAAAGCCACACCAACACCTCTCTCCATGATTTCCCCACCCACTTCCTCATAAGCACATGTTAGGTCTTGGACTTGGAATATCCCCAAAAGCCTCATGTGTTCAGCAGTGAGCCTTTGGAAGGTGACTGATCATGGTGGAGTTACACTTATTAGTGGTTCCACAGCTGGATGTGCTGTGAGAAGGTGGGAATCTTGTTAGAGGCTGTTGTTGGGAGTGTAACCTGGAAGATGCCCGTTTTTCTCCTGGGCTTCTCCCTTCCCTCTCTGATTCCTGGCCAGTATGACATGAGCATATTTCCTCTGGCAGACCCTTCCACCTGCCTCGGAGCCAGCCAGCTATGGACTGAATCCTCAGCCCCAAATCAACCTTTCTTTCTTTAAGTTGTGAGTATTATATATTTTTTCCTAGTGATGAGAAAGTGACTAAGCAAGGTAGGACCACTCATGTTCAATAGGATGAGTTCTGAGGTCAATTTTCTCTCTCTTAAATTCCTAAAATCTATCTCCCAAATTGCACCTTCCTATCATAAATAAAATTGCTTTTGGGCTTGATCCACTGCGGGAAGGAGAACCACGCCTGCTCCCGACCCAGCAGCCATTGCTCAAGCGCCGGGAAGCAACCATCGCTCAAGCGCCGGGAGGTAGGCCTGGCCTGATCCACCGCAGGATGGAGAAGCACGCCTGCTCCCGACCCAGCAGCCATCGCTCAAGTGCCGGGAAGGTAGCTGCGCGGGCGCCCTTGAACCCCCATAATCCTCCCACCCCCACACTCTCAGACCTCCTGACTGTGCAAGTCTTTGGACCCACTCTGCAAAGACAGAGGTGGTCATCAAGGGTATTTTTCTGAGTTCCCAACTTTGAACATCTTTAAAGAAAGGGCGTGGGAAACCTGTAATGGAACATTGTGGAGTTCAATCATTAAGAAGGATGGGGAACTCAATCTGGGCCTTGCAGCCCGAGGTCAGTCAGCTTCATGGGGTTCAGCCATCAGCCAACTGAGATCAGGGGTCTTACATCCTTGCTCTGTCTGAGCCATGAAATGGTAAATATACTATATTGAAAAGTTTGTTCACTGCAGACATGTTCTGGACTGCTTCTTGATTTCAATTTAATTCAAAAGATTTAAGGGTGATAGACTAGTGACTATCACAGGTGGTCAATGTCCAAGTTGTGCTTGATCTTAATGTGTTGCTGATTGTATCAGTTGGGGTAAAGCATTGCTGTTGATTTGATGAGTTGTTTTCTCTGATGTTATGAAGATGAGAATGTCTGTGGGTCGTTAGAGACCCAGAAGCTAGGGTGCAACTATATCAGGAAGATTTGGTTGATAATCCAGAGATTAAACCAAGGACAGTCTGACAACTAAAATTAAAATGAGAAAACACTTAAGCAAGACACAAGGACAGACTTCCAGTTCACCAATGGCAAACAGTAGGGCAAATGAGGATGAAAAGGCCGATAGTGAACCACCAGCACACCCTGAACTCAAAGCACAGGAAGTAACAAAACAGATCAATCAGGCTCTAGAAAAATTTGAAACAGAAATAATTTCCCAGATAACCATAGAGATAGTGAGCAAAATGGAAGTCGT
>NW_022900921.1:12761836-12767449 GCF_012274545.1 Fukomys damarensis | reverse complement strand
GAGAATCAAGACCTATTATGTAAAGGTACAGAATCCCAATGATGAATGTAATTGTATTGTATACCTAGATTGTACCAATAACCTCAATAAAAAGAAAAAAAAAAGAAGATGTGGTTTTTCTATAAAGTGGAATACTACTCAGCCATAAAGAATGAGAAATTAGATTCATTCATAGGAAAATGAATACATTTTGAGGATATACTCCTAAGTGAAATAAATAAGTCACACATGTGTAAATACCAAACAGTTTCTCTGGTGTGAAAAACTATAATAGTACGTAAGATCCTAATGAAATAATTGACCATGTGAAATAGGAAGCAAAGGCCTAAAGGTGTAGGGAAAGTGGGAAGCGGAGGGGAAAGGGAATAAGGGAAAAGAAAAAAATATGAGAAAATGAAAAAATGGAAATAAGGTGTTTGTAAATGGGGATGAAAGGAGGGGATGAAGGGAGGGCAGGGACAAGGGGAAAAAATGAGAACCAAGACCTGTCATGTAAAGGTACAAGATCCCAGTAATGAATGTAATTGTACTCTATACCTAGAATGTACCAATAAACTCAATAAAAATTTTAAAAAATGAAAAAAAATAAAAAATAAAATTGCTTTAATAGTTAATGAAGACATAAAGGTAGATTCTGTCTGTTAGAGATGTGCAAACTCCCAACTACTAATGTGAGTCAGAAGCTTGCTGCAGAGTCCTACTAATGACTGATATTCAATTACTAGATCGTTCTTATCACACCCAAGAACAAAGACAGGCATCAGATGCTTTTGGCACTTCCCAGAAGGTAGCAGAAAATGATTGGTTTCCCCCTCATAGCCCACTGAAGCTTAGAGAGCCTCTGGGTAGTAGGTTCTGCTTATATATTCATTGATTTTACATAGTGGCCTTCAAGTCAAACTGGTTTGAAATGGCAAATTCCATTCTCTTCTCTTAAATTTAATTATTGAGTATTAAAGTCATGACCTTATTGTTTGTAATGGGGCTACAGTTCTTGTTCACTGGAACTACGCCAGTTTGGGAGCCAATTTCTTCAATTTAACAAAAGAGTTTTGATCATCTGTAGCTACAGTTACCCAAGTGATACAGCCCTTTTAAAAATTCCCTTTACCACAGCAGTTTGACTAGCCTGTTAATGATCTTGCTGGCTGCATCCATGATCCTGCACAATGGTTTCATTTGGATAGACACTTTCCAAGGGCTTTTTTCTTTTACATACAAAGTCAATTTAACTTCTAAAGTTATTTTCGGGAGCCTGAATTGTACATGATTGACTACTTCCTAATGCCACTTAGGCTAAATCTGAAAGAAGGGAGTGCAGTGCCTGGGTAAGCCCTTCATTCCAAGTGTCATTTCTCCAACACTTGAAATGCTAAATGGCCAGCACCAAAGGAAGGAAAAGAACTCCTAGGGATATTCTTCAGCACCTTTAACTTCTCACTAAGTAGGTTGGTTTCCACCTGCTAATTATTATCCTATGAATTAATAAGAAGTTAAAACTCATTGGTAAGAGTAACACAGCTTCCAAAAATTAATCTGTAGTGTGATTTTTTTTCTTGCCAAACTTTACATTTTATTTTTATTTTTTTTTTTTTCCTCATTGAGTTTATTGGTACATTTTAGGTATACAGTACAGTTACATTCATCATTGGGATCTTGTACCTTTACATGATAGGTCTTGGTTCTCATTTTTTTCCCTTGTCCCTGCCCTCCGTTCACCTCCTCTTCCCTTCCCTATTTACAAATAGTTTATTTCCATTTTTTCATTTTCTTGTATTTTTTTTCTTTTCTCTTATTTCCTTTCCCCTACCCTTCCCACTTTCCCTACACCTTTAGCCCTTTTCTTCCTATTTCACATTGTCAGTTATACCATTAGGATCTTATTTATGATTATTGTTTTTCACACCAGAGAAACTATTCAGTATTGTAGTGTGATTTTTTTTTTTACTTTATTTGAGTTTATTGGTACATTTTAGGGCTACAGTACAGTTACATTCATTGTTGGGATCTTCTACCTCTACATGACAAGTCTTGATTCTCATTTTTTCCCCTTACCCCTGCCCTCCCTTCACCCCTTCCTCCCCTCCTGATCTACAAACACTTTATTTTCATCTTTTCATTATCTCACATTTTTTTCTTTTCCCTTTTTACCCTTCCCCTACCCATCCCACCTTCCCTACACCTTTAGCTCCTTTCTTCCCATTTCTAAATGTCAGTAATCTTATTATGATCTTATGTATTATTGCAGATTATTCACACCAGGGAAACTATTCGGTATTTACACATGTGTGCCTTATTGTAGTGTGATTTTTTTAAATTTGATTAAAATTAAATTATAATGTGATTAATCTGATTTTTAATTTTTTTCTGAGAAATGGTGTAAAGGTTGTAGAATGGATAGTTCTGTACCAACAACAAAGCCCAAAGAAGCTCTCCCCAACTTGGAAGATAGAAAGCTGCTTAAGCCTCACATTTCTCCAAAATGGAAATTACATAAGTGAAAGAAAAATTGACTTTCCTTAAGACCCTCACAGTATTTGCATAAGCTAATAGTCAGGAATGGCAAATCAAGTTTGGTTTATGTGTCATTATTATTTGGTTGACATTAGATTCTTGGGATTCTATAATGATAATAATTCTGAGACCATACCGTTTATCAATGGGAAAGAGCATGGGGACTTACAGAATGTGAATGATTCCTAAGGTCACTTTCTATTTGTTATTCTAAAATTTTATTGTCCTTGTGCTGCGTGCCACTTGTTTCTCTCTTTCTAAAATAGCCATGCATTAGTTTGAATGTGTCCCTCTCATTTCAAATTCATTTAGCTCAGGATACTTTAATTCCTTTTTATTTCTTTGACCCAAGAGTTGTTAAGCATGTGACATAAAATTTTCAAGTATTTGGGGGATTTTAGCATTATTTTTATGTTGCTTATCTCTAGTTTCATTTTAATCAGAAAGTATATTTTGCATGACTAGGATTCTTTAAAATATTTGTAGACTTTTTTTAATGCCCTGAGCATGTTCCATATAGAAATGTTCCATACAGTGCTAAGCATTTTAAGTGCTGTACCTTTTTTCATATTTAATCTTCATAATAGTGTTGTGAACCTTGTCCCCAATACAGCAATATTGACAGGAAGGTCTTTTCAGGCATGATTTGATCTTGAGGGTTCTGTTCTGATTAATGGATTATTTCACTTGTAGATTGATGGGTTGTTATAGAAATGGCTTTGTTATAAAAAAGAGCTCTCTATTAATCACTCCATGATATTCAGTTATAACAATAGAAAACAAACTAGTTGCAATATGGGTTGAAATCCCTTATTCCAGTTGTCTGGCAGGAAAAGCCAATAAAAAGAGAGGCGTGTACATAGTAAGACTTTTCCTTCAACTTTGTTTGTTTGTTTTTTCAGTAGCACACTGGCCAAGAAATAATTTCATTCTGATGGAGGAGCTCCTTGCCAAGCTATCACATTCTCTGTGGTCACAGGTAGAAGCAGTCCTGGCCAGGGTCAACTCTTGTTGATAGGGAATAGAAAACAACAGATAAGAGGAGATCAAGCATGGGGAAGAGATGGAGCTCCTGGGTGGAGCTACTGTTTTCTCTGGGCTACATGAGAGAGCAGTCACACCAGGGCGGTGGGCCACCTTCTTGCTAACTGGTTAGCAGTGCTTCCAGATGTCTCTCCATGCCTGTTATGTAAGCCATGCTCACTCGTATGCAAAGCCCTTCTCCAGGTAGCTCAGCAGGTACCATCAACAGCACTTCCTTCTGATGGGGACAGGCACTGCCTGTGAGGGCTACATAACTACAGTTCTGCAACACTGGCACTGATATCAGGGTCCAGAACTCTCTACATAAGGGTGAATTTTTCCCCATGGTGACAGCAGTTGACATGGAAACTGTTGTTCCTGCTTTTGTCCATAGCCATTGTGACTCACCCAGGCATTCCAAATGTCAAAAATATTTGCCTGCCCTATGTCCATTTTTTCTACCTCCAAGAACTATATGAAAAGTGTCTTTTGAAAAACCGTCCTTTCCAAACTCCCAAACTGATTATTCCCGATAACATCTGTCTCCGCCCAATCCTGGATTGAGCATGTGACCCATATCTGGTCAAACCAAGTCACCGGAATTTGTTTAGGTATAGACATGTGACTCATTCTGCACCCATAAATGTCGGCTCTAGGGTTCACTAAACTCATTAGGGAAGTGACAAAATTTTGCTGGCCACTGTCAAGCTGATGTAGCTGTACTCACCACAAGCATTGTCAATGTACTAGAAAACAAAGGCTTTTTAAGGAAGAACAGAGCTAAAGACTGTTAGAAACACACAAATACTAGTATAATTTGAGCATCTGGATCTCGCCTTAGCTGAACTTAAGTATCCCTATAGATTTTTCAGTTTTTTTATATAAATTTTGCCCCGTTTTTTGCTTAAGGAACTTTGAGTCAGGTTTCTATCAGTTGTACCCCAAAAGGTCCTGATCCATGTACAGAAAAGTCCTGATTAAATTTTCTTCCATCGCAGATTTTTCAAAGGAACTGAGCAGAACTACATATATCTGAGAAAGTTCCACCTGTACCTTTCTATAAGCACTGCTAAATATTAATTCTGTAGCACATGACTGTTTATCAGGAGCCCTGCCTGCCATGCACTGTGCTGGATACTGTGGTGTAGGGATAAGCCATCCAGGGTCCTGTCTTCACTGAGTATAGTTGCATTAGAAAGGCAGAATGGGCGAATGCTTTCAGTGAAAGTGCTTTCCTTCAGGTCCACAGCACATTGGTGAGTCACAATATATTGTGGGGTGTGCCACTGGGAATTTGTGACTCATGAAGCTCAAGTGCCAACGCTGGCAGATGATTTAAAACATAACCTTGATCTTAAAAATAATGCCATATTCATTGACTCAGTTCTCTGGGATGTTTTCCTGAGTAGGGGAGAAAGGGATAGCACAATAGCTAATGCCCACACAACCCTGTCTTAAGGAGAATTGTGTCCAAGGATGCAATGCACCATATGTGTCCAGGCAATGATAATATCTGCTTGAAATAGGAGGAGGAGTAGAAGCAGTAGAGTTGGGAATATTTGTCATGTACCGACTAAACACTAGGTACTATGCTGAACACATTGAGAGGGATGTTTCTTTAAATCTACATGAGATGCCTCTATATAGTTCTCCTCTTGCTTTGTAGATTAAAACAATCAAACAGAATGAGTCTGTTTCAATCACTTCTGGAGTTCAGAGAAGGGAGAAATCAGCCTAGCCTGGAATTCTTGGCAAAGGTCCCAAAGAGGGCTTGAGACTTAAGCCATGAAGGATAATTAGAATCTGTATGCGTATAGGAGATGAGGGGGCCAGTGCAGGCTCTGGTAAGACTGAGACATATGCAGTATGCTGTGTGTCCATCTACCTTTACTGTTATTGCCAGAATACTACAACCCAAGTGTAAATGCTGAATACCCATTCGCCATTCTAGCCCACTGCCAGGCCTTTGCCTATGCTGTTGTTTTTACCCTGTCCAGTTTGGTTAAGTAGTGTATTCGTGAACTTATCACTGAGGAAAAAAAAAAACAAAACAAACACCTGACATACACCATACAC
>NW_022900921.1:12760167-12761773 GCF_012274545.1 Fukomys damarensis | reverse complement strand
AAAAAAAAAAACAAAACAAACACCTGACATACACAAGTTAAAGGAGAAAGGATTTATTTTCATGGTTTCGGCCCATGGTTGGCTGGCTCGAAGGCAGACACATCATGGTGAAGGGGCACAATAGAAGAAACCTATACAACTCATGGTAACCAGAAGCAGAGACACAGGGAAAGAGTCAGAGGGAGAGATATAAATCCTTCAACACATGTCTGCAGTGACCCACCTCCTCCAACTCACTTCCACGTCCTAACAGCGCATTCAGTTCTGAACTCATCCATGGATTAGTCCATCAGTGACGTTTTGCAGACATCATCTACCCACCTTCCAAAAGGCCTTCTTGTAAGACTTTATGCTCCAATTGTTAAAAATCCAAACCATAACAACAGTTCCCAAGAGGAAACTTGAAACTTCTGAAGGTCTTTCTACCCTGTTTTGGGAGGAGAAGCTTCTTCCTTTCAGACAAGCAGAGAAAACGCTTCCTTCTGTGGCTGCCAGTACCCAGAACTCTCCACTGCACCGACTCTACCTGGGCCCTATCCTGGCTACAGCTGTGTCCCTATGTTTTCTCTGGCGAGCTTCAAATCCAGTCAATACCTTTTGTAGCTGTCCTGTGTCCTCCTTGAGTTTTCTTCATTTAGCCAATTATCTTGTCTTTGTAGCCTGATGGATGGCATTCTGAGAAAAAACCCTCAAATTTTATCATTTTCCTTGTCAAAATCTTTAAAGTAAATAATAACCATTTATTAAATGCTTAGTGTGTGCTTGTACCATGCAAGTAGTTTCATATACTACATTATTGCATCTTCATGAGGAGGCTATAAAATAGGACCAGTGTCCTCTGTATTTTATGGACAAAGAGACTGGAGCTTAGGGAAGTTAAGTAAATTACGGAATATCTGAAGCAAGGGCAGTGGCGTGATGCCAGGCATACCAGTCCTTTTAGGCATGGTACTCTCTCATGTCGCACACAAAATTTGTTGGCTTCAGGATGAAACCCCTCAGCTTCAGCCTGTCAGATCAGGCCCTCAACCATCAACACTGGGTCTGGTTCTTCAGTCTTCACCAACTGCAGGGCTTAACAGTACATTCCCACTGCTAGACCCGGCCAGATAGCAGGAAGTTGGGTGTATTCTGCTTTCCCCACCTCTGTATTCTTATTTTGGGTCCTTTGCCAGGAATCCCACCTCCACTTGCTTTAAAATCTGCCTTTCTACAAGGATATTCAATTCACTCTCTGGCTTCCTCATCATTCAAATCAACCTCTGCCTCTGTCCATGGTGGGGATACATGTAAGAAAGCTGGCTTTTGTCTCTTTCACATTGTGTTTCCTGGTCTGCCCTACTTTACTGTTATTCCTGAGGAGTTACTTATTCATAAATCTTTCTGACAGGCAAGAATTGGGTTCTGCTCTTTGTGGATTCCACATGGGTGATTAGATCAGAGCCCCACGTGTGGGAGCTGCTGAAGGAACATTGTGGTTGTGCGTGGTGGCATATGCTTGTAATCCTAGCACTGTGGGAGGCTGAGACAGGAGAATCATAAGTTGAAGTCCAGCCTGGGCAATTTAGTGACTTAGACCCTATCTCAAAATGATAAATAAATAAAC
>NW_022900921.1:12671179-12760088 GCF_012274545.1 Fukomys damarensis | reverse complement strand
TATATACACACACACACACACACACACACACATGCATGCTAGTATTGTGAAGGGTCTTGAGTTCCATCCCTGGTACTGAAAAAAAAGTGTTAGTGGAGTTACATTGAATGGCCACAAGTTCTATCCTTCTTCAAATGTGTTACCATAGTGACCCACCAAATACGTGAAGTTGACATCATTAAAGTCACACCCTTGATATAAATATTGCCTCCAGAAGGTCTTGGCTGAAATGTAAATATAGCCAGGATGGTTCATTGAAAGGCTCATGAATACCTTGGGTTACTCAGGCACTGGAGTTATATTACCATGCAGTCTGGAAGGGATGGACTTATTTCCCAAGGTGAGTGGTTCCTCATTAGTGGGGTGCATGTAAGAACCTCTCAGAACTGCCTTTGTGCCCGTGGTGTTATTCCTGGTGGTTGTGGGCTCCTAGACCATTCTGTGTGATAGTCCAGTGGCTGTTTACAGAGAGGCAGGATGATCTTTCTGGTTCTAGAGGTGATAGGGGTAGAACAGGGAAGACACAATTCTTCCTGGGTTGTGACCACAGAACTGGCTGGATCACAAACAAATTTTTGCCCAGCAATCTTGCAACAAAAGAAAGTTTAAAAATAAATTATAATGAGTGGAATTGTTTATGTCAGACTTTGCATTCACCTATAACCTCAGAATGGGAACTTCCTGGCAATCTGATCTTTCCAGATGTCATTTAGCTAAGATGAGGTCATATTGAATAAGGAGGGACCTTACACCCAGTGTAGGGTCACCTGCTCCCCATTCTCTTACTACCGTCATCCTTTTCTTCACCATCAGCATCATCACTAACATTTGTTGAGCATTGCTCAGTGACAGCACTGAGCTATGAAGTTGTGCATAAGGCATTGCTTTAACTGAAACATCCCTGGGGGCTACCAGTTATCATTCACCTGTAACATATTGGTAATGAAGCTCAGAGAAGTAAAGTCCTACTTCAGTGCTATGTAGCTAGTAAGCAATAGGATCAGGATTCAAGGACGGGTCTTTCTGTTCCAAACCGTGACACATAACCGCTAAGGAGAGGGCCTTTCTTAGCAGAAATCCTACCAATGTGAAAAATACCAAAAGAATAGACACTGACAGCAGATCATTGTCTTCTTCTGAGGGCAGGTTAAAGACAGAAGAAGGTCATCAGTAATCCAGGATTATAACATTGAAAAGGACAAATGCTGTTCCTTCCTAGAAGACTTAATCTAATGTGTCTCCCTGCTAGTTCCGATAAGTCCTACTGTATTCAGGACCCCTGGCCACTGCCTGCTCAACATCGTGGTGGAAGTTTTCTCATGCAATCCCAGGAAGCATCCCCTCCTGAGCTAAGGATCCTTAAAAATAAAGTTCTGTAATGACATTACATGCTAACAGGAATTCAGTTCCCCCAAAAAAGACAGTATGGGAGACTGGCACAGAGAAGGGGGTGGTTTCAGGGGAAAATGTTTGAATTTCGCAATGGAGATGGATGTCCACACTGCTTGTGACAAAGTCTGACTTTGCCTAGAGCACCCTAAGTTCCCATTGGTCTATCTGAGTGTCTGAGATGATTTGAACAAAGGAAACCTTGGGAACATTTGGCCAGTCTTTCTAGTTCACTAATGGAGAAAATGACGCTCAGCCTCCCTCTCCGCCGGAAGTCACTCTCCAAACTGGCCCGAATCCCAATACCTTCCCAAATGCACTGTAGTGCGGCCACGTCAGCCATTCTTTCTGTGTGCCCTTGGAATCGCCCGGAATAGAGAAACATTTTGTGTATGCAAAGAGAAGGAAAGCACACTCATCCAGGGCCTCTCCTGGAACTTGCCGCTTATAATCAAGTCAAGGCCTTGGCCTTGGAGCCTATGAATAAGAAAGAATGAAAGGAGGAAGAAGAGGCTGAAGTGAGCTTTGATACAGTGCAGACAACAGTGGCAGCAAAGGTGGTGTTGAGTAGAGCAAGGGCCTCCAAATTTATCATTGACAGCCGTGGCAGAGTAGTTCGAGGATCGAGGGACCCCAGCAGCTCGGCTCTCCCCACTGAACTGTGCCTCCTCTGGAAGATATGCTTCAGTTTAAAAATAAGGCCAAATTGCTCAGTTAGTTTAGGGTCATGGGTGGGAGGAGGGGACCTCCTTATCTGTCTGTCATCAGACAGGAGGTCACACTGGATGGTGTCATCCAGATTCTAGACCCCCCTGTATGCATTCCTACATCTAGAGTTCAGTAGTGGATGTTCAATCAATATTTATTGAGTGAATGGGTCCCCTGGGAAGGGTTATCTATTTACATATTATCTGCCGTTAATAGCTTTGTGCAAATTAGTTTAAAATTAAAATGCACATCTTATTAGTGTAACAATGCAAGAGTGCCATTTAGTTTCCACAGTAATCTTGAGAAGGGTTCATCTGTGATCTTGAATACATCATTTAACCTTCCTATACTTCAGTTTCCAAATCTATGAAATGGAGTTCATTTTAGTTCCTACCTCATGGAGTTGTGTTAGAATTAAATGGCTTAATATATGTACAGCATGCTGGGCCCTCCTGAGACACACTAGAAATGCCCTGACACTCCTGTTTTTTCTAGTGCCATCTGAAGGGAGTGTGGCTAGGCCAGCAGCTGTCACACCCCTCCCCCTTGTCCCCCTTTGCTCCTCCTCACCTCCATCATAGACTGGGATAACCTGCTTCTCTGTCCTCCATGGTTATCTAGCAGCCACTCTCCTGTAGCCATGCAAGTGGCTGGACTGTCAGCACTGTGGCCCTCTCTAATCCAGCCACTGCTGCTGCTTGTCTGAAGAAGAGATACTCTAGCGTGACTCAAGTTAGGGTGGGAGGAAGCTGGGCCCATTGTTGACATCCTCAAAATGCACAGCAAGCCTTCCAGAAGATTCTCTGGCTTCAGACTTACCCCTTAACTCGATCAGTGCTGCGACACCTGCCCCTGACCTGGAGCCCTGCACTCACTTGGACCCATCGCAGGCCTGCAGCTGCTATACAAGCAGCACTCCCCACATATTTCTCCGTTAGTCTTGGAGGGCTCCCTACAGTGCATTAACACCCCTGTGCCTTAGCACTGGTCATGTTAAAATAGTCACTTACGTGGTCCTGTAAACCTGCTGTGACTTATTTCTCAGAAAGTGTGGGTGGTGCAAGTCCTGTAAATCTCTTATCCTAAGTAGCGTGGACAGACCTGTCCTCTCAAAAGAAAGAGCAATAAATACCAGGCGGTGTTATCTCTGAAGAGCTGGCACAAGATGGCTTCAGACTGTGATAGCAGCAGTGGCAGCATCGGACTGGCAGCCAGCTGTGTCAACTCTTGGCATCCAGCATTACCAGTGTCGTCTGGTAACATGAGGACTGCTGGCAGAGCTGCATTTTGCTGATGCACGATCTCCGTCTGCACCCTCGGCTAATTGACAACACTCCCATAGAGTCTGCCCCCATATCGGGCCCGTTTCTCCATCTCGGACACATGGGCCAGCAGTGGTGCCTTGTGATACGGAGACTGAACAGCTGGCTGTGGCCAACTCCCTCCTCTTGGTGGCCATCATGGGTCCTGCTTGTCTCTCACCCAGACTGTACATGGGCTGGTAGCCACTTGTGCCTTGCAACCTGAGCTGGAAATGTTGCTTTGGAAAGCATTACAGACTTTTCCCCTCAGTGGTCAACTTCTTGGTCTCAGATTATGTGGAAAGCCTTCTGCAATCTTCAGACAGTGTGGTATCATGGGGGCAGAGAAGCTAGAAGAAATCAAGAGAAAGGTAGCATAGAAAGGTTCCCTGTGGTCCCTGATTTTTTGCCTTTTTGCTGCACATTTTTAAGTGGATCCTCCTAATTGCCCAGGTGCCCTGGGAAAGCCAGATTCTTTCAGTCCCTGCTGCCCACACTCCCTGCGTGTCACACCCACCTAGCTGGAGCCTGAGGAAGGAGTCCAGACCCTTGCTGCCTTTATTCTCTAGAGTACTGTGTACTGGTGTCTGTATGAGCCTTGCAGGGGTGCCCAGGTCTGAAAACGTCAGAGGAAAAGGGAAAGGGAAGAGACATGGGAACACAGCAGAAGAAAGAGTGGAAGCAGACTTGAGCCGACTCCACTTTACCACACTCCCCACCGCACTGTAGGACACTGCCTGCTTCCTTATCTCCTGTCCAGGCCACGGACAACTGAGCCCGGGAGCCCTAGTGTACAGGTTTCATTTTAAGGATCAGAATCACTTTTTCCTTTCCTATCTTCCCCCAAATTACAGACCTGACATAAAACTGAGAGACAGTTTTAAAGAAATAGTAGAGGAGTCAGTGAGGGGCAGTGGAAATGAAAGGGGGGAAAGAATTCAGAAACGGGAGAGGAAAATCCAGAACAAGGAGAGGGCGGGTAGACAGATAGGGGAGAGCAGGGGAATCACAAGTTTCCTTTCCCTTGGGACTTAACTGGTCCTCTCAATTTTCTTGAACAAAAAAGTAGTATTTGTGGGTCAGTAACTGTCCTCATTAGTACACGATGGCATCAGCTTTGTTCACCATCAAATAATAGACTCTCCAAGGGGCTTCTTTGAGCCTACATCGGGTGAAAAGCCTTAAATTAGTTAATAACAACACGATCTTTATTTCAATTTTCCTGGATAATTATTTAACAATTATTTAGTCTAAATTTTTTTTTATCATATGAATAACAGCATTACTGCCTCCTTCCAGTTTGTATTAATTTCTTGAAGCAAAGTGCTTGGCCCCAATTATTTCTAGGTTAAAGCTTTCATAAAGGGTAGTGGAATTGTGTGGTGGGGTAGGAAGAGAGAGAGAAAGGTAAGACTTACTGCTAATTGTTTCATCAAAACATCAATCTTAGCCATTCTTTAAACAGTTCTCATCTCCTTGACTACCTCATGCTTGCCAGTATTGCAGCAGATTTCCTGTAAAAATGCTGAAATTGTACCGTATTTCTGAAAGAAAGACTCTCCTGCTAGAGGGGTTTTGGACTTCTTGTTTATTTGTTTGCATCTACAGGATTGGTTTTTAATTGCTTTTCCTAATCCAGCCAATTGGTCTAAAAACAACACAAATCATTTGTTCAACAAATAATTCCCAAACCCCCACTGTGTTCCAGAGAATCTTCTAGGCACTGGGACAAACCAGGAAAAGCCTTGCCTCTTAGGGAGTCTTCAGCCTAAAGGGCAGAGATGGGGATTCTGTAAGCTCACATGGATCCACGGTAATTCCCAGCAGTGGCAGAAGCATGAAGTAACTTAAACCAAGCCAAGTAACAATACATGAGAAGAGAGGGCTGTTTTAGAAAATTGTTCACCAAGGAATGAACTTGCCCTGGCTCCACAGTGGCGAGAAGAAATGTGGTCTGTGAAGAGCTGAGGAGGGTGCTCCTGGAGGAGGGACCCCAAGTGCAAACTTTGGAGGCAGGGAGGAGCTTGCTCTGTGCCCAACGCCAAAGCAAGGGCAGCATTGGAGTCGGTAGAGACAGGCTTGGCGGAACCAGGAGAAGACCAATTATGAAGCATTTTAAGGGAAATGAATTTTTGTTACATTTAAACACACATACTAATTGGATTCAGGCTAATAAATATCTGTACTGAGAAATCCTTTGGGAACATGCTTTGATGAATAGAGAGAAACTATTTGTAATTATCATAACAGGATTGTCTAAATAAATGCTTCTAAAATGCCTAATTTGATATTTTAAAAACAGTTTGTCCTCAGTTTAAATATACTCTCTCCAAAATGTTAAAACCTTCTATTTGCATGCTAAATCTTTCTTCTCTTCTTCTTGTCCCCCCCAAATAAGCTCTAAACAGCTTTTAGAAGCTTGGAATTCTTCATAGATTTTTAAAAGGTCAACCCCAGAAATTCTTCTGAATTATCACAGTTTCTTAATAGAGTTTAGATTTTTGAGGCACTCCTAGAACGATAATAGTTAATAATTATCCCATCAGTTTATTTATGATGTGACTACTTTCTTAATCCCATTTTGCAAAAGAAGGAAATGAGGCTAAAAATAGTCATATAACTTGGCCAAATTTACAGGACAAGGAAATGGGAGTCAAAATTAAAACCCAAGCTCTCAGAGCCAGCTACTATAAGAACTCTATTACAATCTAAGTGTCCTAGTTTCTAGTCTCAATTCACCATTAGTTAGGGTTACGACCTTGCGCTAAACATCTGTAGAGCTTGGTTTTCTTCTTGGTAAAATTGCTGCTCATGATACCTGCTTAGTCTTGGCTCATAAGGGCTTTGAAGTGGTGCTATGGATACCACAGAAACAAGGTGCAAAAGCTCGCTTCATAATTATCATCACATGAAAGGAATAGACTTTGTTCAAATGATCCCACAAATAAATGCAAAATTCCAAAGAGAGCAAGTGCTCTGAATTATTGTACAGGTGACTCAGGCCTAGCTCCAAACTCCAGGGAAGGCAACCTGAGAAAGTGATCTTTGAGCTAAGCCAGAATGGTGGTGGGCTAGGGGATGCTGTTTCTCTCTCCCTTCCTCCCTCCTTCCCTCTCTCCCTCTCCTTCTTCCCTCTCCTTCTCTCTCCTCTCTCTCCTTCCCTTCCCCCCCGTCTTTCTTTCATCTTTCTTTCTTTCTTTCCCACAGTTGCACTCAGGACTTTGTGTTTGCTGGGCAGGCCCAGGATAGGGGATGTTCAAGGAGCAAGGGCAGTAATGGGCAAAGGCCCTGTGGAGGGAGCAAAATTAATCCTGAGAAAAAACCAGAGTGTTTGGGGGCACAGGGTATTAGGACATGTGCCAGGGGAGAAAGCTGGAAAATAAGACAGACGTCCATGCAGGGGCTTGGAGGCTGTCTTAGGGACATAAGGGCCCCAATATTTTCCAGATTTTATGGTTTCTTTTTGTTGGCTCTTACTTTTCTTTTTTCTTGCAGGACCATTATTTCCCTCACCTTGCTGTCCTCTTTTCTTTCAGAAGAATGGAGAAGATTTGCTTAAGGGGGCATCGTATCTGAGGATTTGGGTATTATTCTGGCCAGTCTTCATTGCCACCAGTTAGCAGCCAGTAGAAACGGGGCTCTGACCTGGTGTCTGGGTCCTTTGGAACCTGCTGCATTCCAGTGAAACAGCACATTCCTTTCCAAGGCAAAAATGCCCCTGACAGTCCTTCTTTGGCAAAAGAGACAGGGCTTCGAATGATGGAAAGGAAATTAGTTGCAGTAGAAACATTCTGATTGTCAGACCCTCACTCACACTCTGCCTTGGAAGCTAATCTGGCTGGCAGCAGTGGATGACAGAAGACAAAAGGTTACACAGGCACTTTGTATTGTGCACCCCACCTCCTTATTTTATTTCTGATGGTGTGATGAAGGATTTGGGCTGCTGGGTTTCTGCATTAATCAGATTCATTCCACCTTGTGAGGGAAGACTGTTTTGTTGTCTCTGAGGAAATAAAGATGATAAATAGAGGGAAGTCTCAAATTTTATTAGCACGGATGGGTAGATAGATCCCAGTAGTAATTAATCCCAGGATGTTTAAAAACTTTTTCTTCTTTGTCAACTCAGAGTCAGGGTTTGCTGTTTGTTACACAAAGGAAGAATGGAAGCTGAACAGTGATGTTCTCACGGAGTCAGAAAGAGAAATGGTAAAATATTGATTAATCATCCCATGATGACTAACAAATATCAGTGTCCTAAATGTCAAGACTCCAGGACTGAATGAAAAGCGAGCTTCAGATGCACAGGACTCTTTTAGGAAAGATTAGAAAACCGCACTATTGAAGCCTGAGTTATCAAAGAACCTACTTTTAACTGGGAGAAAGAGGCAGAAATAATATAAGCCCCACCCCCTAAAACAGTGCAAAAACAGATATAAATGTTTAAGGAAACTGGGTAGTTTCAGAACTTTTGTGAATAAAGGTCACATGGGAAATCCTTTAATTCCAATTCTGGAATTATTCAACATCTTTCCAGAATGTCCAAATTCTCTTTCCTAGTAAGGAATGGTTAAAGGTCAGTCATTCTGGGATTACTTGGACAGCTGTAAAGCTTTGGAAGCCCGATTATCATCTTTAATTCCTTTTATGCTGCGACCCAAGAATAGGAGATTTACATTTGGGTGCTGCTCCCATGAATCATGAACCTCACTAAATTATTTAACTTTGATTCTCTGAACCTCAGTTTACTCATCTGTGAAACTAAAGGGCTTTGGCCCTGTGCATTGTGAAATTTCTACATGCTGAAAAGTCTGCTCTTTCAACAATTTTAGGATGTTGGGCTGAGTATATATTCACAGTGGGATAGATGCCCCTACTCTTTAAATAGATTTTGAATGCGAAGGGTGTATTTGTGGAGTGACAGTAGTGAAGGGAGCTTACCTAGTCCTCTTTAAAGATTAAAAAAAATTTAACAGTAAACAGCCTAAAATTACTTATAATTTATAGACAGGCCAAAGCAATGTTTCTAGAGTTCTGTGGTGCTTAATACAGTCTGTTCTTTTGGACATTTACACTCCTCAAAGTCACTCCCTGCACATTTTCTCACTGTGTTTTCAAATACTTTATTGCTAAAACATGAAAAGGTCAGTGTCAGCCAACAGATTGAGGATTTGCGTTGTTCAAGTTATGGAAAGGTTGTGCTTTCTGGAGCTCTGAGTATCTCATCCTGAATCTTCTGAGTTCTGAGAAGTTCTAGATGTTTTGGCTGAGGCAAGAAGAGAAAGAGATCTTGGAATAGATCCCAAAGAGAGTTAGACTACCCTTTCCAGTGGTCTTCTTAGTCAACCCTGCTCCTGTGACTTGATGGGGATCATACCTATCACCTACTCATGAGAAAATGGTCAAGTTTTAAGCAAAGAAACATAATTGAAAATGTACTATGATACATTAGACCACCAGCCAAACCTAATACCACCAAACAATAAATAAATAAAGGTAGTGACAAGGTTAGTTTAAAAATACAAAGTAGGAGAGAATCTCATTTTCTCTCTTGGGATTTAACTTGCATTGTGAATCAAAAACTAGAGTTCACCAACTAGTACTCTAAACCTATTGAACCAGATAAAAATCTCTGTATCTAAATATGCTGCTAACTGAACCAGAACAAGGCCAATATTTCATTTGGTCTAAGTCCACATTGTGTTTTATCTGCCTGCAGAATTACTTAAGTGATTTGGTAGCCAGCATTTCTCACTTACTGAGCCTTTATAAATTGTGTGTGTTTGTGTTGTGGGTGGTGAAAAGTTAGTGTTTCTTTTTAAATGAACTATCTTCTTCTGCAATTGCAGTTCCGGTCCTTTACATTTTTGATATGTGGTAAAATACAATTTTGTGGATTTGAGAATTTTTTCTTCTTCTGCTTCCCCCCCCCTTTTTTAAATTGGAAAAACTAACACAGCTGTGAAGACTTTCACATACAGTAACACAAGATAGTTCCTGTTTGACCAGTTCCCACATAAAAGAAAAACAAAACAAGTGTGGGGCAGTTTATCGTTTTTTTTTGAAACAGGATACATTCTTCCCATGTTCAGATCTGAAAATACCCAACTGTAATTTAATCCACCTTTATTAGATTACCCAGTTATGTCCAGAAAATCATGGAAACCATCTTAAATTAGCAAGGTCAAGGGAGAAGTGGGCTGGATGTGAGAATTCTCTCTGTTCTTGCTTGATATGTCTTCCAAACAGGGACAAGTGGTGGGTGAAGATTTGATTGACCAGGACAGCAGAACTCAGTAGCCCTCTGGAGTCCCAGTGGGACGTCCACCTTCTCTACCTTTCACGAGGACTTCTGAGTAACCCCAGCCCTCGGACTGTATGGTAGATAGTTGTAGAACTGTCCAGAAACATCTAGGTTGTCAGTATTTTTTTCTGATTAAAAAATTCTTTAAGCTTATAAAGCCCTGAGTAACATTGCCCAGATAAATTATGCTCGATTAAGTTTCTATCTCTGATAAATAGTGAATAAATTTTTCATGTAAGCATGTCCTGAATATTGCATGGGATATACTTATACTAAGAAATTTGTTGTTTATCCAATATGCAAATTTAACTGAACATTCTATATTTGTATTTGCTACATCTGGCAACCAATTTCAAGTCATCAAAAAAGGCCACAACACCATTTATGATAGCTGAAATGAAATAATAATTTATGTAGAAAATGTTATTAGGCCATAAATGCAGGTGTACAAAATATATCATCTGTATGTTTTTAAAGAGCAGTGTAATCTGACTCAGGGTGTTGAATTTGGAGGAAGTTCAACTGTATATATAAGATTGGTACCTTTCTGGGGCTCCATCTCATTCTACGATGTGCAGGAAGTGTCCAGAGAATAGGAATCAGGCTCCTAACTTCAATGTGTCATGATGATCAATCATGTGTTCATGTTTGGGGCTCAGTGGTCACAGTACATAATGGAGTTCTATTCTCAATTTCCTACCGGTCTGGAGGATTTGTTTGTATATTTGGCCATTCAGCTGAATACTTTGATACTGTGTTTTGGCTGGTGATCTTCCCATCCTAGTGCTAATTTCAAATTATGTGAACTCTCTTTCTTTCCCCTCTGGTTAACTTCAAAGCCATTCTGTCACTTCTGGTTGACCTAAAAGGTGTGGTTTCTTCATTACTTTTTAGGATATTATGAAAAACAGTACAAGTCATTGTTCGGGTAATGTCTACTTTCTCCTTCCTCCCCTTACAAAATAATCAAGGAAGCAATGTCTGAGTCTGACTACATCTTGAAATGGAAGAACAGAAAAGGCATGGAGATTATAGTAGGTCTATTACTAAGTAAATATTTTCTTTCTCTTCCCTCACTTCAAGTCCACTGGGGATCTTCTTCCCATACCCATTAATTTTGGACTTTTCCATGTGCATGGCTTTCAAAAGAATAGTAATTAACATGGCCAGACTGGGGCTTTTTATGTGCTTGTGTTGTTGGGTATGCTTCTTTTACTTCTGCCTTTATCACTGCCACATGTCTAAGTGGAGCAGAACTGGACCAAGAAAGAGCTTGGAGCCAAACCCAGCTAAGTCTGGCCTAGATCAGTTGAATCTCAGTCGATTCCTAGACACATGACAAGAAATAATTTTTAAATAAATATGCTACTGAGTTTTGAGATGGCTTGTTATGCAAAACAACTAACAGATGTAGATACAAATGAAAATTCATATGTTAACGTGGGGGACCACCTTATTGATTATGTCCAAAGCAGGCTGTAAGCAGTGCAAGCTATAAAGTGTTAACCCCACAATTGGCTTGTTTTGACAAGCGAATCTAGCTGAAGCCTAGGTGCTGAGGTCAGGGTAACTCTTACCCAAATTCCACTCCCACAATTAAAACCTTCTTAACTAGAAGGACAGTGTTAGTTGCTAACTGCAACCCTATATTTCGTCTTTTCTGTTCCTAATTCAAGAATACTTTGTCTTTTCCTTTACAAGCCTTGCCTGTGTCAGTAACATGTCCATAGCAACTGCACATCCCCTCACATAGTCTCATTTACCAAAACGTGACCATGATGTCATTAATAAATAGCAGCAGCTTGGGCTGGCCAGGGCCTTTGCTGGTTGCTCAGCACTAGCCATCCTGGCTCGCCATTTTTTTTCTTTAATTATGTCTTTGAGTCTTTCTTCAAGCCTGTGTTATACACTAGGCAGGAGACTACAACCTGCTGCAGAGATTTCTGGCATTGTAATAGATTAGCAAATTGTCTCGACATGCTTTATACTCCTTCTATATTAAAACATTTATTGTATTCAAAAAATCACAAGGCAGGAAGCTGTGACCCTAAGGCTTATCCTTTCTCCTTTCCCTCCCCACCCTTCTCCTCTCCTCTCCTCCTCCCTTCCTTCCCTTCCCCTTTCCCCTCCCTTTCCCTTCCCTTCCCTTCTCCTCCTCTTCCTTCTCTCTCTCATTTTCATAATAGCTTCCATCATTCTCCAAGTTATTCTTTTTAATAGCTCATGTCTTGAAGTTTACAAAGTGTCCTTATATCCATTATCATATTAGATCTGTTTTTAATTCAGTGAGGTCCCATTAACACCAACATCTCCATTTGAGGAGGACATTAAGTCTGAAAGAGATCAGGCTTTCTTAAGGGAATAAGCCAGCTTTGAGTTCCACGTCAGAGCTGGAAATCCAACCAAGTCTTCTTACTCTTCCTGCCATGCCATAGAAGCACAGGGCTGAGCGCAATACAAGGAGTGACAAAGATACCAAGGCTTTGGACTGGAGTCATCACAGTAAAGCCAAAGTTCCCGGACAACCTTGCACTTGAAGTTTTCCTCACCGTAACCCTTATCATATTACAGTTCCCCCAGAGTAGGTTCTTAGGGATCTGTGTGTTGGAGGGTTGAGTAATGGTGGGTAAGAAGATAGAGAAAGAGAAGATTAGATACTATTTGAATATGTTTTAGAAATTCTAGTTTAGGCAAATTAAATGTCTTCACTGTAGGACTCTTATTTGCATCTGAAAGGCTTACTTTTAAGGGTTTCTAAGTGGGAATTAGAGTACACTGGATTTCTTAAACTTAGTGACTATGGAACTATTTTCATCAAAGAGCATCTTGCAGGATTAGGGTTCCATGGAACTCATTTTTGGGAAACCCTAGTCTAGGTCTCTTAACTGCCCTGGTTCTACAGTCATGGTTCTTCCTTTTGTTATCTCTGGAGCTGTTTGTACAGGAGGCACTCCCTGGGTCCTTTGAGCTTTTGTTAAACGCTCACTTCTAATTCTAAGAATTTTTCAACAGAAGGGGTTGATAACTTGGTGTATTGAGGTTCTTTTAGTTGTAAGTACAAGGAGCAACTCTGGATAACTTATTTAAAGATATTGAGAAAACTCACTGAATCATACAAGTTGCTTAAAAATTCGGATTTGAAAGTAACAGGAAGTTTGATGGATTCGGACCTGGTAGTGTCTGGGAATGCTGATCTCTTTGCATCTGTCTGCTTGGGTTTCTTGTTCCTTAGAGAGAGAATCTCATTTTCCTGAATTGGATCAGATGTCCCTGCTGCAAGACCACTTAGCCGTGGAGATAGGACAGCAGATGACACTGGGACACCCCTGTGATCTGGACAGCCAGCCCTATTTGTGTCTTCTGCATTTGGCATGTGGGACAGTCACACCTTCTTGGGCAGTTGGTTTGAAATGGACAGATGACATAAAATTACCCTGGAATGTCCATTACGTTTCTCTGCAAGGTTGGAAGACATTGCTGTTTCTTCCTTTGGTCATCAAAGAAAGAGGTACATTTAGAGATCAAATTATTAAAAACACACTTGAATTTTTGACACTAAGACTCACTTTTGGCCTGTGTCAGTACTTTTGCACTTAGAGTCTTTTCTGAAATTCACAAGCAGTTGTTTGGGGCCAGTAAAATGGTGGGTAGAGTCCTCTGTACTTTCCTGATCCTCTCTATTGCCTCCTCTTTTGTGAGATGCATGAAGGTGAATTTACAGAGTTCAGTGTGTATATGATACGACTCTACTCTATACAGAGATTTAGTAATGTTGTGACTGTAACATATCTAGGAGGAAGCAAATATTCTTCATGTTCTTTACTGAAAACTAGATGACATTGTCAGGATGGTATGCTGAAAGAAAATGTGTTTTTTTAGCCATGTTTTTGAATTGATTCAAAGACACTCTAAACTTTTATATTTTAAAATAAGTCAATACTGAGATTTCCTTCTGCCTTCTGAAATTTCAAATGCAGAAGCAAATGAGGCATTTAAAAAAAAGTAGGCCCCCAAGAACACCACCATCTACTACTATGCTGCCCTGTATGCTTTATTTGAATATATTTTACTTTTATTGCTTTGTTCTCATTCCTCATTGTGATTTACAGAACAGTGTGGGAAAATGGTTAGTACAAAATAAAAGTTAAAATTAAAACCACTTTTTCCACTATAGTGCTGTCTCCCTCCCTACCCCCTCATCCCTGGGGGCCTGATCAACTGACTGTAGAAGCATAAAGACTACTGAATTCTAGAACGGTATTCATAGCCTTTCTAAATGGGATTGATTTTTCCTAACTCTGGAATGAGATAAATGATATCACATCATGGTAAACAGAAACTGGAGGGGGAAGGACTAGCCGGGGAGGGAGATTTATTTACCTTTTTAGATCCCTGCCCTCACTTCTTCCTACCAAACCCCACCTCTTAACAGCGCATGTAGCTATAAATTCGTCAATGGACTAATTCACCAATAAGTATGATGTCTCCACAATCCAGTCACCTTGCAGAATCTCTGCCCGTGGTCACCTGAGGCTTTGGGAGGGACACTGAGATACAAACCATGACAAATATGTTGGAGGCGCAGGATACTTTTCTGCTTTTATATATGTTTGAAATTGTCTATAAGATTTTTTAAAAAAAGAAATACTATAGATATATTCTAATCTTGTATTCCATAGGAAATTTTATCTCTGCTGGGAATACTAGTGTGGCCAGTGCTGTGGACATCCATAGCCAATCTTCACATTCTCTTATATCAGCCTCCAAAGTTTATCTCAAACCCAAATGAATCAACTCTTCACCATTCGTATAGCCGCTGTCCGAGGCCTAGCCATAGTTAGCATCTCTTACCCAGATGGCTGCAGTGTCCTCTTCCTTGACCTCCTTTCTTCCAGCAGAAATATCTAACTTCTGATCTTTCTTCCCTATAGGATTTGGAGTGATGTTTTCATAATGTTAATCTAATATTCTCAGGAGAAAACAGCAAGATTTGGAATAGTGAACATAGCATTTTTGTGAAAAGGAAACCACATAACCCACACATGTATGCACATAGTATTTATTTTTGTGGAGGGAGACTCTGGGATGATAAGCCAAAAGCTAATAAAAATAAACATTAATAAAAATATAAAGGGAGGAAGAGCACCATAAAAGGTACAAGTTGATATCAAAAAACTTCTCTGAAAGAGAAGGATTAGTAGGTCTCCACGGATAGTTAAAACAATTTCGTTCCCTGGAGTAAATCTCACTTGGTTATATCTAGTCTTTTATATGGTACTGGGCTCAGTTTGCTAATATATTGGTGGGAATTTTTGTGTGTGTACATATAAGGGGCATTGGTTGACAGTTTTCTTTTTGCGTGATGTGTTTGGTTTTGGTATCAGAGTAATACTGGTCTTACAGAATTAGCTGGCTTTCTTCTTCCTATAGTTTCTGGAAAGCGCTATAGAGGTTGCTTTTATTTCTTTAAATGTTTAATAGAATTACTAAGCCTGAATATTTTTTAAGTAGGAAGGTTTTAAATTATCTATTAATTTCCTTATTTGTTATTTCCTCTTGGGTTCAATTTTGGTAATTTGTGTATTTCCAGGAGTCTGTTTCTGCATCTAAATTGTCTATTCGTTTGTGTAAAGTTGTTCAAGTTATTTCCACATCTTTTTATTTCTGTAGCAGTACCCCTTTCGTTTCTGATTTGAAGATATACATCTTCTCTTTTTCATTGTTAGTCTAGCTAAAATTTTTCCAATTTTAAAAATATTTTCAAATAATGTACTTATCTCACTAAATTATTAGTTTTTATGTTTTATATTACATTTATTTCCACTCTAATTTTTGTTATTTCTTATCTTCTCCTTTAGGTTTAGTTGTTCTTTATTTTCTAGATACTTGTAGAAACTTGGTTGTTGATTTTGGGATCTTCATTTATAAAATACAGAAATGTGAAAATATAGTGGACCCTTGAGTTATGACTGGCCTGGCATACAAACAACTTGCTTTTAACTTATAACAAAGTCTTGATTTATGACCCAAATGCTGACCACTTGTGCTTTCAGATGGTGTCAGATACAGATTTAACCCTTAGAGTATTGGAACATTGTAACAATGGAAGGAATATTGTAACATATTTTCCTGAGTGCCATTAATTGAGAAATCCTTGGCCAGTGTCTCTCTAAGGACACTGAGAACTACGTGAATACAGGAGAGAGACTCTTAAGGCTGTGTAGAGGAGCCTGAGCCTTCAGTTGACCAACTTGAGTTACACCCAGCTCTTGGGAGTCAATTGAGTTCATAAGTAAAGAATCCGCTGTATGCATTGCCATGTAAGCCTATTTTTGCTGCATCCCTTACATTTTGGTATGTTGCATTTCCATTTTCATGTAGTTCAGATTTCCTCATGGTTTCTTATTTGATCCATGAGTTATTTAGAAGTGAGTTTTTCCAAATGTGAATTTCCCATATTTCCTCCCATTGTTGATTTGTGAGTTACTTCTGTTGTACTTGGAAAACATACTTTGCATTATTTTAGTATTTTTTAATTTATTAAGATATGTTTCATGACCCAGGATATGATAAATCTTGGAGAGTATTCTGTGTGTGCTGGGGAAGAGTGAATACACTGCTGCATCTTAGCATTATTGGAAATGGAGCAAGCAGATTAGGGGCCCTGTGCTGTGAAGCAATCAGTGGTTCCCAGTAGCACGTCACTGCTTTAGTAAAAATGCACCAAAGTGTGTTGTAAAAACAAATCATCTCAGTGACTCCTTATCACAGGAGCCCAGGCTGGTGAGATTCCATCTCCACATATCCTCCTGTGATCACCATGGCAGAAGAAAAGGAACAAGGTGAGCCTTGTTAAAAAAAAAATCCATATTTTTAAAGCATGCAGGTGTAAGTATATTAAGAATAAAATTGTGTCTGTGACTTATCTTGTAATACTCTAAAATGCTTAAGCAAATAAAACTGTGATAGAAGAAACAAATGTGGTTAAATCTAACCTGCACGTTGACCTCCTGTTTTTCTGACTAATTTCATTTGGTTCTTAATTCACATGTCACTGCTTGAGTGACTTCTGACCTCCCAAGGACCTGCAAGCACAATCATCAGCATCTTCATCCTTGATGACATTTTTATTGTGCGCATGGCATAAGCCAAGGATCAGGTTAAGCACTTGGCCTGCTTTATTTTTTTAATATAACAATAATAAGAGTTATAAATCCTGTACTTTTTGTAACTGAAGTCAATGAAGTACAAAGAAATGGAACATGTTGTCCAAGATTGTCTAGCCAGTGGGCTGGGAAACAAAAATTTGAACCCAGAAAGACTGAGTGGGCCATCAGTTTAATCAACTCCTTCATTTTATGGCTGGTGGGTGTTTCTCTCTTTTGCATCTCTTGAAAGTAGCATGGTGCCCAGTGCAATGCAGTTCCTTAAAAATTTTGTCAAATGGGCATTGATACCTGGTTTCTAGTCACTTATTCATAGTTTATCTTCTCTTTGATTTTCTTAAAAGGAGTCACTTTGCCATTGACATTGCAGTGCCATCATGAGATGACCCCAAACCCTTTCTGCAAAGGAGCATTACAGCTCAGATCTCTCCTCATCACAGCCTTTCCTATGGCTGTCCTTGGTTGCTCCTAGACTGTTGCTTTCAATGTATTGTAATGTAATTGTTTTTCGTTGTTTATATGAGATATTCTTGTATGGTGTCAGAGCTCTGAGAGGTTAGGAACCTATATTTCGTGTCTCCCAACTTCCGGTGCCTCTCATGGTGATTGGCATGCCTTGGGTATGCTATTAAGTTTATTGAATAGAAAAGTGCACAAAATCTAATAATGAACTACTCTTTATCCCTTTAAGCTGGGCTCAGATGTTTCTGTAAAAAATTTCCTGCTGTCTTCCGAAGTTAATCTCTTTTCTTCTGTTCCATACACATTTATAATTCCATTTATATTGCGCCATACGTTATTTTTTGTCTCTCCAAGCAGACTGTGAAATTTGCAAAGCTGGGACTGTGCTTTATCGTCTGTCTTATTGGCACCTAAGAACATACATGGGATATAGTAGAGGTTCAGTGCAAATGCAAAATTATCAAAACTATCGCAATGTGAATCTATCAATATATTCATAAATTATCTTGCACAAAAATTACAAATAATGGAAAAATGTTACATTTGGGGCCTTAGGAAAAGATATCTGATATGACTAGGAAATCAAATGCTCTTTTGAAAAGATTAGAAAATGCAGACCAACTACCATTTCAAATCCTGTCCCTCTCTGTCACTTGCCTTTGAGATATAAACTAGTCATTTTTGCTTTGTTTTTATGTCACCTGTTCTGTGCTAAGATCACTGTCTGCCACATGGCCATGATTCCTTTGTAGTTTTTTGAAGATTCTTGGGTGGGAGGTTTGATTACCATAGCCAAGGAGCTAATGTTGAAGAAAGAATAAAGCAAGTGAGTGAGGTGTTGTGGGAAGACTGGTGGCCTGAATTTCCTTCTATAACTTCTGACAAGCCATTTCCCTCCTCTGAGCCTCAGTTTCCTTGGGTATAAAGTCAGATCTTCATAGGTGATCTGGCAAGCCTCTTCTATGTTCCAAAGCCTGTGATATTTTTAATTTAAAAAATGTAGTAATGGTTTCTACAGCACCACTGGTCTCATGCACTGGGAAGTATATCTTTGACCAGGAAATTATTCTCCATAAAAGACAGGCAAAGCTGAACTGCCCAAGACCTGAAGTTGCAATTTATCTTATCTACTGTAGGATAGGAAGTAACATAGAACAATGGTCTGAAACCATGCTAACCACAATGTTCATCATGTAAAAGAAATATACAATGGAATACATAAATTTCAGGAACTATATAAAAAGAACAGAGAGTACAACAGATAACCTAAAATTTTACCTTCCTACTCCTATCCCTGCTGCATCCACCTACAAACATGTAGCAGTCAGGCCTCACCCTCTGGACTATTGATCATGACAGACTTTGCTAATGGATTATTGCACTGTTTTCTTCTAGGAGCAGACTGGGAATCTTTCTCAATCAAGTGCAACTGTTTGGAGTTGGCAAGTGAGGTAAAAGTCTTTTTGGCTGAGTTCAAATTTCTTCTTTTTTCAAAGTAAAGAAAAGTAATTAAAAAGAGGTGTGTGTTTTAAAGTAGATAAAGGACCTTGGGAAAGTTAACTGCTTTGGATGCTGGTTTATAAGGAAAGAATTCTTAGGTCTCCTCAATTTAAACATTCTGTGCTTTTTAGATTCTCGAAATTTTTGTCTCCTTTTAAGGCATAGAGACATCCATGTGACATTGCTGTTCTCAAGTTCTGGCATCTTCATAACATATTAAGATTTGAGTGATTTTGAATGTGTCCAGTTGCATCAGACATGTGATAAGCTTTAGTATCCTTGTGACTTCCGGGGCCATGAGCTGTCTTTGTGAATCCTAGATGAGTTCTCTGAGGTCAGCACAGTCTGATTATGCCTAAGTGAAGCTTTGCTAACAGTGTCAAAGCAAGCCCGCAGGGATGGCATCTGTTAAGCAGTCATGGTAGCATCTTCCTTACCGAGAAACTACTTTTCCTTGTGTTGTTTTGGTTTATTTGTCTTAGAGGCTAGATCAGTAATCCCAGTCACTCCCTTTTCTCCCTCTCTTTTTCTTTCAGTGGAACTGGAATATATCATTTTTGATGGGGAAAGTACAGCAGTTGATAGAGAGCAGAAGATAGGGAAGGAGGTATATAAAATACTTGCAGAAAGAATGATAATATTTATTGAGTAATTTTGCACAAGAAGCACTGTGCTATTCCATTGAATTTTGACAGCATATAACAACCTGTTATTATTTTCTACCTTACTGATGAGTAAACTTGGGCCCTGGGAGATTAAATAATTTTTCCAGAGCTCTACAGTGAGTTTGAAATAGAGGAAAAGTTTTGAGTCTCATGTCTGAGTGCCCCCCGCCATACTACCAGTCCCAGTTCATCTCCTCTGTTGGTTGTGCTCTTAGCTCCATTCTCAGGCAGTCTTTCCCTTCATGGCGGTGAGATGATTAGCTCCAGATTTTGACCCTCTACATTCAGCCATCCCAACAGGAGAAATGACTCTTCTTTCCTAGAAAAAACCCCTAGGACTGTGTCTTTTTGTTCTTGCACGCATTCAGTGCCTGACCCTGAACCATCACCATAGCCAACTAGAAAGGAATGTCATGGTTTTCCAGAACTGGGTCAGCTGCTCATCCCTGGAGCTAGTGGGAGAAAAAGTCATCGAAATGACTCATGGGATAATTTTCTAAATGAAAATCAGGCGTGCTCTCTTGAAGAAAAGTGGATGGATATCATTAGGCAGGCAAAACAAACGGATCCTCATTTATTAAACATTCATCTTGCAACACCACAGTATTCCCAAAGAGCTAGCCTTGTATTGATAATTATGTAGCAATTAAAAGCCTCCATGTATGTCCCATCAACAGGGGAATGGGTAAAGAAAATGTAGTATTTGCACACTAGAGTATTATCTGATGTAAAGAAAGCTAAATTTAAGTCATTTATAGGAAAATGCGTGTACCTTGAAACCACAATGTTAAGTGAAATAAACCAGATACAAAAGCTTAAATATCACATGATTTTTCTTATATGAGAAACCTAAAGTATTTATATAAAGTAAAGAGCAAAATAAAAGATAGATAATAAGAAACAGGAAAATAGATCTTTTGCAAGTGGGAAGGGGATAAAGGTATAGACGGAAGGAGAGAAAGGGGTATCAAAACAATTAAGATGTGTTATCAACACGTGCCAAATCACCACAATGAATGTAAGCATTATGTACTGCAAACATGTACTGATAAAGACAAAGGGGTATTTTAAATATAGCAATAATTTATAGATAGTAATTATCGGACACATACCCAGAGTGAAAGAACTCTCCACACTGAGGTGACATGTATGTTCTCTGATTTTATTCTCCTCCATTACCTAAAAGGATTATTATGATGAATTTTTCTTTATGTGTTCCTTGATTTAAAAAAAGTATTTTATCATACATGCATATTTATTGAAATAATTTATATTTCAAGTTTGATTATATTCATTTAAAAATATTGTGCTCTACGTAGTCTTCTGTGATTTACCTTTTTTTGCTTAAAACCATACGTTTCAGGTTTACCTATGTTGTGTGTCAATGTGTAATTTATTCATTTGCACTGCTTCATGCAACCTCATGGGTGTATGTGCAGTAACCCATCTGTTTTGCACCGTTAGACATTCTCGGTATTTCCACAGTGTTGCCATTATACAGATGGAAGCCATGCATGTCTTTGTACGTGTCTTCTAGTGTACACTTGCAAGAGTTTCTTCAACAGTTCTCTTTCAGCTAGTGTGTAGAAATGCAGTCAACTCTTATACTCTTATTTCTAGCCACTTTCTTGATCACTTTTTATTCATTCTAGTAATTTATCCATACTTCGTTTTTTTAAAGTGAAATATATCTTCTGTGAATAATAGCAATTGTTATCACTAGTTCTCATTAATTCTTATAATTTTTCTGTGTCTTCCTGCATTTATTAAATTTTCAATCAATAATAAATGGGAATTGTGAAGGGCATTGGTGGTAGCTGCTATTCTGCACTGCCCAGCCCCCTTTGGGGAAGGAACGACTGGTTCCACAGCTTCTGGGAGTACTTCCAGAAGATGGTTCTCAGTTTTAAGTCTCTTTGGGGGGTCATCTTAATCACAAGAAGCTGGCTGACACAGGTATGCTTCCTTCTAAGACCAGCCCATATCCTGTGACTGACTGATATCAAGGTACAAAGTCCTAGCCAGGCTATCCTCATTCGAATGATAATGCTTTTACTGCACTGCCACTAAGAGTGCATTTCCAGTAGGAGTGTGACAGATACATTGTATTTGGGTAAGAAAACACATATCTCTCATATACTGAAAGTTTTTATGGGCATGGGGTCACTTTTCTCCCCCTGAAAACAGTTCTTTGATGAAAATTTCCCAGAGGTGAACTCTCAACTCATCTGAAAGTATTTTTCATTTTTGTCCTCATGCTTGAGAAGTAGTTGTAACTAACACAATTTTAGCCTGGTAGTTATTTTCTGCCATTACTTTGAAGACACGTTTTCCTGTCAATTGATGCCTTTGGTTATTATTGAGAAATCAACATAAGTCTGTCTGGCTGATATGTATTTTCTGCCTGATTACTTTTAAGATCTTTTGTCTTTGGTGTTCAGTTTCATTTCATTGTGTCTGGATATGGGTTTCTTTTTATGTTTTCTACTTCACATAAACTCTGCTTCTTGTATCTGATGTTTAGATTGCTAATAAATTCTGCCAAGTTGTGAACTATTACCTCTATAATTTCTTGTTTTTTTCCTCTTCTAGATCTCTGTTAGTGGATGCAGTGCTACTTTGTCATTCCATTCTCTGTGCCTTTTAATCTTCCAAGTTTATCTCCTTGTCTTTTGTTTTATTGACTTGATCGTGTATTAATTAATGTAGTGACGTTTGAACCCAGGGCCTTTGCATTGAGCTATATCCTCAATGGTGTATGTATACAGGTATTTATTTATTTATTTATTTATTTATTATTTTGAGACGGGTTTTGCTGAGTTACTAAATTGCTCAAACTGCCCTCAAACTTGCAGTCCTCCTGCCTCAGCCTCCCAGAATGATAAGTGTAATCACCATGCCCAGGTATATTTGTAATTTCTAAAATTTTTCCATTTTCACATTGGCTGGGTCATTTTGGTGGTTAGTTCATAAAGCAAAATGTTTAAAAGTATATTTTATACACAGTTATTTTATATCCTATATATGGTAAATTTAAAGTCTAAAATTCTTAGGGGATCTGATTGCATTGTTTGATATTTTCACTGCTTTTTTCCACCATGGTGGCTTATTTATTTGGCTTTTGGTGATTTGTTTAAACTGTAAGCTCGTATTTAGTTAACTTTAATGAGAATCTTTCTGGGACACTGAAGGGTGCTTTTCTTCAGAAAGGACTTGTGCCTGCGTCTTTGGGAAGCCAGAGGACATTGCAGGTCCGTCTGAAAAGCCCAGCTTAACAAAAGGGTCTCCAGTTCTGCAACTTCACCTTTTAGGGCCAAAGCTCAGCGATAATGCTAACAGTTTGCTCTGTCCCTACACGCACATAGATGCTGCTTGTCCCACCCAGAGTGGACTTGTCCTTCTGCTTCCCTTGGATCTGGGCTGTGTGGTGACTTGCTTTGATTAGTGGGATACTGCAGAGTGGACGGTGTGCCAGACCGAGGCCTGTGTGGGAAGAGGCCCACAGCTTCTGCTTTTCCTTCTTGGAAGCCCGGCCCACCACCTGAGGCATTTAGATTAAACTTACATCTAAGCCTTGTGGGAAAAGGGTGTCACCGTCATAAAAGTTTCCAACTCAACTGAGGTTCAGGTGAATGCTGCCACAAGGTGAGCTCAGACAATACCATGTGGAGCAGATGATGTGCCCTCATGACCCCAGCAACGCCATGCAATGATGACAAATAATCAGTCATTGCTGTTTTAAACTGCTAAACTTCGTGGTGGTGTTTTGTGGAGCAATGGAGTATGATATAGTGATATTCAGAGAATATTGCCTAAGATGTTGGTAGAAGTGGAAGTCTTCTTTGGAGTTCTTTGACTTATACTTTTATTTCATTCATCTATCTAAGCATATCCCCTCTATGGCAGAATTGCATAGAGTTAAAGATCACAAGCAGGATTTCTGACTTGGATCAACACATACTAGTTATGTGACTTTAATTTTACTCTGTAACCTCTCCAGGCTATAAGCTTTTCATTTCTCAAATGAGGATGATAATGGTGTCTACCTCATGAAGTTGTTAGGTAGATTCCATAACAATATGCTTAAAGCTGTTATATAGTCAAGCTCATCATTGCACTTGCAGGAAATATTTTCTGTGTTGTTAATATCCAGCTTAGTATTTTTAAAAATGCTAAACCTACTAGATTCTTGCGGGCCTGGCACAGAGAGACCTTCTGAAATCTTTTGAGTGGTGAGGCCCATAAGAGTGTCTTTCTGTATGCAAATGAGATGACTGGTAGTTGGGGAAAGAGAACCAACCTGGCTTTAGGAGGTTGGAAACTTCACTTACACCCTCCACCTCTGGGGAGGGAGTAGGACCAAAGGTTAAATTGATCACCAGTTGCCCAGAATTTAATTAATCATGATTAAATAATCATGATTGAATAATCATGATTAAATAATCATGATTGAATAATCATGATTAAATAATCATGATTGAATAATGATTAAATTCATGATTGAATAATCATGATTAAATAATCATGATTGAATAATCATGATTAAATAATCATGATTGAATAATCATGATTAAATAGCAACCCAAATGGATTGGGTTCAGTGAACTTCCAGGTTGGTGAACAAGAACAAACCCACATGGTAGGAAGATGGTATACCCCAGCTCCATGAGACAGAAGGCCCTTCACTCAGACATTGCCCCATGTCCCTCTCCACTTGGCTGTTCAATTGTATCCTTTGTAATAAATAGTAAATATAAGTAAAGTTTTTCCTTGAGTTCTATGACCTGCCCTACAAATTAACCAAGGATATGAGTCGTGATGCCCTGAGGAATGGGGTCATGGAGTTGGTCAGAAGCATACAGGTCACAAACCTGGGACTTTCAGTTGCCATTTGAAGTAGAAGTTGGCAGGCAGTCTTTTGGGTCTGAGCCCTGAACTTGGGGATCTCCTACTGTCTCCAAGAGAAAAGTGTCAGAATTAAATTAAATTATGGGATGCCCAGCTCTTGTCTACTGGAGAATCTGGTGTCAGAAGTTATAATTTGGATCTTGAATATTCCCCTAAGGCCTGTATGCTAAAGACTTGGTTCTAGCCAGTGGTACTACTGAAGCAGGAGGTGGGGCTTAGTGCAAGGCCGTCAGGTTATTGTCACCCCCCCCCCAGCCACCATAAGGTAAGCAGCTTTGCTCCCTGCCATGATGCTCTTCCTCACCACAGACCACAAGACAGTGAAGCAAACTGACCATGGATGGCCATGGATTGAGACCTCTGAAACCATGTCCCCAAATAAACCTTCTTTTCTTGAAGTTGTCTCTCTTGGGTATTTTTTCACAGTGATGGAAGTGTTGTGTTCAGTATATAAGAAAGTAGAGAAAAGCAGTCCCTCATTCTTTTGGAGTGCTCCATAAAGACATGTTTTAAACTACATGAATGGATCAAAGACCATATATTTGAATTTCTTAAGTCCTCCTTGTCTGGTTGTGCTTCAGCTATTACTAGTTATTGTTTTTTTCTTGCTCTGGGTCTTGCCCCTTCCCAGTCAGGAGCCTCAGCATTTGGAATCAAGCCATCATTCATTTCTTTTCACTGATCTCTATTAATTTCAGAATTGAACATATTTTAATCAGGGTCTAGATCAGCTCCTTGCAGAGAAGAATTTCTATCATCTCTTTTCAAGTGTACCTCCAAGGACAGAGTTCATGTGAAGAAAAAAATGCTCCTCTGGCTTGTTCCCAGGTCAAGTAACTCATTCTGGGACGAGACTCACGAACCACTGAAATCTGATATGACACATCAAAATATGTCACTCGGATCTAGTGCTCCTTTAACAAGATGCCCAGTGATGTGATTACCATATACTGGCAGTGTGAACACTCAGTTTATAATTCTACAGTGAAGCCAATGAAAAAGAATGCAATTATCTCATTTACCTTCTAGTCCCTGGGATGCAATACCTGACATAATTTAAAGACAGAGAAATTTATTTTGGATCACCATTTATAGAAGTTTCAGGGCATAGTCACCTGCTCCCAAGGCAGGGAGGTACAGCAGAAGGGCATGGCAGAGGAGAAACAGCTCATGGCAGGGCAGTAGGAAGGAGGGGGAGGGAGAGGGAGAGAGATATCAAGGGAGTAGGGAGGGAGATGGAGCCTCTTCCCCAGTGAGTCACCTCTTCCAACCAGGCTTCACCTTTCAACACCACGTTTAGTCATAATCTCGTTAGTGAACTAACCACTGATGAATATCATGCCCCCATGAGCCAATCACCGCCTCAAAGCCCTACGTATAAGTGCATGAGGCTTTGGGGGACATCTAGATATATATCATAATGGCACTAAAAGAAGAAAAAATCAAGGGAATGTCAGTGGAGCTCAGCAACTGCTGCCCAGGCATACCTCTAGCTTTGGATGGTTGTATGCCAACTTGGCCCTGAAGAAGACTCAGGCTAATTTGCTGACCTGCTTTCTAGTGGCAAACATTGCCTAGAGCCCACAGAAAGATTCTTTTTCAAGCTTATGTTAACAGAGCGCTCACTGATTACACCAAATAGTAAGAGTTTTCTTTTCTCTGTCTTCTCCTCTTGCCTGGCCAGCATGCTGTAAGATTTGGGTAAGAGCCAGAGTTAGTTAGTTCAAAATTGCTAAGTCTAGGGCAGTTCTCATTTCATATCTCAGGTGTGATGGTTGTGGTATCAGGTTGAATAGATTAAGAATGACCTAGCAGATGAGTTCTGAGAGTGTCTAGATGACTGACTTGCAAGCTACAAACTGAAGAAAGAAGACCCATCCTGGATGTGGCAGCCTCTCTAGTTCTTTCAGCCTTCCAGCACAGATCCTTTGGCTTTTTGCCCCAGATTTGCACTGGACTCTACAGTGAGCTCCAGGCCTTCAACTTTCAATGGGGTCCTCCCAACTCTGCAGTGTGCAGACAGCCCTTCTGCATGCTTCTGTGCAGGTGGCCATTGTGAGCCTACTTTGTATATACCAGGGAGGAGGAGAAAGAATGTGATGCTATATTAGCTGAGAATGGAATACTACACCTATGAGAGTGAGAGAGGTATGGCCACAACTGGGCTGGGGAAGAGCATTGGCAGAAGGTAGTGGTTTAGGTGAATAAAACATGTTCAAATCCAATCCTTGCCTCTATGACTTGTGAAGCTGCTTAACCCATTGAAACATGACTTTTCACTGTTGTAAAGTGGGATGGCAATACTCACCTTGGGTGTTTTTTTTTTTTTTTTTTGGTACGGGGGCTCAAACTCGGGATCTTGCACTTGCAAAGGAGTTAACGGTACCCTGGGTTTTGTTGTAAGAAAAACAAACAAAAAGCAGTGAATAACACATAGTGATCCCTCAGTAAATGGTCATCTGTTATGGTTACAATTCTTCACTCTAGATTGGGTTCTGCCTGTTTTTCTAGGAATGTGTGCTAGCTACACATCACAGACACTAATATTGTCACAGGGAATTTGTATCCCTTGAGGAGTTGGAAATACTGTCAGTCCTACCAGCTCTCCCTGACGACCTGGCAAATGGGATCTGCAATTGCAATTTTTAGAGTTAATCTGCTAGGCAGTAAGCTTCCTTCTCTGTTACTTACCCTCATCTAATGTAACTGTATTATCGAAGAGTGTGTAGTAACATCTTAAGGCCTAGTGTATTAAACCATCGCATTCTATAATCACGTTTTATTTTTCTACTTTCTCTTTTTTTTTTAATGGGGAAAAGGAGTGTTTTTCTGGTCACTCTTAGACATATCAATTTCTCAGATTACTATAGATCTTGAAGTACAGTCTTTGTCCTAAAATCGTCACTAGTCCCTGGTTCCTGGCCACACTTATATTTGTCTCACCTGGAGAAAGGCCTGAGGGAAGAAGACCAGTGTCTTTTACCCTCAATCTTTATGACCAGCTCACTGCTGCTTCTCAGTCCTGGCCCTGTGTTTGGTGCACATAGACTCCCTGGCTTCTTTGGTTCCATCCCATGCCAGCACAGCAACCTCCTCTTGCTTAGCTCACCACAGTCTCTTACCAGCCCATCTTTTGACTTTTTGATTTCACACACTCTGTGCAACTGTCAAGCGTAAAGATCCTGTCTCCAGTTTAGAGGGAAGTGGGGATAGGGAGGGCATGAGATGCGTAGCACAGCCATCTCCAAAGGTGTCTCCTGCAGGCATTTTCTCCCCTTACTCTTTCCTACCCTCCCTGTGAGGGAATGGGTGAGTCACCTAACCAGTTCTCCAGGGAAATGTCTGCATCAAGGTCTGCCACAGTTCACTTTAGCATTTAAAATACCTAGTTTAGTATCTTGTTATGTAAACCTATTCCCTAGGGCACATTGATAATGTGGTACCTCCTCCTCCTCCTCCTCCTCCTCTTCTTCTTTCTTCTTCTTTCTTCTTCTTCTTAGTACAGTTACATTCCTTATTGCAATCTTGTACCTTTACATGACAGGTCTTGGTTCTCATTTTTTCCCCTTGGCCCTGCCCTCCCTTCACCCCTCTTCCCTCCCCCTTTACAAACACTTCGTTTCCATTTCTTTATTTGCTCATATTTTTTTCTTTTCCCTTGTTAGCTTTCCCCTACTGGTGCATCTTCTTGAAGAATGAATTTTGGTAATGGATTTGGGGTGGGAAGAGCAAGTTGTTGTAGGAAGCAAATGCAGGGCAGGGGTTTGGATACATTAACTGGTAAGAAATTCAAATTAAGAAATGAATACAGATTATAGTGTAAAGTAACCAGCAAAATTGAATACAGATTGAAGTAAAACATACTTTCGAGAAAGTGCTCACATGAGGTGACTTTTTCCATCCATGTCTTTAGCTCACCTCTACTTTCTCCTCATCATTAGCAATGTTCACACCTCTGTCTTATTAGGAAAATATATGGGCCGGGTAAGGAGACATTTTTTGAAGCTCTGCATGAAAACATAATCAGCTTTTTGCTAATTGCAGTGGGGATAGTAATTAAGTCACTCAGAAGCTGCCTTGACCTAATGATATTCATTATCACATTTTTTTGCAGGTTTATATTAAATTATCAGGAGCGAGGAGACAAAATAATAGCTCTTTGTTTTGTGTTTTCTGATAGAATACAGGAACAAGACTGAAAAAAAACACAAACTTTTAGAAGTACACAGTAAACCTCAGCCACATAGAGCTATCGAGCCCTTAAAATATGGTGCATCCAACTGAAATGTATACAATACAGACTGGATTCCAAAGACCCACTAGTAAAAAAAAAGGTGGGGAAAACATCTCGTAGACAAGTTTACATATTGATTCATATTGGAATAGTATGTTAGATTTATTGAGGTAAAGTATATTATTGAAATTCTTTTTATCTTTTCTGGAAAATGTGTTTAAAAACATAACTACTGGGAAAATTTAAATTGTGTATATGACCAGCATTTGTGTATTTGCATTCTATTTTATTGCATGGTTTTGTATTTAGATCATTTAATTGGATGGTCAGCAAATTATGATTCATGGGTCAAATCTAGTTCTGTGTGTGGTGGTTTTTTTTTTTTTTTTTTTTTTTTTTTTTTTTTTTTTTTTTTTTTTTTTTTTTTTTTTTATTTCATCTACCCGCAACCTTTAAACTTAGCATCCACAATGGGGATTTCTTTTTCCATTCAAATGTCAGTCATGGGATACTCCAATGAGTCTCATTTGAATCAGTCACTAAAGAAGTGGGGTACACAGATTGACCATTTTGGGTCATAGCTTGATGTCTCTACTCAGGTCTCAGTACACTTCATTTCTATTTCTTCATTTTCTCTTTTCCCTTATTAGCTTTCCCCTACCCTTCCTACTTTCCATACACCTTTAGCCCCTTTCTTCCTATTTCACACTGTCTATTATATCGTTAGGATCTTATCTACTATTATAGTTTATTCACACCAGAGAAACTATTCAGTATTTACACATGTGTGACTTACTTATTTCACTTTGGAGTATATCCTCAATATGTATCCATTTTCCTATGAATGAATCTAATTTCTCATTCTTCATGGCTGAGTAATATTCCATTTTATAGAAAAACTGCATCTTCTTTATCCAGTTTCCAACTGATGAGCAACACTTTTAGCGGAGTAGCTGGATACCAGGTCACCACCCAAAAATCAGTAGCCTTCTTGTATACAAATAACAAACTCACGGAGAGGGAAATTAGGGAAACAATTTCTCTCAAAATAGCATACAAAAAAAATGAAGTATCTAGGAATCGATCTAACAAAAGAAGCAAAAGACCTCTACGCTGAAAACTACAGCACTCTGAAAAAAGAGAGATCGAAGAGGATATACGAAAATGGAAAGATATCCCCTGCTCCTGGGTAGGAAGAATCAACATAGTGAAAATGGCCATACTGCCAAAACTGCTGTACAGATTCATTGCAATGCCAATTGAAATTCCAACACTATATTTCACAGAACTAGAAAAAATCCAGAAATTCATTTGAAACCATAAGAGACCTAGAATAGCAAAAGTCATCCTAGGCAACAGAGACATGGTAGCGGGTATAACAATTCCCAATCTGTGTGTTTTTATAAACAATATTACATTGGAACACAAATATACTAATTCCTTGGCATATTGCCATTGGGTGTTTCACACTTTTTTAGTGGTCAGGTTTTTACTAAAGGGATTTGCTCTTGATGCCTGTCATTTATTTTCTATAAATTGTAGAAAGATCGCAGATCTCTGATGATCCAGCTATGGTTACTTCCCAGGTGAGAAATCAAAGCCAAAGAGAGGCCAAATGACTTGTCCTAAGACATGTGAAGAAGGCAGAACAAGGGCAGGGCTTCACCCTGTCCCTGTGACTTGTGCTATATCAGGCCTTAGTTTATTTGATGAGGCTAAGATGGAGCAAGATGTTCCATGCGTGAGGTGGGTTCAGTCTTCTCCACACAATGATACATTTATCTCCCTCCTAGGACTCAGAGAAGGAAAAGAATCTTTGAGCAGCCTGGAGTCCACCTTGGTGATGCAGGAGGTAGACATTCCTATGGAAACCTCTTAGTATCTTTTTTGTTTCACATAATATCAGAAGTATCATCACTGGGTCATAGTTTTTGCAATCTTTACTACATTGTAGAGGTGATGAAAAACTTTATGTAAAGGATGTTGCTGAATCTTTTACAAATTCTTTTTCAAAGTTATTGACCATTCTTACTAGTTGATGATCTTTAAGAAGGATAAACTGTATGACACATTTCTCCTAGGACTTAGTGCCAGGAAGAATATGATTCTTTCAGATAGCCTTGCATAAGTTTGTGCATGCTCTAATGAGATGTGTATAACTGAACATGTTGCTCATTTTGTGTGGTTGCCAAGATGAGTAGAGATAAATCTATGTTTAATTCAGCATCCTAACACATCATGTGTTAGCCAGATTTTAGCCACTGTAATTAAATATCTGGGGTGATGAATTTATAAAGAAAAAAGGTTTATTTTGGCTCACAGTTTTAGAGGTTTAAGTCCCTAATTCAGTGGGCCCATTGGTATGTGCCTTGAGCAGGGAAGCACATCATGCTGGGCATATATGGTAGGAAAAAATACTCCCTTCTTTAGCCAGGAAGCACAAAGAAAGAGGAAAAGACCAGGGTGCGACAGTCTCTCTCAGCATCATGCCCCCAGTAACCTAGGGATCTTCCCTTAGGTACTGTCTCCTAAGGATCCACAGTACCTCCCAGTAGTGCTGCCTAAGAGACCAAGCCTGGTTTAACTCACAGACCTCTGGGGGACGCTCATCTAGACCATAGCGTATTTGTGCACTTCTTCCAATCTTGGTTAGCTCTCAGTTCTTATATGAATTATTCAGCTGTAGTAGCCCATTTCTTTTCACATTTATTATGTTACCTCTTTTGTATTTTTTCAGCGAAATTTTGTTAGGGTCAACTACGAGGCACATCTTTAAGATACAAAAAAGTATTTCTAATTTTAAAGGGTTTACAATATGAATTTGAGGCACAGAAAGACAATTACCCACTGGGTATATGACCAATAGTGGTAGTCAGTCTTATGAATCAAATAGGTTCTACCCTGTGATTTCATGAACTTCCCATCTCCCACTACTTCAAATAAACATTTTCCTACAAGCTATTAGAATTTATACGTGGATATTCTCAATTTACATGCCCTTGAAAGACATCACTAATGTATCATAGCCTTATTTCTTATTAATCTGTTGTATTCAGGTTGTGTTGCTAATTAGTCAGAAAGAGATCGTAAATGAAATGTGTGTGCCATCTTCTAAAAACCCATAAATGAACATTGATGAGAATAAAATTACAACTTCTGAGTAAAAAGTTAATATGGTAGAAGCAAAATTAGATAGAAAATGCTATCAGTCGTTAATACTTTAGTGTAAAGTAAATGATTCCCCTGCTGTTTTTTCCCCTACTGGTTGCAACCTCATGTCTATAATTTGATTGATGTTAAAACATTGGCCACCAAAGTTAAAATAAAAAAAAAAAAAAGTGAAAGTGGGAGACTTGAGGAGAATTCAGAATAAACTTTTCCAACTGCATCATTTGGTCTATTAATGACTTTCCACCTCACGATAAAGAAGACCTAAATTTCCCCTTCGACCCTCAAGGGCATGGTTTTTCCCTCAAATTACTACTCTTTCCATTTCTCTCTGCCTTCTGTCTTCTTTCTTACTATATATTCTTTCTAACTGTAATACTCCTGAAGACATGTGTATTTAAAGGAAATTAATCATTCAAATACCATAATTAGTCCAAGAATTGTGTCTTTTCGAAATGAAACGAGATAATTAATTTTTTTTGTCCCAGGAAACCTGCTCTCAGATGTGAGCTAATTAGTCAGCTGCACATCAAAAGAAGTGAAGTGTATCCTGTAAATAGGATTTCATTTAAAACAGATCAAAGGATGATGTACCAAATCATTCCTTCCTCCTCTGCCTTCTGCAAGTATCAGGCAGCCAAGAGAACAAGAGCAGAAAGCCTCAAAAACGTAGCTCCAACAGAACAACTGTGACCCCTAAGTCAAATATTAATGAAGGGAGAGAGCTAAATGTACCCAGAGGTAGAAATTTAGTTCTTGGGGCTTTTGTGGTTGGGTTTCGAATGTGGGCCAAGAGGGCAGTGGGCTGTGTTTGTGATCCAGGGCATGTCTGACTGCAGAAACAAAGTCTCCAGATATGGTTCTCTCTGACTACCTGGATGTACGACTTTGGACAAGTTGCTCACTCTCTCAGAGATTAGTTCTCTCATTTGTAATATATGAATCTCTGTCTCTTTATCTGTCTCCCAGGAGTCTTTTGAAGATCAAGTAAGATGAATAATGTGACAAGGGCTTGGGAAAAAAGTCTAAAATGGCAATACAAATGTGAAACATTTGGGGGCTATTGTTAACAAGGTCTCCATTAGCAGAATAATTGAGAAGAGGAAAGTTTCCCAGATGATTCTGGCCTAAATTCCAGTTCCTGAAGAAAACAGCATCCCAGTAGGCTGCCTTTGCAGATCAGATCCACAACATAATTGCTCAAACCTCCTTTCTCCTGTGATTACAGTTAGAAATTAGCTTCCAAAGAAGAAATAATTCAAATGAAGAAAGGAAATGAAAAGGTCTTTTGTTTTCCTTTGAAGTTCTAGATTTCCAAACATGGCTGATTTGCAAGAACAGTCTTGTCCTTCTAACATTTAGTCACATGTCTGTGAGTCTCAAAGGACAAATGAGGCCAAAGCAGCTGGTGATTGACAATGAGAAGGGCCCTGTACCTTGAATATAAATTGCAAACTGTTGCAAAGGAAATCAATAAATACATTTTTGCTACAAAAATAGCATCCTGACATTTTTTTGGAAGTGGCTGTTGAACAGGAAGAATTTAAAAGTAGATGAGGAAGTGGTAAAAGATGCTTGCTAGAAAATGCCCAAAGCGGAGAAGGCCTACTCATTTTTGTAAACAAGAGCGAGGCCACAGAGACCTGCACTTTGACTTGCCGAGGGCCAGTGACATGGAGCAGCTGACAAGGGAGGAAGTGCTCGGGACAGTGCTGGAAAAACATCCTGACCTTGTAGAGATATTATAGCTGGTAACAATAGAGGCCCAGATCTGATGACTGGGTCCATGGACTCCCAGAACACTAGCTTTACCACCCGAGAGGTAAACCTCTCATAAGTGAAACAGTGAAAGAGAGAAGAGGCCTGGAAACTACCGTCCCTGCTTCAGGCAAGGCTGAAGGTCCAGGTGGGAACAGGAGCTAAGGAAAGATGCTCAGAGAAGAAAGGCCTATTCTGAATGGTGACACAGGCAATATATATTTTTGACTTCTAACAATCAAGGTGAAACCCATATAAGAGTACTCAGATGTTTACTGAGAAACATTCATAGCACATTTATTGGTATATGCAATTTGGGAATGGTAGCGTTTCTTTTGACCATGAACACATTTTCAGCTGTATGTAAGCCTTTGCTTGACAGTTTTGTACTTCTCTCATGTCCATACAAGGCCAACATAGTGTAGCAAATACTCAGGCAATGACTGTGGAATTCCCCAGTAGGAGGGAAGGTGTGGAATAGTTAAATGTCAAGTAATGTGGCGGTAAGAGTGTATAGTGGAAGTCATTGGTACAGGCTTGGAGTTTTGCTGCTATGGACTAGTCTCTTAGTGTTTGTGAGTCATTGTTCTCATCTGTGTGTCACGTAACATGGTCGTACACAGTAGCAATTCTAGAACTCTGGGAGACTGAGGCAGGAGGATCAGAAGCTAAAGCCCTACTTGGTCAACTTAGATTTGTCTCAAAAAATTAACACCTCATTAAAAATGGGCCTCTCAAAGGCCTTGGGTTCAATTCCCACTACCACACACGTACAAAAAAAGGTCATGACAATATTTCTTCTTTGAGGTCATCAGGTATTACATGAATGAATGATAGATGCAATAAAGTATTTAATATAGTTTAATACAGCTTCTCCTTTGTTGGCCTCCTCTGTATCCCTAGGGAAAACTGTTGTGTTGTAGAATTGAGAAAGAGGGGTAGGAGTCATGTGATGTTGTTGGAAAAGTAAGGAAGGATCTTGGTTAGACAAACAAAGCTACAGTGTTAGGTAACATGATGGGGTGCTTTCTAGCCGACTAGCAGGAAGTGAGAGGTTGCCTGTGCTTCTTTCTTCCTGAGTCCCAGAGAGACACTCTAAAAAGACTCTTCTAGCAGCTGGAGGCCAAAGCATAAGATTGATGGGGTCTGTCCAAAGAACCCTGCCTTTGGGTCCATGTGCTCTTGCCAAGCTAAAATAATGAGCTTTCTCCACTAACCTCCTACAGTAGGAATCTAATGTCCCATGGAAGGCTTGTCCCTGAGCACCCCAGAAAGGGTGTGAGAACAAAGTCTGTCTTAGGCATCTAGAGGCAGATTCCCAAATATTACAAAGAGCTTGTATTAAGATGTGGACTCGCATTCCTTGCTCTGCATATCTGCATCCCCATGGGAGCAGGACACATTTCTCCCACTCCATGTATGCCCCTGAATTCTTCCTACAGCAAGCCTAACAAACTGTTGACATGAATTCAACTGTTTGTGCTTTGACTGAAAAGATTATTTCCCGGGGCCATGGTGCTCCCTGAAACTTGCCATGTTGGGGAAAGAAAAATATTCTATTTTGGAGCTAGATGGATTTAGTTAAGATGGGATCTAAGAGGTGAGGAATAAATACCTTAGGAGATCATAGTAGCCATTATTGCTGTCTATTGAAAATGGATCATTCTCCTCTCAGGCACATGCAGAATTATGTTTCCCTTCCTCCTGTCTAGTTAAGTGTGATTGTTTTTTTGTCTTTGGTCAGTGATGTGAGCAGAAGTGGAGACAGGATGTTTATTCAACATTGCCCACCTCTCCTTGGATACAGGGCATTCTTTGGGAGAAGCTTCGGGAAAATGAAGTGGCTGAACATCTTGATGTCCATCATTGTCCATGTATATATCTACTTTTGTCTGTATGCCAGTTTGTTGTTGTTTTCTACTACTTACTTATGAGTGATTTTGTTTGCTCTTACTCTAAATATTTGAAGACCCTGGAGGATATTTTATTATTTATAAAAGTAGAAAAAATATGGCCATTGGCTCTAAAATGTTTTGCAGAGAAGGGGACAAAAACTCAAAACCAAACAAGAAAATCCAACACTTTACCATAATCACCAAAGAGAATTACTTGAGGGAAATGTACTATAATTTTTTACAATTTCAAACCAATTCCATAATTTAAAGCATCATTTCCTCCTTTCCTTTAAAATTTACATTTCAACCTCTCTTCTTACTCAATAATACCAGTTTATGTAAGTTCCTTTCCATTTATCCTATTGCTTGCTCCTATAACTAACTCTCCTTTGAAATAAACGTTACTATTTTCTACTTCATAGATTCATATCAATTTTCTTATCTAATTAAGGTCAGCAGTGCACCTAATATCTCCTTGCAGATGGTGGGGGGCTCTGAGTCTGAGAGAGCCCGTGTGACCTGCACGGCACTACCTGGTGATGAAGAAAAGGCTGGGATGGGAAAACTGCAGGCTCAGAGAATTAATAGAAAATGCAAGAAGACCAAGTTAAAAAACGAAATGAGTTGTGGAAGAGGGCTGTGATTATGGGTAATTGCTTATTGTTCAAAGCATTTTCTTCAACGTGTTTGTAATAGTGGTTTAAATATGAAAAGAAATTGGATAAAGGAAATAGAAAACGTGTTGGGATTGAGTGGAAAGTGGTCTTGTCTTTTACGTTCCTAATAAAGAATAGGGCAACTTCAACTCAATTATTTCTGGAGTTCAAGGTTCACTCCTTGGTTAACTTTGAACTTGTGAATCTGTGAGTTCTGAAAAAAAAATCAATCATAAGTATATACTGATACATTTCAGATACTGGATTAAATACTGTAACTGGATTTTTATTGTTTTATCCACAGCAATCTGATGATTTAGATATGGGCATTAGTTCTATTTTACAAATGAGGATACTAAGGCTCAGAGAAGCTAAGCAACTTGCTTGTAGCTATATGGCTAGAAAACGCTTAAGAGCCAGGATAGGATCTAGCCTGGTGACATCATTGTTCATGCTCATAATCCCTGCGTGGTGTCACCTCCAGCCTATTCTATTTGCCATTGTTAGGTAAGTCTGAGGACATAAAGCTTACGCTTTTCCGGGGAATATGGATCTGTCCCTTCCTCCTTATACCTCCTCCTATTATGTTCTCAGAACTGTGTAATTCTTCTCACACTCAGTATGAGAAGTGTCATCTCTAATGCCGCATCTATCGATTAGCAGTGTCTGTCTGCAGTGTGGTATTGACAGGGATTCCGAGGCTACAGGAAATACTGCCATGATTGATTTGCAATGTCTGCCACAGGCACAGGAGAGAACACTGTTGGCAAGTGCACAAGGCAACGTACCTGGTAGTCCTTGAAGGTGGATGAAAGGAAGTGTAAGTGTGGCAGGCAGAGGGCCACTGGATTATAAGCTCTGCAAGTCGCTGAAAGGAAATGGAAATGTTTTAACACCGAACCACTTAAAAGTGATGAAAGAGAAATCATGAATCTCATTGAGTGATAAGGCCTGACTCATAACAAGACTTCCATTGCTCTGCCTCTCCCTAGCAGCAAGATCTCCTTCTCTCTCTCTTTCTTGTTTTCTGTCAGGTTCATTTATTGCCCAGCAAATATCAAGGCTCTTCTTCATGCCAGACATTATCCTAAGTAATGAAAAAGAAGCAGATTAAAAGATGGACAAAAATTTCTGCTTTCACTGAATTTATATTCTAGTGGAGAGAGTAAACTAGTATTTCAGTGTTAAGTACTGTGAACAAGTAAAGCAAACCTGGAGATCCAGTGCAACGAGGCAGGGATGCGGCGTGGTGGACACTGGGTAGGAGATGGTGTGAAGGCCTGGCTGTCTTTGCAATGGCTCTGACCTGTTTGCACCTTCAGGCTCTCAGTGGCAGTCAGTTGTATGCACTTGTGAGCAGCTCCGTAACAAGATGCTTTGGTCCAAAGAACCATTTCGACCTTGGTCTCTGGGTTACTGACTAGAGCCACACTCCTGCACGTGTCCATCCCTGCCTGTGCTGTTTCCCCACTTAGAGCATTTTCCACCTTTGTACTTCAGGAGTAAGATCTCTCATCCTCTGAGAGCTTGAGTTATCCTGAATCTCCCCAGGCAGAGTTAGATAGCGCTTCCTGGGGTTGCTGTGTCCCTATGGATTTTGCTTTTTGGGGCATTTCAAGTGCACCTACTGGGATCACCAGCCTTCAGACTCTGTACCCCATCTCATCATTTCTAGCTTCACTTTCCCCAGAAATTAGTGTCTAAACTTCCTTTGTAGCTCCAGTGCCTAATCAGACTTGGTACATGGCAGGAACTTAGTTCCACAGTGGAAGCGAGGATGGCATGATCAGCGTATCTGTGCACCTCACATTCACTCTCTGCTTGGCCTTCTGCTGGTTGGCCCTCAGCCCTCCAAGCAATTTTTTTCATCAGTGAGGTAAACACCCAATTTAAAGGATGGTTTTTAGGACTGAAGGGATGAATCTTGTAAAATCGTTTGTAAAATACCTGTCCTAAAATTAGCCCTCAATTAATCATGGTAATTAGTAGTAATTCTCAAATTGAATAATTAATAGTTTGAATAGCAGTCGTATAGCTGATAGGTAATGAATATGGATGAATAGAAGGATGGGTGTGTACCTCTGCTTTCGTGATCGTGCTTGGAAACACTACCCTCATCTGCACTCCTTTGGTTTTGTGTTTTGGTTTTGGGTTTGTGTTTGCCTTAACTATGTACTACCTTCCACCCCTTCTACCTCTCACCTTTGCCTTAGGTATGTGGTTAGGTCTTAAAAGTCTGTCATCTTAATTCACTATGCCTCTCTGGCTTTGGGTGACATCTAGAGATGAATCAAATGTGGGACTGAGATCTGCATCACATGCAGTTGAACTGGTTTTACTCTTTCCGTTCACCTTTTCTCTGCTACACATCAATAACGAGTCATGTGTGCTTTCATAAAGCTTTCATAAAGCGCTACCTGGGAGGGATAAAGCAAAAAGAGTTTATTTGGTATTTTATATCTAATTTCTTGACATTGTCCTTGTGTTTCCTCCTGGTAGTTTACATATTTAGGCCCAACAACCAGAGTCTTGCCAAGCAAATTTAGATCAATGTGTGGAGTTTAAAAAGCAGGAACAAAAGGTTTCTTACTATGATAACTGGTAATGCTGTGTCTTAGAACAAATCATTCCTGGAATTGGGCCATCCTGGCCTTATGCTTACCGATCTGTGACAGTGGTTTAGGTGTTCCCCTGAGCACATCTGATTTCCAACCTGGTCATCTTCCTGCCTGAAAGGCCGAGATGAAGCAAGACCTGATGTGGCTTGTAGGGTTGGTGGCTAAAGCCCTAAACACCAAGGTGGAGGCCAAACGTATTCTTATAGACTTTAAGCCTTCCTCATGCCAGGCAGATCAAGAAAGAGGTCAAGACTGAGGAAGCACATAGAAGATGGACAGAAAGTCACATATGTGCATGCACATCTATATACACTAAAACACATACACATGGGCACACATAAATTATGCTGCAGCTATAATTATGCTTTCAAAATATTTAACATGGGTATTCTTGTGCTAAAGTATTTAAAAAGTTACAATAAAAATGTATATATACAACCTTATAGGTGTATACATGTAGAATATCTAAATGATTAGGAAAAAAGACTGGAAGAAAACACAAAAATAATTATCTCATGTTCCTTGTGTTACAGACAAGTTTTATTTTCTTTATGATATTGCCATTATAGTTTTTATATGATATTATAATGTTATTTTGTAAAGTATTGCTTATGACAAAGCAGGCAGATAAGAGACAGTCAGAATGAGGGATGGTGGTAGATAAAGTAGGTTAGGCAACTTGCAAGGGATAGGAACTTACTTCAAACTGGCTAAAAACAAAATATACTGGGTCACTTAACTGAGAATACAAGAATCTTAGGCTCAGCCTTGGCTGGTTCCAGATGTTTCAGTAATACCCTGAGGGTTCCTCCTCTTCCCCCTGTTCTCTTCCTCCTCTTTGGCCTGTACTGCTAGAGGCAGCGGGGTAGAATGGTAGAGACCAAGGGCTCAGGAGTCAGATTGTGTGGATTTCAGTTGTGCATTATGATAATGATGGTAAGATTTATGAAGATCAGATGGGTTAATATGTATAAAGTACTTGAAATAGTCTTTGGTTATATAAGCAAAACTAAATAAGTGTCATCTGCCACTTTGCACCAATATCAACACTATTGCAACAGCACCATCGCTTACCTTTCTTGACTTTATTTTGCAGATAAGATCTCACTGTGGCAAAATGGCTGCCAGCCGCCATCTACCCACAACCTTTACACTTAGCATCCACAATGGGAATTTCTTTTTCCATTCAAATGTCAATCATAGGATACTCCCATGAGTCTCATTTGAATCAGTCACTAAAGAAGTGGGGTACACAGACTGACCATTTTGGGTCATAGCTTGACGTCTCTACTCAGGTCTCAGAGGATGAAATAATTTTCTTGAAGTAAAAAGACTGAACAGAATTTAAAAAGGGAAGGGACAGTTATTACCAAAAAGGATCTTTCTTAAATTGAGAATTCTAAACCTCTTGATATCATAGAAACTAATCTTTGAATCTTTAGGGATAGCCTCAACTTGGATTCCGTAGGCCCATAAATTGTAGCAGAGAAGTTGACTTTATTCCAGGATATGTAATAATGCCTAATTCACTTTGTGCCCATAAGGTAGTGGGCATTTGGCACCTAGAATCCTAGAAGGGAGCTTTTATTTATCAGAATTAAGTGGTTATATTTTGAACAAAGGCAACAGAAATAAAAGAAGGAGCCATAAATTGTCAATCATTTTAAGAGCTTTTCATTTTACCCCTAGCTCAAGAGAAGGAACAGGGTTGGCATGCAAGGTATCTGAAATTATCTCCTTGAGCCCTTGATAGATATGAATATTTGGTGTTTTGTGTGGCGCTGTTTAGTCTTTGGAGCTAATGTAACTATCTAGGCATACATCATTTTATGACTTAGATAATTATCCCATATCACCTCCTTTTTGGAGTGAGAAAAGCCTCATTTTGATCCCAGACATGGTCCTGACTGGTGAACTTGGCTCCGTACTTACCTGTGTGCAGTGTGGCATGTGGGTTGTAGAAAGGAGAATTGAGGTCTGGAATTCCTGCTGTGTCTTCACTGATATTTCCAATCCAAGATAAAGCATTTTGGGCTAAAAATATTGTACTTACATGAGGACTGTTAAAGAAATGTCCACACCATCTCTGTCCCATCGGTATGTATCGCTTTCATGTAAGATATGTGTCTTTTTCATTATCCACATAGCCATCAAAAAGCATTTTTGTTACCCTCAAGTTGAGAGCCACAGTCTTTCAATATGTATGTATTATTTCCTGTGTGCCAGACAGGTGGAAATGGTTATATCTGTGAAGAAAAACCAGGTACTTCCTCTCAGAGTTCACAGGCTGATAGGGATACCAGAAACCTTGAATTTCCCCTAAGATCTGTGTGTTAAGGGTTTGCTCTCCATTACGGCATTGTTGCGAGGGGCTAGAAGCTTTAGGAGATGGGGCCTCCTGGGAAGTCCCTAGGTTACTAGGGGTGCACCCTCAATGGGATCCCAGGCCCTTCCACCTGCTGTCTTTGGCCTATTGGCTGTAAAGTGAGAAGCTTCCCTCCATCACGCTTTCGCCTTAATATGTTGCCTTTCTTGAGGCCCAAAGCAGTGGAGCTAACTGATCATAGATTGGAACCTACAAAGCTGTGAGTCAAAGAAACTTTTCCTCTTTACAAATTGAGTATCTCAGGTACATGTGGTAATGGGAAGCTGATTAACACAGCAACTAAGCAGACAGTGACTATAGAGAGCAATGGATTGTACACAGACCACGTGTGGCCAGATCCATGAAACCCTCTGCCTAACAGTCTGATTCTTCTTCAGACATATACTCTGTTAGCCTTCATCTGGAGAAAATGCAGAGCTCTGGGTGGAATAGGAATGGGAAAGGAGCATGATGGAGGGTGGAATCAGCATGACTAGTTTTGTGCCTTGAGAAATTTCTTTGCATTGGAGTTAGGGCAGATCTGTAGTCAGGGAGACTAAGTAGAAAGCCACTACTGTCATCCAAATGAGCATTTTGTGTCTCAAACCCAAGGAAATGAGCTGATGTCAGAATAATAGGGAGGTTAACTCGACAGGACTTAGGGGTATGGAGAGAGGAGATAAGAAGGTGTCTGCTTTTCATCATGGTCAGGTGTTTGGGCACCATTCAGTGGAATGAAAATACATGAAGGTGAGGTTGGAGGGGTGGAGCATGGAGGACAGCTGAAGCTATCAAGCCTACCCACCATCATGTGCTACCTCATGTCCTCTTCCCAGAAGATCTTGGTGACAGCTCTGCTCAAAGGAAGTTAAATGAACCCTGGCCATTTCTATTTGTTTACAAGGAAGTCTGAAGATAACTGTTTTGTAAGCCAAACACTCTCAGTCTGGCTTTTAGATCATCAAACATTTCTTTCTCTTTTTTTTCCTTCTCTTCCTCTAGTTCCAGGGATTAAACCAGTGCCTGTGCACTGAGCACTGTCCCCAGCTTCTCTTCATGTTTTTTATTTTGAGACAGGGTCTTGCTAAATTGCCCAGGCAGGACTTGAACTTGGGATCTCACAGAGTATTGGTATTATAGGTGTATGCTACCATGCCTGGCCAGAGAATTTCTTTAGATGTATTTACAAGTGGTAAGTCAGTAACAAGAGCCTCACAGTGTGTATGCAATATTTCCAAACCCAAGAAAAAGTGTTTTAAGGATCAACATGATCAGTTCAAGTAATTATTTTGTCATGGAGTAATTTGTGTAAATTACACTAGCAAGACTATTTTATATCATCTACGTGATTTAGTGGAAAGCATTTTCTTCTATTATTTAATCCTTTGGGCCTCAGGGAATTGGTTTACAGTGATCTAATACAGCAGAAGCCATTTTATTTACAGAACTTATTAGAAATCACAGCTACCTGCCACCCGAGTTCAATATCCGATATAAAAAAAGAAAGAAAGAAAGAAAGAAATCACAGCTACTGGCTTTTTACTTGGCTTGGAGGCCAATATAATGGGTGAAAAAGCAAGTTTGGACATGGGACTCAACAATATAGCATTAAAATTGCTCACATTCCCAAGGCTTTTAAAGATTCTTGTGTTACTTTCTAATGTGAAAATTTAAAGGGGGCACAGAAATACATTCTAAATCAGTGGATCCCAACTCTTATGGGTGCCATGCACCTTTGAGAACCTTATAGAAACTATGGGACCTACCTGTAAGAATTGTCATGTGTATGCATGCATGCTGTACACAATACAGCAATGCATGTGGGTTTCTAATGTCTATCTGAGGACTCTAGGTCAGGGTCACACACTGCAATTTGCATTACTTCTCTTCCCATTATTTTTCTTTCTTTCCTGTTTTTTTTTTTTTTTTTTTTTTTTTTTTTTTTTTTTCTTTTTTTTTTGTGCCAGGGATCGAATTTGGGACCGTGAGCTAAATCCCTGGACCCCCATTATTTTTCTTCATTTTAATTTTTGATTATGAAGATGATGAGCAATGTGGCTCTGTTTGGTATGTACACAATACATCTTATTTTTCCAGAGATTAGTACGTAGCAGCCTAAATTATCAAAACACAACTGAGAACCCAGAAGGAAGCAACATACGGGGCTGCAGGAAGACCACACTCAAAAGCTGATGCATTTGATGCATCACATTGCTGCCTGCTAAGAACCTATTATGTTTTGTTATTAACAGAATTTTATGCTCATCTACCTGCTTTCCTAGCTACCAGCAAAACAGAAGATGGCAAGTGGACTACTGCAGACAGGTGCACACTGATCATTGTATGAACTCAGCTCATTGGGAGCTTGACAGCAGGAGAGATTAAAAAAATCCCTCAACATATTTCACAGGGGTCTCTTCTACACCTGGCATTGGACTAGGCACTATCCATAGGAGGATGAATAATTTCACAGTGTGATTAAAGGATTGGAATTGGTAAAAAAGAAATAAGTAATCGCAATATAACATAATAAGTGTTCCAGTAAAGATCTGTGCAAATTGCTGTGTTGAGAACAAAGGAAGAATGATCAGGCCTTGCCTTTCCAGCTGGGAAAGACGTTAGAGATAAGAGAACAATGAATTGTATCTTAAGGGATCAGAATTGACCATACAATTATAGGTATGAGTAAATTTCAAACAAAGTGTGTGTAAACAGGTGTCTGTGGGCAGGTACAGACAGGTATAGGAGGGCAGAGGTGGCTGGACAGGTATGAAAAGGCAGGTGTGAAGGGAGCTGTAGATAGGAAGGTGTGGATGGAGCTGAAGTCTTGCTAGTAAAATAGATTCATGTCACTATAAAACCATCATTAAATGCTATGTGAAGGTATTTGGACTTTTCCTGATAGGCAGTGAGGAGTCAGTATTGTCTTTTTACAGAGAAGGAGCCTGAGGGAGTCTGATTTGGCTTTATGAAAGTCAATTTCATGTGGAATTTGGACTACAACTGCTACTGCCTAGTCTGGCAGTGAAAGCAGTTGGGAAAGAAGCTATGACAGTGTCCTGAGCCTAAAAGAAACATGCTGAGGCAGATCTGAAGACAAATAGAGAAAACTTTATTCATGCATATGTGTGAGAAACATATGTGATCAGCTTCAAAAGATTTTTATGAAATAAAATCTTAAGACTTTGGTGAGGAGTGAGAAAAAAGAAGAGGAAGGAAGAAAACATGTGGTAAGTCAGTAATTGCATGTACATTAGTTAGCTTTCTGTTACTGTAACAAATACCCAAGGTGATTGGCTTACAAAGGGAAAAAGATTATTTTGGCTTACAGTTTTGAATGATTCAGTCCATGGTGTCTTGACTCCAAGCGGTTTTTGTCCATGGCTAGTTGGCTTTGTTGCCTTTAGATGTGTGGTGAGACACCACCTCATGGGGAAGAGTATGTGGTGGAGCAAGCTAGTCACTTCATGGCAGCTAAGAAGTAAAAATGAGGAAGAGGAAGGGCTGGGATCCCACAGTCTCCTTTGAGGGCACCCTAATGGGCTGAAACCTCCTACTAGGTCCAACCTCCTAATAGCTTCACTTCCTTCCAGTTACCTCAAACCAGGGATGAAGCCTTTAACAATGGACCTTTGGGAGATATTCCAGATCCACACTGTAGCAAGAAACACATTTATATCCCACCCCAATCTCACATATTCAGATTTACCTCAGTTTAGAAGATCCAGAAATCTTTAGAAGATCTCAAATTTGCCTTTGAAATTGCTGGGAAAACTACCAAATGCTGAACTTTGGGTTTCCTATGTCTCCTGAGATTTTTTTTGGTTAAAAACAGATTCCTGGGAACCTTACTCCAGACGTAGTATGTCTCTCTAGATGGGGATCCAGGGAATTCTTTTAGTTTTAACCAGCTGGACATATAACTCCCCTGAGCAGCTGGGTCTGGGAACTACCACTTGAAACAACTGCTAGTCAATTTTAAAAAGGGATGGTTAGATATTGAAAAGAGAAAAACATTCATACATCATTTAAAGAAAGCACAAGCTATTTATATTTTCATTCTACAAAAAGGTAGAAGGCCCTCTATTTGATACCACTTTCGGTGGCATCTCTTCAAAATAACTGCATAGTGTTAAGAATCATTCGTTGTATTTCTTTAAGCATTTTCCTTAATTAAGTCTCTGCAGTATTTTACTCTCAGCCCTATGCTTTGATAAATAGCAATGAGTAACAGGCCAAACTGAGGCTAAGCAGGCTGGAGAAAATCATTAGCTGTGGCTCCTGTTTCTTTTTCTCTTTACCTCCTGCTCTGTGTGAGCTCATCCAGTCCTGTTGCTCAAATACCATCTCTATGCCAGTGACTCACAAATTTTTATCTTCAGTCTTGGCCTCTCATCTGCACTTCAGGTCATATATCCAACTGTCTCCCTGTCATCTCCACTTGGAGTCTAACACGAATCTCAATTTTAAAGAGGACAGGAAGTACTGAACTTTGAAACCACCCACTCAACCTTTTCTTGCCCCAACCCAAGTCTTCCCAGCTACAGCAAAAGGCACTGGCCAAAAGTCTGAGGCTGATCATTCTTGACCCTCTCCTTTTTCTAACCACCCCTCCAACATTTAATCAGTTTCTAAATCCTATCAATTGTAGCCCTCAAATGCATCTCAGATCTGCCTGAAAGTCTTCAGCTCTGATATGAACTTGATCCAAGCCACCACCCTCTGCGTGCACTATTTCTCCTCTAAATTACCTTTACCACAGTGGCCAGAGTGCTCTTTAAAATTACATCATGTCACGTTCCTGCTTAAAAGCTTTCCAATATATTCAGCAGCAAATCCAAATTCCTTCCCTAGAATCCAAGTTGCAAAGTTCTGGGTTAAATGGCCCTCCCTCCTCGTCTAACTCATACAAGCCCTAAGTTCTTCCGCTACTACCCTCTGCTCACATGGCCCTTCCCTGGGACTACGCCTGGGTCCTGGAGCCTCTCTGGACTCTTGTGTGCAATCCAGAGTCCTTACACATACCAATTTGTCCTAGTCCTGACCCCTGCTACACTCACAGACTATGTGGAACTCCTCACGAAGATAATTCTCCTCCTCCAGTTATGAGCTAGACTTCATTTTCCCCGTACTATCTGCCTGACCATGTAAGCTAGAAGTCAGAATACTCTTTCTACAAAAGCCACATATTATTTTAAGCTTGGTGGTAAACCATGATGTTCCTGTCACAACTCCTCAACATCAGTTGTATCACTGAAGCCATCCACAGTGTGCAAGTGAAGAGGCATGGATGTGTTCCACTGAAACCTTATTTACAAATATGGGCAGTGGGCTAGATTTGGTCTGTCATAGTTGTAGTTTCTGATCTCTAACCTAGGCCAAAGTATGACTTCTTGGTTACTCCTTTCCTGCATGCCTCAAAGTCCATACCTACATGCCCACTTCTTGTCGCTGGCAATGATAGCTCCACAAAGGCAGGAAGAATTCCTTGACCTCCTAAGAATACATAGTGTCTGGTGCAATGCTTGCTGCACAGTGAGGCCATATTTGTTGAAGGAAGACATGAAGGGAGGGAGAATTTCTTCGAACCAGGGCGCTTTGTAAAATGTACGAACCGTGACTGACTCACACTTTTAACTCCATCTTTCTGTTGGGAGAGTTCCAGGGTGAGTCACTTCCCCTCTTCTCGCTTTGCTTATTCTTTCATTCCTGCAATGATAGGCTGTTTACTGAGGGTCCCCTTGGTAATGGGTGCTGCCCTAGGGAACCTGACCTGACCAGGCCCTATGGATTACCCTGCCTTGCTGGACTGGGTTTCCCAGAAACCTTCTGTCCACCTCCACTCCCACCCCCACCCTAGGCCAGGGGAAGATTCAGATTTTGTGAAGTGAAATTGAGAGGCACACAGCAATTAGTAAGAAAGCCAGTAGTGAATGTAACTGTACTGTCTACCTAGAATGTACCAATAAATTCAAATTTAAAAAAAAGAAAGAAAGAAAGAAAGCCAATGGAGGCTCCTGTCAGCCTGCAGGAGCCCGGCCCTCTCCTTCCTGAGTCATTTCCGTGAAACAACTCTCATCATAATTCCTCACTGCTTTTCCACTTTGGCACATGAAAGTCAGTAATTGAGTGCTAAAGTTTAGCACCAGTGTTCCTTTCAAGAGTTGCCTCCCAAGAAATGAAAGCCCCTCCTCCCTACCCCCTCCTCTTCTCCAGACTGACTGCCCGTGAAGTAGCAGAGAGCTGGGCAGTCATTAAAGATCATCAGCTAAAGAGCTCTTCGCCAGGCAGGATTATGTTTAATAGATAGCAAGACTGTTCCTGCCGGCTCCTGTTAAGTTTCATCAACACTGTACCTAATTAAAATCTTCAATTTAATTATGCTCCTCTGCATTTCAGATTTTGATCAAATTGGTTTAATTTGGTGCAAGGAGAGAAGTTGGTTTCACATGAGAAGTGAACCCACCCTGGGGCTATGCCTGGGCCCTGGAGCCTCTCTGGACTCTTGTGTACAATTCAGGTTGCCATTGGATTAGTTGGCTTGCCTGTGGTTCAGGGGCTTGGTGGTTGGTGCTGCCTGCACATCTGCAAGAGCTGTCCTGCAGGCACACCAAAGCTGACAGCTGTCTTCTCACACTGGCCTCCCCCTTTCCAGCCTCCTGTTCCTGCTCTAATTTTGAAACGCCCCCATCTTGAGAAAAATCACACCCAATCTGTCAGTAAAATATGCTGCAGGATTGAAGTTTTGGCAAACAGTTTCACTCCAAAGAAAAATCTCAGCCTCTCAGTCAGCGTGCTGAGAACTTTCCAGAGTTCTTGGTTCACAGAGCCGCAAGACAAAGTGCTCTCTGAACACCCAGCCCCAGGCAGTCTCCTCTTCCTTCCACTGGACACTGGTCACTGCTGAACTTTGGTTTCCTGACACTTCCTGATTCTTCCTGGGGCCCCTTGCCCCATCCTACACAGTTCGAAGACCTGACAAATGCCCAGGCAGGGTGATACTCTCCACTTCATACTCTTCTGGCAACAGGTCTTTCTTGATGGTGCTATTCTCGCCCAGAATTCCCTGCCAAGTGTCCCTCCCATTCCAAGGCTTTCCTATTCATGTGCTACCAGTCTCCTCTTTGCAAATGCCTTGCCCCTCAAGCTGAACAGGGAGCTCCTTATACTATGTGGGCATTCCCAGGGTGGTTTGTCCTTGTGAAACTATGAGCTGGATGCTGCCTGCCATGCTACTGAGTCAGTTACACCCTAACCTAATTTAAAATCCTATTTATATACTGTGGGATAGCATGGAAAATTTATATCTTCAAGACACAACAAGAATTAAGAGTTAAACAGAGTTAAGGGCTGCAACCCCAGGCCCTCTGGGTCTCAGTCAGTTTTCTCCAGCTTGGGTAAAGAGTTCTAAGCGGCCCTGGCAATGTGTTGCCCACCTGGTGAAATATTTGCTGTTCTGATCCAGGGTTTTTATTTGAGGTCTGGCCACCTCCTCTAGGAAGGATCCCTAGATCCTCTTCTGCCTATCCTTTCTCTTCGTGCTCTGTTCAAAGTTGCTGGCTCTTGATTGGTCACTTTCACTTGTACAGACTGCCATAGGTGGCCTTGAAATGAGCTAGTCAGTAGCTCCAAGCCCACTAATTCCCACCAGTGCCATGTGACCGGGGCTCTCATGCCATTTCCCAGCTTCTCTTAACAGTGCTTCAGTTTCCCCAGGAGCTGGGTTTGGAACAGAAGATAGCCTCAGCATCAGCCATAAGTAAAGAAATAAAGTGAACAAATGAGCAGTCACTTTTAATGTTTCAAAGCTATCACACAATAGGTCTTCACTTGTTCTCTCCTCGGTAAATTCACTAGGCCTTAGTACTCCATGATAACTTCGAGCTAGATATTTCACACCAGCTTTATAACCAATTCTTTATGCAATAAGGCCGCTGTAAACTTTGCTAGCAGTAGTGTAAGCTCGGCAAATGTTAGATGCTAATAGAATTAGTAGTAGATAAAAATATATCATAAAATCACTGCAAGCTATATAATCACCTGCCAGGTGGGCAAGAAGAGAAGATTGGAGGTGGTCAGAGGACAGGTTCTCCCTTGTGTTGAGACACAGTCCAGGGAGATTTAGTTCACTGCCCCAGAGACTCAGAGGCCTGCTTCTGAGCAAATCAGCAAGCTTCTCAGAGCTTGTACATGATGCTTGTTTGCAAGTGACCCGAGAGAAGCATCAATTGTGGGTGGCACGGAGAGAGATTCTGGGGCAAAGGCTGGTGTGGCACAAGGCTGGAAGGGACTGAAATAAAATACACGAAAGTTATTACCCAGCAGACATTCAAGTATTTGCAGTGAATTAATTATAATAATATAATGGCTAAAGCATTTATTATGAGCTTGCTTTGTGCTGAGCAGCATGCTAAATGCTGTATATGCATCACCAGGTTGATCCTTGCAACAGTCTTGACAGGACCTTTTATCATTCCAGTTTTAAAGGTGAGGAACTGAGCCTCAAAAAGGTTAAGCAATTTGTGCAAGGTGGTCCAGCTGGTAAGTGGTGCAGCTGGGGTCTGACTCTTAAGCCTGTGTCTCATCACGGCCTTTTTCTTCCTCTTACTTTAAAAGCTGACGTTATTATTGTGTTCTTTTTTCTCCCCTCTGAGAATTTTCCAACCCTGTACTCAGTACTCATGAAGGGTAGAAAGAAGCAGGATCTCTGTTCTTTAAATTCCCCTTTGTGCTTTCTGTGTGGTAGATACTTAATCTTACTGCTTATTAATGGAAGCATGTGTTAATGGGTTAATATTGAGGAAATCAGGCTGTATTGCAGGCAGAGAACTTTTTGGAGGCAACCACTCAGTGGTTATCTGGTGAAGCCAGTACATTGTCAACAGGCTGAATGTAACAATCTCTTCTTGCCTACGTTGCTGCACTGGGTTGCTTTGTACCTCTTTTCTCACCTTCCCTGTTTTTACAGTTTGTTGCCTCCTATTCTACAGCCTTCCAGGAAGGCTTCCCTAATTGCTCCAAATTTGGATCAGAGTTCCCCACAACATCTTATACTTCTCCCACCATAGTTATCACCCTAACCCTAACCCTAACCCTAACCGACTTCTTCTCCAAAATGATCATGGCTCACTGAGAGCTGGTTTTCCTTCAACAAAATTCTATATACATGGCCTACGTTTCGAAAAACAATCCTTTTGCATAGGTAATTGTAGAGGGACTGAAACAGATGCAATTCCCAAAATCTTCAAGGAGCAATGGAGGGTGGTGAGTGCAGATTCCCTCCTCACCTATTCCCACCTCAGCCAGGATTGGTATATGGTAAGGAGAAAGAATGATGGGGAGAAGCCAACGTAGGTAACTGAGGCTAATCACCTCACGTAGCAGTTACCAGAGCCGGGTGACTTGGACAAGCTCTGCATCCTTTCAAACTGTGGGTGAGGAAATGCTGGACCACTCTATCTGCCTCCTAGGACTGTTGTAAAAATTCGCTGAGGTGCGAAAGAGCACAGTGCTTCGCACACGGTACACGCCTACTTTCAGGTTCTGCTATTATTTTATTAGTATCATGTGGTATTAGAGTGTAAGGTTATGCATTTCTTTTCAGGGCAAAGCTGCCAGAGCGCTGTAGCACCAATGGTACTTATTAGGCAATGAATACACCCAAACGATATTGCAAGCAGTACGTACACAAATTAAATGTCCCAATTGGGCAGGACTTGGAAGCCAGTTTATATTCTGACTGGCAAACCCCAGCCTAGTCTAACTGACCACAAGCATGGCATTAAATATTCTGGCTTCAGCGGGACCCTTCAAAAGCCTCAGATCTCTGGCTCTGCAACATTTCTCATGGCTCAGCATACTTAAGTATTAAAACGAATTATAAAATATGAAATTTAGATACCACTGAAATGCTTTCAAATTTTCCTCAACCATAAACTTTTCTATGACAAGAGGATGGTCGATGTGAAATAGGAAGAAAAGGGCTAAAGGTGTAGGGAAAGTGGGAAGGGTAGGGGAAAGGGAATAAGGGAAAAGAAAAAAATCTGAGAAATGAAAAAATGGAAAAAAAGTGTTTATAAATGGGAAGGGGAAGAGGTGATGAAGGGAGGGCAGGGACAAGGGGAAAAAAATGAGAACCAAGACCTGTCATGTAAAGGTACAAGATCCCCAAAATGAATGTAACTGTACTGTATATGTAAAATGTACCAATAAACTCAATGAAAAAAAAAAAGAAGATGGTGAGTAAATTTCCCTCTAAGTTGTTAAGCCATGAGCAGCACTGTGGAGAATAAACAATGCAGGCTGTATATTTAAGAACAAAGTTTGAAGTTGTGATCAAATAGATTAATAACAAAATGAATCTGACATATTTAATGATAAATCTTATTATTGTGCTGTATGGTAATTAGGCAAAATGAGAAGTTCACATAATGGCTGTAATTATTCATATTATTTTCAAATTGTCAAACCAAACTTTTATGGATGCTCTCTTTTTATTTTGTTAGTTCTGCATTTATAAAAAGCTATTGTATTAACTGTTTTCTCTGCTGCTTCTTCAAATTTAAATGGGTTCTCCTTGCACAAAGGTACTATCAGACACAAGCACACTCATGCAGGTTTCAAGACAGAGATCTAGGATTGGGTCTCTGTAAGTGGGTTCTTAAAGTTATTGATACTTCTTCTGGTTTTAGCTCCAGGACCACCTGGTTCCCAGCCAGTGATGTCTGAGCCTTTTCCTGCACTTCTCATTCTCTGCAAGGAAAGAGAATCTGAGTAAGAAGATTCACCTAGACTCTTTTCCATAGCAGGATCATTGACCTCATTTGGTGGCAGTTGCTGCTATAACAAGTCGATCCCCAACTGTGCAATGCTGAAACATAATAGAAATATATATATATATTTTGCTTATGTATAAATCCTAGGCACATGTTCTTGCATGAGAATGCGTTCTTGCTTGGTGTTGAGACTCTTCTGTTCAATGACTTCATGACCCAGGGCTCCTGTCTTGTGGCTCCTTTATTCTTTAGATGCTCATCTTTCTTGTCTTCATTGAGCTGGCAAAAGAAGAGAGCAAGGCTAAGATCTTCCTCCTCCTCAGAAACCTGGGCCTGTGACTTACACCCATTCCTCTCATTAGAACTTGGCCATATAGTAGCATATCTCACTTCAGTGGAGGTCCAGAAAGGAAGTGAGGAAGTATATTTAGGAAGGCAAAAAACAGGTTCTGGTGGACAAACCATAATCTCTGACCTTTCCGAAGTCAGTGTGGAAATGGGAGGTAGAGCTGGCAAACCAGCTTTACAATAGGGTATGGAACAGACAGGAGTGAGATAGGATATCAGGGAAAATAAAAGAAAAAGCTACAAAATTACTCCCTGGAATAATTGGGGAAATGCCAGTATGGTCTGTGTTATAGTATGTTAATGCTACATTTCCTAATCATTATGTTCTCGTGACTTTATTTTTAGGTGACACTTGAAGGGATGTTTAGGAGTAAAGTGCTCTGATGGCTTCACCTATTCCCAAATGTTCCTCCAGGTGCACGTATCTCTACATGTGCAAATATGTTCAGAGTCCCAGTGGAGTAGCTATAAGGAGCAAAGGCCCCTAGATTGACAGCATGATGTGAAGTCAGGAGGAGGTCTGGGTTGTTGAAGGATCAAAGGTCCAACATCTAGGGCAGTGGTTGAGCCCTGAGGAGGTAAAAATCATGAAGTCAATTACATTTGACCTCATCCCTCAGGTCAAAGGAAGCCACTTAAAGGCAGGATGGAGACCGGGTCTGATGGATATTTTAAGGTAGAATTTGTTTAGGTGAACTTGAGAGGGAACAAGTCTGAATAACAAGTTAAGTAATCTAATTCACTCTGCAATTATTTGTACTTTCAAGAGCCAACTTTATGCTGTAAACATCAGCATTGGGGTAGCTACCAGGATATATGAAAGTAAAATTGGCTTGGTCCCTGCCTTCTTAGAGGGTAGGGTCTAGTGAATAGAAGTATATATCAAATCATAATAAAAATGACTTAAATGTACAGCTGGGATGATTTAGGAAGGAGACCTTCATGGTTCCCTGGATCCCGTGATGGCTGTACCTGATTTTTGGTTGGGGAAGGTGGCATCTCAGAGAAAGTGGTGTTTGATCTAAGAATTACAGGATGATAAGCATTGATTCAGGGAAGACCACAGAAGGGAGAGTGAACAGCATGGATAAATGTTCTTGCATCAGAAGGGGCATGGTGGCTTTTCCAAATAGAGAGGCCTGTATAGCTGGAGGTAGTGAGTAACTACACATTCTGAGATCAGAACAGAACTAGCCTCTGTGGGCCTTTGTAAGCCATGTTAATGGATTTCGGCCTTTATTGTGCATGTGCTGGGAATCCACAGAGGCCGTAGCTTATGGTATGTGAGTGTTGAGTAACACAATCCCTATAACAGCACAGTAGAGAATGGATTTCAGTACAAGCTTCAGACCAGTCACGCTGCCACGGCCATCATGAGAGAGGAGGGAAAAGAGGGGATTGAGCCATAAAGTCCTTGGATGTAAAATAAGTAGAACTTGGTGCCTGATGTAAAACGTCAAGGTCATGGAGTTGAAGTTAACAAGGACTGGCCAGATAATGGTATCATCAACTGACAGAGAGTTTGCCAAGTGAAGTGAAAATAGCTATGAAGAACACGGTGAGTTTAGATTGAGACAGGTTAAGTTTGGAGAGTCAGGAGGAACTGTCTAGCAGAAGGTTAAGTAAATGAGTCTGAACTGTAAGAGGCGGACTGGATTTAAATTGAGACCTATGAGTACTCAAAATTTAGATTTAGATTTGAGGCAATGTCAGTGGTTTAATTAAAGTACACCATCATTTAAGGAAGGGTCAGAAAAATTGAAGCTCAAAGACACAAGCCAGCATACCTGAGAGAGAGACAAGAATAACCAGCAAGATCAAGGAGTAACAAGAAGCCAAGGGGTTTCAGTTTGTAAATTTCACATGCAAGTGAGATCATGTGGTACTATATTTTTCTCTCTCTTCTTGGCTTATTTCACTTAACATAATGTCTTCTCTGTCCATCCACATTGTGACAAATACCAGGATTTCCTTGTTCTTAAAGACTAAATAGTATTCTGTGGTATATAAAACATTTACTCTATAAAATATATTAAATATACATTTTAGTCCACTCATCCATTGCTGGGCACTTTGGTTATTTCTTGGCTATTGTGAATGATATTGCAACATGGGATTGCAGATGTCTTTTCAACACGCTGATTTTAATTCCTTTGTACATACACTCAAAAGTGGAATTTCTGCATCATACAGTAATTCTATTCTTACTGTTCAGCAGAATATCCACACTTTTTTCCAGTATAGCTATATTAATTTACAATACCAACAGTATGCAAGAGTTCTCTTCTTTATATCCTCACCAATACATGTTCTTTTCATATTTTTGTTTGTTTGTTTGTTTTGCAGTGCTGGGAATTGAACTTATTCTAAGTAGTGCTCTACCACTGAGCCACATCCCCAGCCCTTTCACTTTTTCTTTTAATTTTCAGACAAGGTTTAGCTAAGTTGCCCAGGCTGGCCTCTAACTTGTGATTTACCTGCCTCAGCCTTTTGAGTAGCTAGGAGTGCAGGCATTGCACCACCATGGCCAGCTCTCTCGTCTTTTGACACTAGCTAATGTCGTAGTTGTGAAGTAATGTCTCGCCATGGGTTTAATTTGCATTTCTCAGAAGATTCGTCATGTTGAATGGTTTTTTTATATATCTGTTGGCCAGTTGTATGTCTTTTTTGGAAAAATATCTATTCAAGTCCTTTGCCTTAAAGTTTTTAATAGGGTTGTTTTATTTTCTTACTGAGTAGTTTGAGTTCCTTGTATATTTGGGATATTAGTTCCTTAACCACTGTGTAGAATAAGAGTTCGCAGAGTCTGGGAAGGGGGTGTGGATGGGAAAGGGGTCAAATTGATCAATAAGTACAAAGTTTCAATTCAGCAGGAGGAATAGCTTCAGGTGATCTATCACCATGGTAACTATAGTGAATGATAAATTATTGTTGTATAATTGTATAGTTCAATATATCTAAAAGAGTAAAATTATCAAAAAACAGTATTTGAGGTGATAGGTAAGTTAATTAACTTAATCTGATTCACCCACCCCACAATGAGCTATATATAAAAACATTACATTGTGTCACAAATATATCCAGTTGTTATTCATCAATTAGTTGCAAGTTACAGCTCTTGAATGTTTCTCAAACACCCATGTGTTGAGTCTTGATCCCCACTCTGACCCTATAGAGAGGTAGTGGAGCCTTTAGGAGGTGGAGTTTAGTGTAAAGAAGTTAAGTCGTTGATACATAGCCATGAAGGAGATACTGGGACTGCAGTCTCTCTTCCTAACCCTCTGACATCATGAAGTAAACAGTTCTGCTCTCCCATGTGCTCCAGGCCCTCTGCCTTTCTACCAGCCTCAAAGCAAAGTCCAGGAATCACACATTTGGAATCAGGGAGTCGGGGATGAAGACCTGCGAGTGCAGTTTATAGTGCTTCACAGGCTGGAACGAGGGCCATTGTTGTAAAGTATCTTCCTTACTGCTCTTGTGCAGATTACTGACATTTCTCTATTGAAATAATCTAGGAATACTTTGATAAAAATCACAAAATATCTGGTTAAAGATAAAAGCTGTGTGCTGAGAAGGTCAGAACGTGTACCAGACGCCTTCCTATGAATTGCATTTGGGGAAACGTAGTTCGAAAACTGGAAGGGAAGAATGAATATTGATGGGAGTGAACAGTGGTCAGAGGCTTAAGAGCTGTGTGGTTGGATTGGTGGAGGAATTTGGGTAAAAAGAGCAAATTGGATGGAGAATGACAGGAGAGGAAAGGACAGTCAGACAGTAAGACACTTTGTTCAGGCCCCACAGAAGTAGAAAAGAGGCCTCTGAGATCACATTCAACCCTTAGCCCCTAAGCTCTGTTATTATCATTCCCAGTAATGTTTCCACTGACATATGACTCTGTTAAGAAGGATCTCTGACATCATTATAATGGCAATCCCACCCACTCCTGCAGAGATGCTCATTTAGGAAGAGGCTCCAGTGTGTTACTGTTGCACATTTGTAGCTGGCGGCTCTGGAAGCCACACTGCCTTTTTTGCTCATGACCATCATGTTTGGAACTAGCCTTTTCAATATATCAGACTTACTGTAATTCATTGGATGAGGGTACTTGGGTCTGGGGCTTCCAAATGTGAGTATGCCATCCTTAAACAGCGGGGGAAAATACTACCTTGCAATAAAAACATCGTTTCTTCTAATAGGAAATGTCATGAAATATTATTTCTTATTCAATCCTCATGACCCAGTGATGTAAGGAAGGCATAAACTATACTTCCCATTCTACAGATGAAGTATGGAAACTTCCATTGACATTTGTGTGGGGTCACATCACTAATAAATGGCAGGTGTCTTAATTACGCTTTCATTGTTAAGACAAAATACTTGACACCCACAAGTTTAAGGAGGAAAGGTTTATTTCAGCTCATAGTCAGCTGGATTCAAGCCATGGTGGTATGGCAAGGGTAATGGCCAAGGAGAAACAGACCATAGCAGAGCAGGCAGGAGGGAGTAAAGTAGAAGCAAGCAGCAAAAGCAGTAGCAAGACTGCCTACCCTCTTTCCCTTTTTATTCTCTCCACGCTGTAAATCTATTGATTGGTGCCACCCATACTCAGGCTGTGACTTCCATTGTCCACACCTAGAACTATGCTAAACCCATTTAGTTATCACACACCGTTAATCCCAATATCGCACACCCCAGATTCAGCCACCTCTGAAAAGGCCCACCTTTGAGTGCATGAGGCTTTGGAGACATTTAGATACAACTGGACATGCCATCTGCTCCTCATCTTTTTTTCTCCATGTACTACTTCTTGCTTCTTTTAGCAAAACCCTCACCATTGGTAAATGGAAGATAGAATTGGTCATTAGCTCACTTGGATTTTAATTGGCATCAGTGACGTGTGTGTGTGTGTGTGTGTGTGTGTGTGTGTGTGTGTGTGTGTCCCTGAACCCATGGCCTTCTCATTGAACTACATCCCATACCTGGTCCCAATTCCCCATGTTTTGAAAAATATTTTGAGGCAGGGTCTTGTTAAGTTGCTAAATTACCCAAGCTGAGGCAGGGTCTTATTAAGTTGCTAAAATACCCAGGCTGAGCTTGCACTTGTGATCCTTCTACCTCAGCCTCAAAGAGTGCTGGGATTACAGGCATGTGCCACCATCCCTCAGTAACTTTTGAACTTCAAATGCTGCATTTGAATGCAGTAGTTGTGGGTTATAATCACCAAGATCCTTATTTACAATACAGATTCCCTGGCAACAGCCTAAAAGCGTTAAATTTTAGAATTTCTGAGGGTAGATCCTGGGAAGCTGCAGTTTTATAAAACACTCGGCAAGTGATTCTGGCGTTCAGAGGTTTAAGAACCATTGCCAGAAACTAAGCAAAACAGCCATAGGCCTAATTGAAAGCTTAGTTCAAAGTGAACTCTCAACTGTTCTTGGACTTATTATGCAGGGAGTGGAATACTCAGCCTTTAGAGTCTGCCTTCACTCCCATCCCTTCCCTCAAGTCTACGTTTTCTTTCTTTCTTTGGTTCATTAACACCATCTCTTAAGGGAAGAGAAAGCCAAAACAATTTAAGTCAGTCTTTCAATTTGCGAGTGGCTCTGATTCTTTTAAATAAAGGAGGTTGAAATTCTCTTCCCCACCCTAACTCATGGGCAGTCTATCAGAAACCTCGGAGTGTAAGGGTATGGATTTAAAATCTGATTAAAAACTGACTTGAACAAACTGCAGTAGATCCTTCAAACACACACCTGGTATGATTGCTCATTCAGTGAGTGTTCTGCATAGGAAAAAAAGCAACTCGTTCTCAAAATAGAAACCAGAGATACAAAGGAATCAGCAATAGCCTCACGTATTTGTACACAATGCAGTGTGGCTTCTGGTATTTTTATTACCAATCAGAAGCTTGTCACAGTCAGCCATCTGCTTGAGTCACTGCCTGGCTGCAGTGGCCGTGGCTTCAGAGAAGGAATACAGCAATCAAAGCCCCAGCTCAGGGAAGAGTCACAGAGCCATGAGCTGACTGTGACCTGTGAATGACATACCTCAGCATCCTGAAGGACCTAGTCATATTCTACGTCAAGAAAACTCACCTACACACTTGGATCCTTAAAGAAAAACAGTGACTATGACATCAGGTGGAGGGTTTCATGTTTGTTCTGATGGAGATGTTCAGTATTTCAAAGTGGTCTCTGCAGTCCCATTAAAATCACAGACTCCCTGTGCTGCCCTCCCCCTGCTGATTTTCCACATTCTAATACAGGATTCTGAAAGGAAAAAAATTCAAGTGAGCTTCCATGGGATTTTTCCCCAGAGTCAAAGAAATCTTGATGCTGATTATTGGTCTTACATCCAAGAAATCATCTTACTTTTTTCTTACTCTTTTTAAAAATTGATGTGCAAAATTCTTTCATCCAGCTAGAAATTTTTCTGCATCTGAGGTTATTACTTGACTATCACGCTTATGAAATATTTTAAACTCTGTATTCCACTTAATCCCAACACCAGAGGTTTATAAGCAAAATGTCTCCGAAAGTCTTTGCTTTTGTTCCTTAAATGTCTGATGTTACAGACTCAGCCAATACCACATGCCACATCCGTGAAAATCTATAGTCTAAAATAAAAGATGTAAGAAAAAAGCATTTGAAACAAATTACAATTCATGCAGCCCCGAGGTCTGGGGATCACTAAGGAAAACAGACTAGAGAAAATTATTGTGATATCTGGAGGTAATGATTATTAGACCAAAACAGGGGAAAGTAGTGGGAGTGACTGTGATGGGTAAAGAAAAAGAGCAAGATGGCTGGTGTTGCCAAGAGTGTTGTCAGCCTCTTGAAAATATTAAATCTGCTATGGAAGAGAACAGCCGTGACATTCGAGGGTCTTAATCCATCCTGTAAATGTTATTTGGCTTTTGTGCTGGGAAAATCAAGGACAACACAGGTGAGGAAATGTAGCAGCTATTTCTCTGGAAAACTATCCCAGATTTGTGGGAGGAGGTCAAGGAACAAGCAGAGGGTAGACCCACTTCAGGGGAATGGCCAGCCCTGTGCTAGACAACACACCACTGATAGAATGTGTTCCCAAGTCAAACTTGGAACCCAGCATAGAACTTGAATTTGAAGATGGCTGGGTTTATACTAGCACCTGTGGCTGTGGTTTCCTGTGTGTCTTCGGGTGGTCATAACCAGAAGAGAACAGGAGCTCTCCCCATTTCTGTGGCCAGATCCCTGAAACTGCTGTATGGCCAGAGTTTTCTATTTATTTTTCTTTGGAGATAAACAATTCCAAAGTGTATTCCAAGTCCATAGCCAGATTTAATCTTTTTTATTATTATTATTTCTTTGTGGTACTCATCTAGAAGCAAAAGATTAGAAATGCAAAATATCAACTCTGCAATTTTAACTGTTTTTAAAGTAAGATAAAATAAATGTCAAGTCCACCAAGGTCATGTGCCCCCTCAGCAAATAATTGTCTCTATGAGCCTCTTTTTATGTATTGAAACTGAAGTAGATTGTTAATGCCTTTCATTTAGAGAAGGACTTGCTGCTCTGCAACATTATATGGTTTTGAGTCTGAAGCAAGCCCTCTAGGCATTAGTCACCCTTTCTGGGTAATCATCCAAAAATAGGATGGCCTTTGCAGCCAACCTTTGTCGAATGCTGAAAATGGGATTCTAGAGATGCCTTCTGTGTCCACTTCACTGATTCTCTCTGGCACTGTTTCTTTTCTTCTCAAACTTTCATGTTTGGGGAGAAGGAAGAACCTTTTATTAAAGGTTAAGAAAATTGGACTGTTTCTCAACTTGTGTCTTAATCAGGACTTTCTGGTTCTATATAGACAGAAACTCACTCAAACAAAAATAAAACAGAGGGACTTTATTACAGGGGTACAGGAATGGAATCCCAGGCAAGAAAGCACAAGAGGACCATCCTGGGCTAGGTGGCACTAGCAGGTACAAAACTGTTGGAAACCAAGGGTACTATCCACAGCACACCATATCCTCTTGTCTCTGCACCTACTACTATACATGCAGTAGATTCATCCTCCTCCTTTCACCAGATTTTTCCCATGGACTGTGCCAAAGGTAACTGTTCTCTATCCCTCAAATTCAAATAATCATCAACATCATTCTAAATTCCCGGTAGACCAAATATGATGGGCTGAAGTTGGAATCAGTGTCTGCCTCTGTTCTTGTAACTACAAAAGGAACAGAATCATGTAATAGAAACACATCTGCCAGAGTCCATCTAGGTATTGATTATTTTGTGGTACTCAAGAATGGGGGTCTAGGAGGTAGGTAGCCCCCCAAAATAGCACTACATCCCATTGCTAACTTCTTTCACTTAAAGGGCAATGTTAAATTTGCTTGTACCTATTAAATTCTAAGAAGCTATGGTTTCTAAACAGGAAGTTGACAGTTGAAAAAAGGGAAAAACCCAGATAAGAAAGTGTAAGGTTTGAGTATGAGAAAAGTACTATAATGAAGTAACTGTAGAATAGGTCTCTTGACCTCAGCACTCTTGACATTTGAGCTGAATAATTCTTTATTGTGGCCTAGAGAGGAGGTAGAGACATTGTCCTATGCATCATAGGTTGTTGAGAACATCCTTGGCCTCTACTCATTAAAGCAAGAATATGCTGCCCCTATAAATAGTTGTGACAACTGAAAATACCCCCATTCTTTGGCAGATGTCTCCTGGGGAGGGGCAAAATTGCCCCCTGATAGTAGGCATTACATAGAGCAACATGAAATCACAAAGAGGGGCATCAAAACAGACTGGGAGATCTAGCATAGCTACTCGGAGGAGCTACCCTGGATCAAAATGTTGACATGTTGAAAGGCAAGGAGGAGTTATCAAGAGGAAGCGGGGCTGGGTTGGGAATGGCACAGTGAACCCATGTTCCTCCTGCAGAGTTCCATGTTTTGTTTATTATGCCATCGTTTTCAGAAGCATGTCACTCAGGACATTAGTCCTTCCAAGTTCTGCTAGACATTTGGTGACTAGATTGTTGTGGTCAATGATTTAGTTCCTTCTCATGGAGATTCTAGTCCATTTTATTTTTCTAGTGCATTTTGGCAGAGTAAAGGCACTGAGAAGTATTGGGACAGGGCAAACTTTTAAAATTTATACCACCTTTTTTTTGGTACTGGGAATTGGGACCTTGCGCTTGCAAGGCAGGGAGCAGCACACTGAGGTAAATCTCCAGCAGTAAATTGTATCGTTTTTTGATAGAGCGCACACTTCAAAAAGAAATCCCCTTCGTCTAAATTCTAATTCTACCACTTACCAGCTGTTTGTCATTGAGTAAGTTGTATAATTATGTTAAAAGTTTGGATTGCTTGTCTATGAAACCAAGATGATTATACTAGGAATCATATCATTATAAACAGATTAATTAAAGAGGTAGTACATTTTTTGCCTCCTAAGTAGTGCTTGCTCTACATCCTTAAACACACTATATGTACAAAAAATTGTACCCACAGAATTAAGATTCATTCTGAGAAACACATTTTAGAAAGCTCTGTAGGAGGTTGTGAGGATGAGGAGAGACTACAAGCAAAATGGCTCAGGAACGACCACTGCATTACATTGGTGCAGATGCTGTGAGAAGACCACCTGGCAGCCTTTCTCTGCTCTTTGCCTGCTAATGGAATCCTGATTTTGTTGAAGCCCCTTTTCCTGCCCTACTAACTAGATCAGAGTTGTTTTCAGCCAACTGTGGTACTCTTTCATTTATACCGATTAGCTTTCTTCCTGGCTTCACTTGTTTGTAGAGGCGGCTATGAGCCCTATTTCAGATGAACATATATGCATAAATCTCTGAGGTGATCTTTGAGGAAATTGTTCTTCATAAAAGATAGAAGTGAACGGAGAGCATTTCCTAGTGCTACCCCTTCGTTCTTCCTTCACCGAACACAGATACGACATGTAGAGATATGGCTTCAATTTTATGATAGTGAGACAATAAGCATGCAGATAGCACTAAAAGTTAAGGATAATGGAAAAGGTAGAGAGGATTTATATTTTAATGGTGTTGAACTGATGAACTAGCTCAGGAACCATCTACTTGCCTGTAGGCTTCCTTTTGGGTGAGACCATAAATTGTTTTATTGTGTCAGCTACTGTTCATCTGCTATTTTGTAACTTATCGACAAAAGCATCCTGGGTGATACCACACTACTTTGAGAGCTAATTATTATTCCTTTTCTGCTTTCAAGGAGAAATTCCTTTCAAGCCATAGTTGGGAATATCTGCAAATTATGGATGGGCAATTGTGAGTTCTTGATGGGGTGTTTGAAAACACCTAAGAGTACTTGACATAGATAGTTATGAGAAGAAAGAAATACTATATCTTCCCCCTGAAAGTCTGAAAAAATGAGAAAAATTTTCTTTTGTTTCATTTTCTGTCTGTATCATTGAAGTTCTTTCTCTATGACTCTCTGAGGCCAAGGGCAGTTGTGAAAATAACACATATATTCTAATTCCTCTTTCCTCTGCATATTTCAAGAAAATGTATGTTTTCCCTAGTTCTCCTTTATTCATCTGACTTCGCAAGCTGCCTGCTTACAGGTTTCGGGCATATTGAGGGAAGGGCCTCTCTTGAGAGATGTGTTTGTGAGTCAGAGAGGGGCCGAACTGCAGGGAAAATAGAGAGTTTCCTTGTTTTGACTATAATATTGGATTTCTTGAATATCTTTAGTTGTTGGATTCAGTTTGTTGACATTTTGTTGAGAATTTTACTTATATTTATAAAAGATTCTGGCCTCTTGGTTTCCTTTCCTGTGATGTGATTTATATGGCTATTATTTCAAGGTAATACTGACCTATAAAAAGAATTGGAAAGTATTTCCTAATCTTCTGTATTTGGAAGTTTGTGGAGAGTTGATTTAATGCTTTAAATATTTGGTACAATTTCACAGTGAAGCCAACTAGGCCTGGCTTATCTTTTTTTTATTGGTACTGGGGATTGAACTCAGGACCTTGCCTTTGCAAGGCAAACGGCAGCACCACTGAGCTAAATTCCAGGCCTGTTTGTTATTTTTTAATTCAATCTCTCTTCTTGTTTTGTCTCCTCTACTCAGATGGTCTAATTCTTCCTGAGTCCATTCCAGTTATTTCACTCTTTTTAGGAATTTGCCTATTTCATCAAATTTTCCTGACTTATTGGCATATCATGTTCATAGTATTTCTTTGTAATCGTTTTTGAAATTTCTCTGAGGTTAGTAATGACATCCACTCCCTTTCATTTCTGACTCTGGTAATGAGTTGTTTTTCTTTTTTTCTTGATCAACCTAGATAAAATTTATCAATTGTACTGATACTTTAAAATATTTTTTGTTTTATTCCTTTTTGGCTATTGTTTTTTATTCCTTGGTTCATTAATCTCCATTCTAATCTTTAATAAGTTCTTCTTTCTACCCTTTGTAGCCTTATTTTGTTCTTCTTTTTTATAAATGTTTTTGTGTAGAAAGTTAGGTTATTAAGATTTTTCTTCCTTTAATGTAGGCATTTGCTACTGTAAAATTTCCTCCTTAGGGTTATCACATAAGTTGTAATAAGTTTTGTGCTTCATTTTCATTCATCTCAAAGTATTTTCTGAGTTTTCTTCAGATTTTTTTCTTTGCGCCACTGACTTTAGGAATGTATTGCTTGCTTTCCACAGATGTGTAAGTTTCCCCATTTTTTATTATTGTTTTTAATTTTATGTAACATATGGTTTATCCTTTGAGACTGCTCCCTATTCGATTGAGAAGAATACATATTCTGATTGATACGTTGTAGCTCTCCATTAAACCTAGTTTAGTTCATAATATTGTCCTAAAGTTCCTATTTCCTTAATATTTCCCACCTAATTATTCCATTCATTATTGAAAAGAATATATCAAATTCTCCAGCTGTTATTGTTGAATCGTCTATTTTCCTTTTGTTTTTGTCAGTTTTTGCTTCATGTGATTGGTGGTGAATAGCTCCTCTATTGCCTTTAACCTCTATTTCCAGTGATTTTGAGATCACTCAGTGGCACAGTCTGTTTCCTCAACTCCGTCAATGTCAGGCAGACCTTTAAGCCAGGATCTGGAGATGAGGGGGCATAATACCTTATTTCTTCCTAACACCCTCACTGGAGGATCTGGATGCTTTGTGGAGGGAGTGAAACACCCTGGGGTCCCGTCAGTGTGCTTCTTCAGTCATGGAACCCCTCATTTACAAACCAAAACCAAGGGCAGCTGCAGCCCCGGTATTCTCAGGACACTGTTGCTAAAATACCTTCATTCTTTCTTTCTTTTTTTTTTCATTAAGTTTATTGCCACATTTTAGGTAATAATATGATGACATTCATCATTGGGAACTTGTACCTTTACATGATATATCTTAGTTCTTATTTTTTTCCCCATTCCCCTGTCCACCCTTCAACTCTTCCACCCTTCCCTATTTACAAAAGCTTTGTTTCCGTTTTTCCCTTTTCTCGTATTTATTCCTTTCCCTTCTCCTATCCCACTCACTTCCCCTTTCCCTTTGGACCTTATCTTCCTAGGCATAGAACTTCATTCTTGAGTGGGGGATAAGGAAAGGAAGGCAGGTTCCCATCCTCTTGCCCATACGTGCTTGTGAATTATCCTTGGTGATGTGTAGCCTGAGAAATACTGATGTTCTGCTCATCCTGGGAAGAGAACCCAAGACTTAGGAGCTGGGGGTAGTGGGCACTCTGTGCTCTTGACTATACCAATATGGAGGGGAATTTCCCGCTCACTAAGCCAGGAACAGGGCTAGAGAGAGTAGTCTTGGTTCATATTCCAAAAGCTCTTACTTTTCTTACTGAATTTTCATGTATTTTCTTGAACAGATAGTTCTTAATTGGCTATATGGCCTTAGCGCCGTTACTGAGACTTTAAATGTTTGTTTCAAATAATTTTCATCAGTTTCACTAGGAAATTGATTTAAGAAGCTATTCCCACTGTTATTTTGGAAATACTCTGTGTGACTCTTTTTCAGATCTTTGTATTTGATGGCTTTAGCTCTGGAAGATATGATACCTCTGGTCGTTAAAGAAGGTTTAGATTGGTTTCTCAAAGAGGAAGTGATTTTATTCTGTTTTAAAAGTGGTATTTTTATTAGGGACTAGTATTGTGAATATGCCTTGCATGGTTAGTGAGATATCTGATTCTACCAGCAGTTCCATTCACTCACTCACCTAATTCATGAACTACCCCAAAATCCTCACAGTGTTCTAGGTGCTTATAAGGTTTAATTTAAAAGCAAGCAAAGAAACAAAAACAACATAGTTCTTTTTCTGAAACTTGAAATACAGTGGGTGATAATAGGCAATAAACATTAAAGATATACAGATATGGTGGTCACAGATTACGGTAAATGCTGTGAAGAAAGCAGGAGAGCTTGGGAAGATTAAAAGGAGCCATTTGTGCAAAGAAACATGAAAGAGAGTTTTCCATGTTGAGGAACTAGTAAGTACGAAGGATCTGAGTCAAGAAAGATCCTATAGGATTCAAGGAGCAACAGCAAAACAAATGTGGCCAAAGGGGCAATGAGGAGAGAAGAGGCTGAGATAAGAGTAAAGTCAGGTACCTTCTTAGAGACCATTGAGACTGAGCTTTATTCTAAGGACACTGAGAAGCCCACTGGAAGGTTTTAGGTGCAGTGGGGACAGTCATATGAGGAGCAGTTTGGGAAGTAGGCTTCATGTGTTTATAATAAAAATGTTCAGCACGGACCTCTACTTTCAGTCAAGATCCCATGTAGATGTTTGATCCTGTTTTCTAAACATTGTTCTCCCTAATATAAGTTGACCTATTTCTCTATCCCACCATTGGGACTGGTTACACATTTGACTTCTTGTTGAGCAAACTTCCCACTTCAATTCCACTGTAGACTTCCATGTTTGTCCTGGGAAGGGATGACAGGTTCACTTCCTTTTTTACAGAAGAATTTTGTTCTGTACAGTTTGATTCCCTTTTCCCACTGCTTTTTATACTTGTAGTATTCCTACCTAGTGAGCAGCTCCAGAATCTATGATTACAAAACTCCTCCCTGGTCCTTAAGCAGCTCCCAAATCTATGATTAAAAAACTTCTTCCTGGCTCTTCATAAACTATCTGAAGAGCTACCTTATCCTAATTTCTCCTTTGTCAGTGGAGGCTAGATGTTCCCCACCATGCTGACTGAGTTGATGTGACTCTAACAGGCCCCCAAGTCAAGTAGTAAATTCTGTGAAAACAAACACAGAATTGTTCCCGGAGGAGCGTTGAGTTTGAACAACACTGAGTCCTTTCCTCCAGGAAACACATTTGCTTTATAGTTTCAGATTTTTCTTCATATGGCTGTCTTTAAGAAAAGCATGTCTAGAGCCAGCCTTTCATGGCAAGTGTTCACAGTAATGGAAGCTGTAGCGTCACACTTGAGAGTGTGGCCTTGAATTCTTGGGGCTAAGTCCTCACTCAACTTCTTCACAACAGGTCTATGATTTCTCAAAAACTCTTATGCTTCATCTAAAAGATAGGGATAAAATGGTACCAGCCTCATAGCGCTGTTGTGAGTGTTAAATAATATGATGTGTGGCACATAGAAGGCACTCCTTAATTGTTAGTATTGTCCTCACATATTTTTATTTACACAGAAAGATGAGTGGGAGTGGGGAACAACCAGTCCAACCCAAGGTGATGTAATGGCTCTGTCTGGAAACTGAGACACAGAATTTGAGGACAGATTCCAAGGCTGATGAAAAATGAGGATTAGGGAAGCTTCCGGAAGCTTTGAAACTCAGTCTTTCCTCAAGGCCCAGACAGACAAGGCTGCGAAATGCAGCTCACCTGTTCTATTGGTAAACCCTCGCCTCAGATTGGCCTGGTCATCCCTCGATGGATGGGCTGCATGAGTGGGTTAGCAATCCAGACAGAGGCTAATATATATGGCCTAGGTGGGTTACCTGGCTGTGTCCATCACAGAATATTGGAATTGTCAGACTTGACAGGCTGATATACCTTTATTACATTTTCTAAAGAATATCTTCTACTGTCAAATTTGGCAGTGAAATTTGGAAATTGCCCTAGAGAAACAGTACGGGGAAAGAGGAAACACAATGGATTCATGATGGGGGCTTACATCCTAGTCCTGCCTCAGGCTCTAGTTGGCTGGAATATTCTGATGAACTCATTTTTCTCTGCTTTTTTTTTGTTATATGTATAACAAGAAGTTGTATGGGTGATCCTGAAGGATACCTCTTCAGCTTTAACATTTTTTATGATGCTGAAAACATGGTTTAGCTGTTTCCCCAAATTCCCAAGCGAAAAGCGGGGAGAAAAGGTTTGGGCCACCTAAAACAGAAAACAGTCAGTAGAAATCCTTGCAGATGCTCACTGTAGAAACAAATTGACTGGGGTTGTAACATAAATGAATGGCTAAGATGGAGAAGACCGTACCACGAGTTAGAGAGACCAGCACTTACATGGCTTACCTAAGGAAATGGAATTAATACTGGCAATTTGTCAGTACTGTTTGGCAGTATTTATCCAAGCTGAATCACACATATCCTCAGCAGTTCTACTCCTAGCTTTATCCCCAGCAGTAATGTCCATTTATGTGCATCTAAAGACTTGTAGGAGAGCATTTCCAAACTAACAAGAGCCCATATGCCTACTAAGAACGGAGTGGATCCATCAGTCCTGGTCTATCCATGCAAGGAAAAATCTCATAGCCTTAGCGTGCAGTAAACTACAGCTACACAGGAAACAATGAAGAAACTTCACAGACATGTTGAGAAAAAGAATTCAGACTTGAAAGGGTATATTTGGATCTACTCCATTGATATGCAGTTGAAAACTAGTCTCTTGAAAGTCAGGAGAGTGGGTTTCCTTTGGGAGGAGATTAATGATCAGAAGGCAGCACATGAAGATGTCAGCAGTGTGAGGAATGTTCAGCCACTCTGGGCATGGGTCATACAGCTGAATTTATTTTGTGACTATTAATTGAACAGTATACTTTTTATTTTTATTTATCATACTTCAATAAATTTACCCTAAAGAACTTGAATATGGAAATCATATTTAAGCTTATCCCCGCCTGTGGCAGGTACTTATTTCTCTGCTCCATTTTGGAAAGTTCTTTTTAAAAAGCCCTCTCTTGCTTTGTAAAACTGAACTTCATGTACATTTTGTGTCCCACTTCTTACCCTGACATCCTCCCACATGTCCTGTTCTGCTGGTGACAGAAGCAATGTTAGTCAAGTCTGTGTCTCTTTTCCCTCAGCCTCCCTGGGTGGTGTCAGAGTTCAGTGGTCCTGGACAGGTTAGAGTGTGCTGTGGAGGGTGGGTCCAGGTGACCCAGCTTGTTTCCCCAGGTTCCAAGCACTGTGAGGGCCCTGTTCTCATCAGTCTCCGGTTATCTGCTTGCCCAGGTAACTGCTTGCCCTCTTCTCACCATAAGGCTGCTTCTCTCTTACTCTGTAAACTCAAAACCATGATATGCTTGTGCAGTCTTTTGAAGTGATGAGAATCAGCACCCAGCTATCCAAATGTGGTGGGGAAGGTAGGTAATGGTTGCAAAAACTAGCAGGGGAAATCCACATGTCAGTATTGCAAAGTCACAACCTCCCCCTTTTCATCTGACAAACATGGTGTTTATCATGGTAGCGGTGTAATTAATATATTTTGTGAGCAAATTTCCCAAAGGAGGGAAAGCAGAAGCTATCCAGAATGGAATGGGGTGCAAGGAGAAGGGAGACTAAAGGGTCAGTGTATTAATTAAAGGATTTCTGTAACAAAGAACCATAAAAGATATGCTTTAAAGCAAGTTGTATTCTCTCAGTGTTCTAAAGGCTACAAGTATGAAGGGCAAGTGTTGGCAGGGTTGGTTCCTAATGAAGAGCTGGCAGGTTACTTCTACCTTTTGGCAGCTTCTGGCACTCCTGACCGTTCCTTGGCTTGTCATTTCACTCCAGCCTCTCGCCATTCTCATGTGGCTTTCTTCCCTGTGTGTGTGTCTCTGTGTGTCCGAACCTCCTCTTCCTATAAGGAAACCAGTCACTGGATTAGTGGACCCCTAGACCCAGTGTGACCGCATCTTGACTTAATTACATCTGTGTGCTAGTGTTCGAAGTTTGCCATAACAAAGTACCACAAACTTGGTGACTTAAAACAATTTTTATTTTGTTACGGTTTGGGAGAGTAGATGTCCAAATCAGGCTGTCAGCAGGGCTGGGTCCTGAAAGACTGCAAGAGAAGAAGCTATTCAGGTGTTTGTAGTTTATAGATAGATATCTTTGTCTATTCACATCGAAGTTTCACCTTTGTATAAGGTTCCCAGTCACACTGGATTAGCACCTATGCTGATGACCTCATTTTAACTTAATTATCAGTGTAAAAACCTTATCTTAAAAATGAACTGCCATTATGAAATACTAGGGGTTAAGACTCTAGCCTATCTTTAGGGGGAATAACTTAACACATAACCCTCTGCAAAGACCAAATAAGATCTCATTTACAGGGTCAAGGAGTTAAAGCTGCAAAATCACTGAGGACACACAATTCAACCTATAAGAATTAGCTTCATGAATCTCTAAGAACTTCCAGCCTGCTGGCTTAATCATCTCCAGGTCAGGATAGGATTCTATGAAACCTTTAACTCATTGTGCCCTCCGCTCTCTTAGACTCCTACAGCTGCCTCTGCATGATGCTTACTGCTTCATGTGGAAACCTGTATGAAACCTGTTAAATGTCTGTAGGACTGTGAGCTCTTCTAACATAGGGGCTACATCTTATTATTGATCTTTATATTCCCACCTCAGGAACTGGCACAGTATAGGTGCTCAGTGAGTATTTGTTTGTCCATTATTTACAAACATAGTCTTGTTTCATACTTCCCTATCAATCATGGGCAAATAAGCAACCCAGACATGTTCTTGGATGATTACATAAATCATTCCCCTCTCAAAACTGAGGGGTTGCTGGGGATTTAGTTCAGTGGTTCTAGCGCCTGCCTCACAAATGCAAGGACCCAAGTTTGATCCCTGGTACCAAAAAACAAACAAACCAAAAAACCTGAGGGGTACTCTAGAGATTTTCTAATCTAGAAGTGGCAGATAACTGTCATGCATCTCACCTTTCCCAGCTTTGCACCTGTGGCAGATATTACTAATCTATCATGGCCTTCTTTTCCACTAAACCTGGAGGTTGCTTGTGAAACACTTTCAACATGTCACTCCAAAAATGAAAGCCAACTTGCCATTCCTTAGAAACTTTGAAGCTATTTTTTCTAACAAACAAAAAATTGAAAGTTATCATAAGAAAATGGGCCTCAAATGATGCACTGTTCATGGCAGAGAACTGGGTGGGGGGTCCCAGCTCCTAATTTCTAGGTCAGTATTTATTCTCTCTCCTTTCATAGGGTTTTCCAAAACGTTCTAGTAAAGCTGGCATCCTTGATACATGATTGTGTAAAGTGGCATCACACAGCGAGAACAATCATTCCTTTTTTCCAACTTCCTAATCAAATCAAAGAAAAAGTCCTAGGTTGATGTTGTTAGGTCCTTACCACACTAATTCTATTTTTAAAGATTTTTTTCTTTTTAGGAAAGAGGAGGTACAAGTTTAGGGTCTTCAATAAGCAATTAGGATGTTGAACATTCCAAGTCTGAACAGAGATATGTAACTACCACATTATTTTCCTCTTCTAATGATTACCTTATGACAAAATTGCCACATGTGGTGGTGTTAAAAATTTTCCTTTTTAAGTAAATTTATTTGGGATCTTCAAAAGTCAGTATAAAAAAAGAAATACTAGCAGAATATAATGCAGGTAGCAAGCAAATGTGGCCAAATAAGAAAAGCTGAGGAAATATGTGCCCTGCCATCCTTCTTCAGGGCTCTTCAGTGTTCTCCTCTCCAAGGCAAACAATGCTTTTTTCCTTGCTCTCCTGGAAAATATTTCCCTTTGCCTAGTCTCCTGCTCTCAACCAGCCTCCTTCCAGAAGCCTTGTCTGCCAGCCCCCCACCTCCCCAGTTGCTAGACTGTCATTTCCAGCACTGCTTCCTCCATCTGCCAAAACCCAGTCTGATTCTGCCTCTCCTCGAACCATATGGCCTGGCAGACAAGGCTGGTTCAATGTTGATCCAAGAGTAGAAAGCAAAACGAGCCTCACCCCCACCCTTCTTCTCAGCAAAGAGGAGACAAACTTCTTCCTGTGTCTTCTATCCTCAGCCTGAGGAAGGCTGGCCTCAGCTGGCCACACTTTGCAAGGGCCTCTGTCTAACACTCTTGCAGCCCCCCTCCTCCACAGGAACTGTTCTTAGACCTTTCTGGGCTCTCACTTCGAAAGGGTCATCCTTGTTGGATGGATTTTGGGGCCCCAAATTTCCTTGGCATGCATGGGGAAGAAGGGCCCAAAAGCCTCCTTTTTACTGCAGAGAACGGAAGTACAAGAGGTAGAGCAAGGGCCCTGGGACAGGCCCGTCTTGGGCGGGGAGACTGCATGCATAGTCAGGTCAGCATCCCATGTGACCTCTCCCAATGGGCAAGGTAAGAGACAGCCCCACCAGCCTGCTGGAGAAAAGGAACAGAATGGGCAGGACGCAGGAGTGAATAGGCCAAGGAGGGAAGGAGAGGAAAAGTGACAGGTGGCAAGCACTCACCCAAAACTGTTTGTAAATTTTTCTGAGCGCAAATAAAAGGCCTCATAGTGTCTGTCACTGGATAGGGTCTGAGGAGGTTCCCCCAAAGGGAGGTGGGGAGCTTCAACTCACCCATCCATGGAGTAAGTTGACTGATTGCTGTCATAGGAAAAGAATTTTCAGATCACGTCAATAGCAGGCACAGAAAAGGTTTATTTAGAAAAAAGTTCACACAGAAGGGAGTGCAGATACTGAGAGAGTGAGATACAGTGTGGTCAGGTGTTGGGTTTTTTATGTGTTCCTGGGTGTTTCTGCAAGATAGTGATCTAGGTTGTGTGTATCTACTGTCTGCAACGTTACACGTCTGGCAGGCTATGTTAGAATGTGAATCATTCTGTAAATATGAATCATTTGAAATTGAGATATTCTGGCCCACTGATATGGCTGTATTTTGAGGAGGAAAGGCAACTTACAACATGGGCTGATTGTGTGTCAAAGGCCCTTAGGATTTGTGTGTGCGTGTGTGTGTGTGTGTGTGTGTGTGTGTGTGTGTGTGAGTTTTCTGGAAAGAAAAAAGGCTTGAGTAATTTTTGCAGTTTTTCTTAAAAGTACAATTTTGAAATTACTACTCGATTGTCTCCTTTCTACTTATCATTATTTCTTCTATCCCAGCTCAAGAAAAGGTCATCCTACAGCCTAACTAGATGGGTCACCCATACACAAAAATTCTGTGTTGATAGCCAAAAGTGCTCACGGCGTTCCCTTACCCCGTGGTTACTGGCTTTCATCCTATAAATACCGAGTGCCTACTATGTGTTAGGTGCTGGAGCTGCAGCAGCATACAAGAAAGAAAAGTTCTCTCCCTAATGAGCCAACAGTGGCTTGAGAGAGTCATACGAAGTCTGTGGCCACTGGACTAGGCTGAGTTTGAAGCTTGCTGCTCTGTATCTTAACTGAGTGGCCTCCAGTGTCCACTTAAAGCAAATAAATATCTTTGCCTGTAAAATGGGAAAATCAGAGCTTCCCTTTAAGGGTCTTGATAAGGATTCAAAGATATTAATATATCACACAGTAGTTGTGCCATGAGATCTCATTGTGGTTTTAATTTGCATTTCTCTAAGGCCTAGTGATGTTAAGCATCTTTTTATGAACTTATTTTTTATCTCTATATCTTTCCTGGTAATGGATTCATGTGAATCTTTTGTCATTTTTTATTGGGTTTGCTAGAAGAAGTCATTATACAGTCTGGATGCAAATCCTTTACTGAATATATATTTTGAAAATATTTTCTCCAAACTATGGCTTTTTCTTTTCATTTTCAATATTTTAAGATACAAATATTCTTAATTGTTATCAAGTCTGATCTATCAAGCTATTTTATAGATTGTGCTTTCCATATGATATCTAAGAACTTTTGCCTTAATGTTATAGTTTTATTACATTTAATGTTATGATTCCTTTTAATTTTTGTGCACACAGGTAAGGGTCGAGTTTCATATTTTTGCATGTTTGTAACATTATTTGTCATTCTCTCTCTCTCTCTCTCTCTCTCTCTCTCTGTGTTACTAGGGATTGAACTCAGGGCTTTCACACAGTTGCTTAGGCTCCAATTTGTAAACCTCCTGTTTTAGTCTCCAAAAGTGCTGGGATTATAGGATTATAGGCTGATTCATTTTATTTTTCTTTTTTTTGGTACCAGGGATCGAACTTGGGTCCTTGTGCTTCCAAGGCAGGCGGCGGGACCACTGAGGTAAATCCCCAGCCTTGCTGATTCATTTTTTATACTTGATCCTGGCCAAAAGGCCAAGAAGCGATGATGAGTCTGTTTTTCTTTTAACATACAAAAAATGAGACTGAGATAGGCTGGGTAAGGAGCCTGCAGTCAAAAAGCTTAGATATGTCTGGCAGACGCTTGAATCCAGACTTTATGCTTCCAAGTGGTGTCCCATTTGCATGTTGCGCCCCCTGCCTGGATGCCTACATTTTCCTTAAGGTAGTAATCAAGCCCAGAGAGGATGCAGATGCAGACAAACCTCACTTTAGGTCCAGGCTCCAGCGCTTAGTCTAGGCAGGTTGCTTGGACCTTTGAAGCTTCCATTTGCAGAACGAGGCTGATGTATCATGTACACCCATGAGTGTGTAGTGAGGACTACTTAACGCATGTGAAAGGCCTTATACTGACAATGTGTTTTGTACAAGCAAGTGTGCAAGAATTACCTTTCTTTTCTCCTCAGCTTTTCCTTTGACTAGAGCCCATACCCAGTCTTTCTTGTGTTGGGGGCACAGCAGATTTGGGAGGTAAACTGAGAAAAGGGGTTGATACTTTCTACCATATTAACCCACTTGTGTTGTACTACACAGTTTATCTCAACACTAGAAAGGTATATTTGTCTCATAGAAGTTCACTCTGAAGCTATTTTGGCAACTCCCATCCTGTCCTTAGTCTAGAGATACACACGGATTGGAGATTAGACTCTGGGGCAGACCTATTCTAAGGCGACTCCAGTCATTCAGTGACATGCATGAGACAACTTCTCAACTCCACGGTGGCCTTGCCTCCTGTTTTTGTATGTGGCTAGGACAAAATGTGATGGGCTGTAGCCACAGCAGCCACTCTGGAATTATGAGGCCTCTAGGATGAGGATGAGAAACCATGCCAAGGAAGAAAGAATAGAAAGGTGTGGGTTCTAACGATCTTATTGAGTTACTGTCATCCTGTCTATCTGTGCTACTTTAACAAAGTAGTCGAGACTGAGTAATTTATAAATAATAGAATTGTATTTCTCACAGTTCTGGAGGCTGAGAAGTCTAAGATCAAGGTGGCAGTAGACTTGTAGTGTAGAAGCTCACCCACCCTCTGCTTCTAAGGTAGCATCTTATGGCTCCATCCTCAGAAGGCCAAAAGTCAAAGGAAAAAAGGGGCAAGCTAGTTTCCTATAGCCTTTGGTGAAATCAATCTTTTGGGGTTAATTAGCATGTGGAAAGTTAGAAAAAAAATTTAGTGGTAAAATTTGTTGTTCTTAAGATCAGCCAGGAATGGGGAGCAGGAACCATCACTGGGGTGTGAATAAGGCAGAAAACCATGAGAGTATTCAGTCATCAATAGCAGAGAGAGGCACTAATTTCATTTGTGAGGGTGACCCGCACATGCATTCACACTTCCTAAAGGTGCCACCCCTTGATTCTGTCACACTGGCTCTTAAGAGTCCAGCACATGGATTTGGGAGGGATTTGTCCATTCAAACCATCATAGTTGTTGACCCTTCCAAATTGGAGTTGGCAGTTTCTAAAGGGGATTCTGTGTCTTTTTAGTAAAAAAACAAAACAAAACATGTTTATGGTTTTAGTTACTTTAATGGTGACTCAGAGGCACTCTAATTTGTTAATATATTATGCTTTGGCAACGAGGAAGAAGGTCACACCTGGAACCAGCTGGGATCTAGTCCCTTTTATAAAATTTCTTATTCTCTCCTGCTTCCTCCTGAGAGTTGGATGTTAGAATTTAGGATGCTTTGAGTGCTCTCTCTTTCATCTTGATATATTTTTTTTCTTTGCAGTACTGGGGAACAAACCCAAGGCCTTTTCAGAGTTACATCCCCAGCCTTTAAATTTTTTTTGTTTTGTTTGAGACAGACTGTGTTAGTTACTTTCCCATTGCCGAGACACAATACCTGACATCCAAAATTTAAAGAAAGATTTCTCTCGCTCACAGTTTGTGAAGGTTTTAGTCCATAGTCAGCCGGTTCCAAGGCAGGGTGGCCTGCCACAGGGGCATGCAGAGGAGGCTGTCTCATAGCAAGGCAGTGGGAAGCAGATAGCAATCAAGGGAGGAAGGAGGGAACACCCTTCCAGACCACACCCCATGACCACCCCCTTCAACCCGGCTTCACCTCTCAAGTCACATTTAGCTATGTTAAATGTCAGGATCCCATGATTCAATCATCTCCCAATAGCCTCACCTTTGAGCAGATGACGTTTCCAGGGAACATCTAGATATAAACCATAACATAGCGTCTTACAAATAACTCAGTGAGTTGCCCAAACTAGGCTTAACCGTGTGATTCTCCTGTCTCAGCCTCCCAGAGTTCTGGGAATACAGACGTGTGCCACGATTCCTGGCATCCCCACTGCTCTTATTCTCTTCCAAATCCTATCAGTGGAGGAATTTCGGAAGGTTACAATAAGAAACAAATACACATCCCAGGAGGATAGACTTGTTAAGAATGTGGAGTTTATAAGCAGAGGGATAACTTTATGTGACTTGTGTGCAAGTCTGTCATTTCAGAGAGGTCTGGCCAGTTCTAATCTGTCTCTTCAATGTCACAAGAAGATGAGTGGCGTCTTCCCTAAAGATATCCTGGGCTCAGAATAATAAGTGGGGGAGTTAATGTAAATGACAGGGGATTTGGGGTGGTATTTATAAGCATGAACCCTGGAGCCGGACTGCTGGGTTAAAATCTTGGTTCTGATACTTGTCAAATGAGTGACCTTGAAGAAGCTACTTAACCTGAGGTGGCTTAACATCCTCATCTGTAGAATAAAGAAAAGAGTAATATACCTGCTTCAAAGGGGTTCCTTAGGGTTTAGTGTGCTGATACATGTAGAGCACTTCCAGTAGCGCTTGAAAAGCAAATAGTAAACAAGCACTATCATCTCTGTCATCATCATCATCGTCACAGCTGAAAAGGCAAGTGCATGGTGGTGAAAGCATAGAAAGATAAACTGATCACCCCAAATTGGGAATCAGGGAATATTAGTGAAACCAACAGGATTTAACAAATTTAGAGACAAAAGAGAGAGGAAAAAGAGATTTATAAAAACAAAGAAAAGGATGGGACGCGTAGAATAGGGAAAGAGAAAGGAGCTTGGCAGAGGACGAAGGAAGGAGGAGGGGAGAGAAAAAGAGAAAGGAAGCAGGTGCCACGTGAAAGTGCACAGGCTAAGTGACAAGAACCGGCAGAAGCTGCTGATGTTCTTTCCAGCCGGCATCGTGGTAACTTTAAGGGGAGCATCAGTCACAGCGCGCCATTTCCCACAGAGTGTAATGTGGCTCACCCACGCTTTCATCAGCGGTGCCCGAGCTGCATTAAAAGCATCAAAGCCGGCCCCTCTCCTCGGGGCACTGCCGTGTGGTTATCATCATTTCCACAACCAGCAAAATTTTTCCCAGGAAATGAAACAGAAAGTAACCGAAAGGTCCACAGCATGTAGTGACATTCAGAGTAACTAGCTTTCTATTTGTGATTGTGCTATGCTTGTTATTCCCAGGCCCAAGTTCTTGTTTTTTTTTTTTTAACAGAACTAAGCATCAGAACATGTAGTTTACACATGGGGCCCAGGTGCCTCACATCCAGTACACAGTAAATCAGGAACAAGTAAATTCACTTCCTTATCCAGCCCCTGAACTATTCACCTTCTCCTTCTCCCAGGAAAGACCTCTTTCAGCTCCATCTCCATTTCATGACTTGGATCTCAACCCCATCTTTCCCGTGCATATTCCTCTGGCTCTGTCTCTTTCTCTGTCTGTCTCCCTGTCTCTCTGTCTTTCTCCCTTCTGTCTTCTCTCTGTCTGTCTCCCTGTCTCTGTCTTTTTCTTCCATTCTTCTGTCAATGTGCAATCGGTACTTTTGCATTTAATAAAATAAATGATATATGTAAAGGGCCAAAGTACTTGTGAACACACTACAACCTCTCAGTTCATAAATACTAAGTACCCTTTGCTTTCTTTCCATAAATTATGTCCTTCCTACATTCTCTGTTTCAGCATCGCAAGAAAGCAGGGGAGGATAGCCTTGAAGCTTTCTTGGGTTAGGTAGCTTTGGGCCCTGCACATGAGAAAAATCATCTGCAAACATATTATAATTAGTTTAGTCATGTCATTATTCATCTTACTTTTAAATAAAGCAGGTTGCTAAAGCAGTCTCTTTAATTCATCAGAATCAGATTCAAAAGTTCTATTATTAGTTAGGATACAAAAATACATGAAAGGCCATCAGTCCCAACAGCAACTAAAATGCGAAAATGAAAACAAACAAACAAACAAACAAAACCCTTAGTTCTTTTAAAACATATTGAAGTGTATTCATTCAAACGAGAGAAAAAGTTAACTGAAAGAGAGAGAGAGAGAGAGAGAGAGAGAGAGAGGCAGGCACCAGTGCTCTCATCTCTGAGTTGTAGCCCCAGCCTCAGAGGACCTTTTTAGAGTGAGTTCAGATGGGAGGAAACCACCACATTCCCAAGAGTATTGCTGAGCCTGGAAGAGATGCAAGGCTGCTGTGGGCAAAACTCTGTAGGAACAAGGAAGAATCAGCCAGGCCTGGACTGGCATGGCAGATTGGAATCTGGGGGACCCCCAGGCTCAAAGTCATCCCCCCTCCCACCAGTTTGCTCTTATGGGAATATCATTCATTAAGTAGAATGGTGTGAAAGGCTGGATAGAGCCTAGAAAGTCCAGAGTTCTCATTGTCTTATGGTGCTTAGATTACAAAGTCCTGCTACAGAAGGGGAGCCTACTCTCCCCCAAGACTTTAAGCAGGGGTAAACTGAAACTGCCCCTGCTGGTGGTACCCAACCTCTTTCTGCTCAACTGATCATTAGATTTATGAACTTAGCCCCTAACTATAGCTGCACATCAAAGAGGGAGCCCTTTATGGAGGGAGTTATAATCTACTTCAGTCTCTGCTGGTGTCTTCCACACCCTTTTCTGAAGTTCTGTGCAAAATTATTTCACGCAGAGAAGCAGGAAAATGTGACATATTGTCAAGGGAAATAAAAACCAGTCAGTAGGCTCAGAGCCACAAGCGAGCTATTCGGTGAAATGTCAGAAAAGGACTTATTTGTAAGTATTGTACATATACTAAAGATAGAAGAAAGGAATGTAATGGGGCTACGGATGGGGATTTTAGTAAATAAAACTGTTGACATTATTCAAACAGCAAATTCTATAGCTGAAATATGCCGTATCTTACTAAAAAGAGAGAGAAATTTTTGGATGGACTTCTCACCAGGCTAGACACAAGAGAAGAAAGGATTACTGAATTAGAAGTAGACAGAAATTGTTCAAACTGAAGCATTACAAAGAAAAATACCTTTTTAAAAATAACAATATCCAGACAGTGTAGCAATATAAACTCACCTAATGTAAGTATAATTAGAGTCTCACAAGTAGAAGACAGACAGAGAAGAAAAAAATGTTTGAAGAGATGATGGCTACAAATTTTTCAAAAATGGACATTAGTCTCTATCAACTCTTGTGCAGGGCAAGAACCTCCTGCCAGTGGGCTGGGGCTGACCAATCACTAATCTTTCTGACTGAGGAGTAAAAAATTGATAGACTGTACGTTCGTACGTTTGTGTTGTCTGCATCTTTTTTTTTTAACATTTTCTTTCTTTCTCCCTCTGCCTCTTTCTCTCCCTTTCTCTTTCATTTCTACCCCTTAATTCTCTCTACCCCTTCCCTCCCACAGTGTATGCTTGTGGAGTATATTTTTTCTCATTCGTTTTATTTATTGAATAATGCTACCCATTGCGTATTCCTTTTTCTCAGAGACAAAACATCTTACATTCTTTGTTAGAAATGAAGGGAATTTTTATTATGTGACCCTTCCTTAATTTTTCATGTGTCATACTTTTCCTTGCACTAAAATCACACATTAAAGTAATAGCTTCTTTTCTGAGTGAATCGAAGAGTATGCATATATATTTTGAATGGGGTGAAGCTCTGTAGTGCAGAAAATAAATTTGTGAGCTTGCCTACCTTTATCTCTCAGTACAGTGCTTTCTGAAAAGTTTGGAAAAGTAAAAGGAATAGGAAACAGACTATCTGGAGGTTGGAAAAATATCACACTTCTCTAGGGGAGAATTCGGGATATATTTCAAAGGGCTGAGTCACAATTTGGAAGTTACAATTGCTTATTCATTTCAAAAGAGATGCACCTGTGTGTGTGTGTGTCAGGATTTTTCAAGGTAAGTAGCCAAATAGGTCATAACAAACTTTTCTTGTATGTCAGAACCTTCATTTCCAGTATAAGTTTGAAGGTTCCAAAAAGAACTAACTCTTCTTGGCAGTCGCATTTTCCGTAAACCCAGGCTGTCTACCCTGGTGTCCTCTGCCACCAGGAAGTGAGTAATCTTAGAACGCGGTGACCCGCCATTTGAGTGACACGTTATCTGTTGGAATGTTCTTATGTTCCCAGCAGATGTGCTGGAGGAACATGTCACCTTGACTGCCCCTTGGTGCAGTTGCTGTCACTCTGGTGAGGTGGGTGTGGAGGAACCAAGTACATGACATGTTGGCCTGGAGACTCCCCAAAGTGCATTTCCTGAGAGGCCAGTCTGCTTGATCTCAACCAGATTAAGGTTCAGGAAGTATTCGTGGTGCGGTGAGGCCACATATTTTTCAGTCCTTGACTCTTATTCTTTTCAGAAAACCAAAGTGAAGAAAGCTTAGGTGTTCATAAACATACAATATAAATTAATCATGATTTGGGTCCTGAGGTATTTTTTCCTAATAATAAAAAAGTCAAAGCAAATGCCATAATACAGCCTGTAGTCCTAAAATGAACAGTTACTTTCACCAGAAAAGCCTCACTAGTAAAATTTACTTGGCAATAATTTTGAGAATTTAATGACTACTTATTAACTGCTAGGCAGTATGCTAAGACCTCATGAGATTATTTCATTGACTTCTAAGACTCTTTGGAGAGAAACCCAATTACTAGTCTCATTTTATAAATGAAGAAACTGAGGCTGAGAGCTGAAGTTCTTTTATACTATTCTTGGTGGAACCTGGATTCAGAGTCTAATTCAAAGAAGTCCAATCCATAGTGCTTTTTCTTAGTCATTATTCGTGATTGCCTCCCTTTTAAAACAAACAAAAAATTGTTGAATGGGGAAAATGAGACTAGAAGTTAGAGGTTTTAAAATACAGTGTTATTATTTTTGCTGTTAGCGCAAAATGAAAATAAATTACAGTGGAGTTCACAACTATGAATGGGCAATGAAAGAAAATTCACACTGAGAAGCTAACTAGTCTGATCCATAGCAGTATGGTTTTCTCTTTTTGTTCAAGTGGTGCCAGTTCCGTGGTTGTTGATTCAGAACCCTAATGTTTGACACAGCAAAAATTGTGTATCCTTATTGGCCAATATCTAGCTTGCATTATGAACACTCACCCTGTTGGGGAAATACTATAAATGTAATTAGATTACTTAGCTATTGATGGACCATATCCTGTTGGAAAGCTTTATTTATTTTTATTTTGCCATATCCAGATACTAAATTCCACATTGTATGGAATAAACCACTCAGATCACTATATTGACTTTTTCTTTGTTTACAACAGCTGGGACTCAGGGGCATTATTTCCTGAGAAATAGCCACAGCCATGTAGTCTCCTCATGTCTCATGCCCATAATCCAGTGTATTAGCAAAATGCTGTAGTGAAAATGCTATATAACAACAATTCTCCACCCGCATCTCAGTAACTAACAAAAAGAAGTTTCTATTTCTTTGCGGGAGTGCAGGCTGCCTATGAATTTGCTTGGTTCAGTCAGATGAGGCTCTCATCTGGGGTTTGGCCTTATGTCTTCTACTTTCCAAGACTCAAGCTGAAAGAGCTCTGGCTACCTGTAATATAGTACTTAGGGCCAATGGCATAAGTTGCGACATCTGATAGAAACCTACTGTGCTGTTAAATAGTCTGTTCAGTACTGACACTTTGCCATTTTACTTCTGTCTACATTATTTGATCAAAGCAAGTCACATAGGCAAGCCCAAGTAAGGTGGCACAGGTGTATCTATTGCTTTCTATTGTAACAAGCACCAGAAAGTATGTGGGAGAGAGTACGGCTGTAAAATTTTTTAGATAAAGGAATAAAAAGTTGGGAAGACAATCCAATACACCGCTCTCAGAATTCCCCACAATAATTTGCTCATTCTTCTTTTATAGGAGGTATCATATTTCATTGCAATTGTGTTTCCAGTAGACTATGACTTCACTTATCCCCAGCTTTAGAGACCAGGCCACCACTCATGACAGTAGTAGATTATAAATATTCACACAAGAAATGTATGAAATGATGATGCAAGTCTGGTATTAGGAAGGTATGTTCACTAAACCACCTTGTTCTCCAAATAACATTATACCAAGCCATGTTCTATAGGAAAATGGACTAATCTCTAGAATAGAAAGCAATACATAAGAGAGAAGTATTGTTTTGAGTGCTCTAATTTTGGATCATTTTTCCATGCATTATGTATGTATTTATTCAGTTCTAGCAACATGCCAGATACAGGAATATAGAAACAAAGAAGATAAACAGAATTAGTATCCTCTCAAACCTAGTAGAAAGACACACAGGCAATGATCAACTCCATGCCTGATAAGCACCATGATTATTAACGTGTAAATGCACCTAATCAGTCAAGAGAGACCAGCAAAGGCTTCCTGGACACCATGGCTTCTCTAAACAGTAAATAGCAAGGGAAAATCTGGCATGGGGGCATAACAGTCAAAAAGAAGGAAGTAGTATATGAACCAAAACATCGGGAATAAAGCTTAGGTTTCATAATTAGGTAGCTGCGTAGATGGTTATGTGATGAAATTTACTAATAAATTCTGAAGAAACAGTGTTTTTATTGGATAGGGTGGTGGTGGTGGGAATAGGAGTTTATTTGTAGATGTTGATGGATTGGTGATACATCCAGGCAGTGGTTAGATACCAGAGTCTCATTTTCAGAAGAGAGATATAAACAGATATAAACATGTGTGTGTGTGTGTGTGTGTGTGTGTGTGTGTGTGTATGTGTGTGTGTGATTTAATAAAGGATATGTCTGGTCTTTGCTTCAACTCCTGGCGCAAAACTTCAAAAACCTTGAGGTTTCCTCAGTGATGGCAGTAACTTTGTTATGCTGGTGCAGTCAATCCTGGTAGATTTAGGTAGAATTAGGTCTTCAAAAAGACCAATCACATGTGTAAAGAATTATAACTTTGGACCACCAGACCAACCTCCAGTCAGAGAAGGGGGCTGAAGATTGGCTGTTGAATTAATCAACTTCATAATGAAGTCCCAGTAAACCCTCTGACACAAAGGCTCAGAGGAGTTTACTGTTTGCTGGACGCATGGATGTGCCTGTAAGGAGATGTGCCTAAATTTCATGGGAAGAAGGTCTAGAAACTCTGTGTCCCTTCTATGCTCCCAAGATCTTGCCCAAGTATCTCGTGTTTTTGCTTCAAAGTGGCGTCTTTTATGTGATTTTGCACCTAACCCTTCTGGAGAGTTTTGAGACTTGGTCTGATGAATTATTGAACCTGAGGGGATCATGGAAACCCCTAAATTTCTAGCCAGTCTGATAGGTACATCAATATCTCCTGAAACCTGTGGCTTGTGTCTGAGGTGGGGACAATCCTGTGAAAGACCTTGCTCTTAACTTGTGGGCTCTATGAGAGCCCTAGATATTGTCAGAATTAAATGAAGTGGTAGTACATATGGTTCACCTTGGAGAATTATTGTTGGAACAGTGTGAATATTGAAACTATTTGCACCTAAAAAGTTTGACCATAGAGGGTACATAGCGAAGATCATTTAGGGCAGAACCTCAGAAATATAGACATTAAATGAAATATTTCCTAAAATGTCATTTCAGTGTCAGTGGCACTGAGTTCAACTTAGATGATACAGAAATAAAGTTGTATTTATTTAATAGCAATGTAATTATTGTAAATATGTTAAAACATACCTTTCTTTTTTTGGTTCCAGAAATCAAACTCGGGACCTTGTGCTTGCAAGGCAGTGGCGGAACCACTGAGCTAAATCCCCGGCCTTTTTACCTTTTTTTTTTTTTTTTTTTTTTTATCCTGGGCCCAAAATGTACCTTTCATTTAGTAAAAAATGGTAGTTTTTTCCCATTAAAAACAATATAAAGTTTCCTAGTAAAGAAATTCAGTTGAACTTTGGCTACTATAACAAAAATATCATAGTACAGATGGTATAAACTATAGAAATGTATAGCCCACAGTGTTCTATAGGATAGGAAATCAGAGTTTAGGAGGGCCTGCTTCCTGGTTTGTAGCAGGATGACTTCTTTCTGTGTCCCTACAGGGGGAAGAGAAGGCAGAGGGAGAGGCAAAGGAAGAGGAGGAGGAGGGGGAGTGGTAAAGGGAGAGGAGAATGGAGAGGGAAATAGAACTCTTTCTTCATTCCTGTGTGCAGGCATCGGTCCCATCATGGCGCTCCACCCTCATGACCTCATTTGAACCTAATTCCTTCCCAAAGGCCTCACTTCCAAATACCATGACACTGAAGATTAGGGCTTCAGCATATGAATTTAACGCCAGGACACAAACATCCATTTCACAGCAAAGTCAGCAGGATCTATTGACTTTGAGTGTGGTAGGTAAAAGAAAGAGGAAAGCAAAGCCTGACTCCACACTGTCAGCCTGAACAAGTGAGGAATAGGGTTACCATTCCTGAGTTGGGGAAGACTGCAGATAGAAATGAGTCTGGGATAGAAATGTTCAGTTTTGAGTGAATTAAGTTGGAGCAACCTTTATAAAATGCATCTCATAACTTAATATATGCTGTTTGGGTAGAATATTGGGAGCAAAGCCCCGAATAGAGGAAGTTCAAGAAAGAAGAAGGGCTGGGAAGTCATTGCAGACAACTCACGCAGAAAGTCTTCTGTGAAGGGAAGAGGAAATGGCAGGAAACCAAAGTAGGAAGAGGGTTCAAGAGAGGATTTCCCTTAAGTAAGAGAGGAAAAGCAGCCTAGCTATATACAGATGGGAATGGTCCAGTGGAGGAAAATTTGATGATGCAGGTGAAGGGGTTCAGATATTCCACCCCAAAATATGCCAGTTTGGCATAGGATTATTTTGAACTGAAGGCAAATGAGAATCAACAGATGCCCAGGAAGTTTCTAGGCTTCCTTTATTTGCCTAAAGGCATGGCACAGATTTCTCTTTGAATAAAGTGCCTCATTCCAGAAACACATATCACTGGAGATGGGGCATCAAAACCAAGACAAAGTTGTGTTAACAAAGTTGGTAAAACAATCCTTTCACATTAGTTCCCTCTGCTTTGTCTAGTCATTTTCTCATGATAGATTGTCCTTTGAAGCCCATGCTTCTTTTATGTCATTACATCTTACCAGTTCTTTGTTTTTCATTTCTGTTCTGTGAGCTCCTGTTCAGGTATTACATTAAAAGTGTGCTTTTTCCTCTTGTTAATCTTTTATTAATTTGATTCAGAGGCTCCCAGCCACTAAACCTAAGGTGATGGAGGAAAAGATTTTCTTTCTAAGACAGGAAAAAGAGCAAAATGAGCAATGAAAAGGAGGCCAAGAAGAGAGTTAGGACAAAATAGCAGAAGAATGAAGTGTCATGGAAGCCAGGAAAGAATTTCTGGAAGGAATCAGTGCAGTGTGCTAAATGCTGCTCAGAGGCCAAGCGAGGTCAGGCGCGAGCTTCCCTCACCGGATATGAATGTCTTTGTGGAGCACAGAGACATTCCATGGAATGGTGGACGTGGACATGGGATTACTGAGTAGAAAGTAAGAAAATGACACAAGCACAAACACTTGAAGCAGCATAAGAGCATGGTAAGAAGTAAGTAGGTAGCATTCCACTAGAGGGGGCCTGACCTGAAGGGAATAGTGTTTTCTTTTCTTGTGTTTACTATGGGAAGGGATCTAGTGAAAACGTTAACATTAATGTTAATATTGAAGATGGTGCAGAGGAAAGATGTCAGCTGGGATGTAGAGACCAAAAATAGAGCAGAGATAATTACTGAAAATTAGCTGATCCAGGACAAGGAGGAAGATGCTCGTGACATAGGTGGGGAGGTGTGTCTTAGACAAGAAGGCTGGGGCTTCCATTGGAGCAGGTTTAGAGAAAGTCTGGCACAAGTAGGGAGAAGATCTTTCCATTTCCAACTTATTTCTTTTTAGGCTCAACTGCCCTCAGGCAGCTACCTGACAGCTCTCATCTGCACTGACCTCACTACCACACATTTCATCCCCTCTTTTTGTTTGTTTGTGGCTGGCAGCCCCTCTCTGATTACCAAGATAGCGCTACCCATTTATATTACTTACTCAGCATTTATGGAGAAAGTGCTGAAGGTGATACGCAAATCACAAGGACAATCTATAGATCTCAGATCTGAGGAAAGAAACTATAATTAAAATCTCAACTAGCTTGTGATTCTATAAATCGTGCTTCCAAATGTAAACAACAAACAAACAAACAAAAACCTGCACTGAATGTTATTGCCACAGGGAATTCAGGTTTCTCTTACAGTCTGTGTTCCGCCTCCTGCCCACCTCAAACTCCTAGCCCAGAGTAGCTGTCATAGTCACTTCCTGGATAGGACAAAGTGCACAACACCCATGATATAAAGGAGGAGAAGTATATTTTGGCTCATAGTTTCTAGAGCTTTGAATCCATAGTCACCTGGCTCTAAGGCAAAGTGGGCATCACAGAGCCATAGTGGAGGAAGGGCATTCATGTTGTGCTGACCAGGAAGCAGAGAGAAGAACAAGGATCTGGGAGGAAGCTTTACCTTTCTGGGTCATGTTCTCAGGCCTCACCTCCAAACTGTGAGAATCTAGGGGGACATTTTAGATCTAAACTATAACAGGAAGTACTCCAAGGCCACACAGCTTTAGGATAAGCAATGTTTAAGAAGCGCATTTTTAATTTTCCATCCCCTTTATAAATGCAGTAGTGTGTTTGCAGAGATTTCTAGAGTCCTCGTACATTAAGTCTACAAATATCTGTATGTTTTAAATAGTGTATTTATTTTAGGAGTCACTCAAGTTGTATTTTATTTCCCATAAATATTAGCATTATGTCTTCATTTTAATTGATTAGCTCAAATTATGGGTAAGGTTGCAGCTGCAGGAAAAAAGAATCATGCCTAATTCAGGCTTCCCCTACCCCAATATTCCAATTTGAGGTCAGTGCTGGGTGGTATTATTCTGGGCAATATCAGCCCTTTCTGCATGCGTCTTTCTCATAGCCAGTGACATATAAGTCTCGTATCATCGCCACTTCTATATCTGATTCTTAACTGCCATAAGATCCTATAGGCAGATGTACTGGACACGTGCATAGTGGATGAAAAAGTTACATGTCTTCTGAGGTCTCTCCTCATCTTCCTTTTCTTGGACTGACCTCTTCACTTTCACCCCATTCTTCAAGACTAGCAGAAGCTATCCTCACTGTACCACCAGAATCACCCAAGGTCACTGCTGATTGGTCCACTCCCAGCATTACCATAGTTGATTAGTCCAGGGATAGACTGCTGAATTATACCTGATCAATCAGAGAATTTTCATCCATTTTAGGGACTCACAGTTTTTTCTTGTTCCAGCCAGAAAAGCAGAAAGGGTAAAAATCAAGAAACATTAATGGACATTTTTCTACCATGTGAAAAATGAGGTCAAAATGCAGGGAAAAATGTGTATGAGATCTAGAGAGAAAGTCCCGATATTGCTGGAGTTTCTACTTCCCAGTTTTCCCAAGGCACAGCTGCAGCCCTGCCCTTCCTGTGACTGGATATTCAGACTCCTTTTCTGAGGCTAATAAATTTTCCCTTTGCTTTAGTGATTTTTTAAAAAGTCGTCTATCACTTGCTGTAGAAAGAATTAAATGCAATACTTCAAAAAGCCTTTAGTGCTAAACAGAGATCAGCAGATTAATGAGTACTTGTTGATTGCCTGCTTGCCATTTTATTGGCTGAAGTGTTGCTGAGAGATATCACTCTGGGAAAGTATTGACTGCCATAGACTCCAACTAGGAGCTGTAACCCAAGGCAATTCACACTTTCAGTACTTGTGAAATTCAAGTCCACTGGCCAGCAGGGCGGGAGAAAGTGAAAACAAATGAAAGTCTCTGTTGGGAGGGGGAGAAACACACACAGTGATGGCTTCATTTCAGAATAACACACTTCAGATGCTGGCAGGAGAAAAGAGCAGAGGAATAGTGGTCTGGGCCCAGAATCAAAAGGCCCAGATCTTCATTCTGGTTGTACTGCTGACCAGGTGTGGGGCTTTGCAATGACTGTGGAACAGGGTTGGGATTTTTGCAACTATAAATGAAGTTAGAGGAGAAAATTGCCTTGTACCTTTTGAGATGGAAAAGATGAAGCTTCTCTTCCTATTTTGGATTGTTTGTGTCCTCCCTTAATTCATATGGAATCAAATCACTAAAGTGGGTGGGGGAAATGGCTAGGGCATGAAAGTTTTACCCTTGAAAATGAGATTAATGCCTTTATTAAAAAAAAAAAAAGTCCCAGAGAGCTGCCTTGCCCTTCCACCACCTGAGGATACCTACGAGGAACAGTCCCTCACTAGTCACTGAAAGTGGCAACACTTTGATCTTAGACTTCTCAGCCACTAAACTTTAAGCAGTTGTGTGTGTGTGTGTGTGTGTGTGTATATGTATGTATATTACGCAGTCTAAGGTATTGTGTTTTAGTAAGTTCCAAGTGGACTAAGATGCCATCCCTTTATTCACTGAATAGTCTTATATCCTTTCCTTCCTCCCATGGGAGCCATGGGCTTTCCTTTGTCAATGTGAGAAAGCTATCACCATCTCACCATCAAGTGCCACCCTCTGCAGGTAGCTGGTACCATCACAGATCTGTAGTCAGCAAAGGGTAAAGGAAGTGATTGGCAATATCCTTTCTTGGCTGGAGCTTTGGGCATCACTAGTCTAGACTATAGGAGGAGGGATGGAAGAGGAGAACATCGGATTTACCAAGGAGGAGAATCTAGTCTTCCAGATCAAGATGGTAGAGTGACATGCTTACAGGGATGAGAACTGTACCAGGTAGAAATGAGGGCCAACTGGAGGGTTCCTGTTTGGTGTATGATAATGAGAGGCTAAGGAAAAAACAAAAAGCAAACAACCCAGAAGTTAGTTTGTCATGTGACATCAACAACCCAGAAGTTAGTTTGTCATGTGACATCTCATTGTTTTAAAATGTGAGTGTTTAAAAAAACTCACTATGAGGGCAGAAACAACACAACAGCAGCAAAAAAAAAAAAAAAAAAAAAAAAAAAAAAAA